>NC_092858.1:128210397-128253805 GCF_032062135.1 Pyxicephalus adspersus
AATGCAATGAAGAATTTTAGGTGGAGGTCATCATAAACTCCAGGAGGTCAGCAGGCCACTTCCAGTACCTAGTCAAATGAAAAGGATTCAGCCCAGAAGAAAATTCTTTGGAACCTTCTGGTAGTGTTCATGCCACCAGGTTTTTCATCCAGCACATCCAGAAAAACCAAGCCCTGGGGCCACCTGGAGGTTGCCCTTAAGGGGGAAGCACTTTCACAATACCTCTCGGTTCCTGTGGCACTCCCTGATGAATTGTCCTGCACCTGTCCCCATTGCTCCCCATTGACCTGCCAAGCACAACACTCACTCTTTGTCACAGAGAATGCAGCACTTCCTGGCTCTGCATGTCTGTGGGCAGTCTTACTCACACTAACACAACCCAGGGAGGAGCTCTTTAAAGGGGCAGAAGCTATTTTAAAATTCAGCAGTAATGGTGATTGGTGGAAAGTGACTTTGTACCAGCTTCCTTGCTACTTCCTTGCATTGTGTTCCATTGCTATTTCTGATCTGTCCTCTGCCTGGACACTGACTACTTTTGTCTGCTGCCTGCCCTAACCTGTGCTTGAACCCTAATTACACTTTTCTGTCACCTGCCCTGACCTGTACTTGGACCTCAACTACGCTTGTCTTCCACCTGCCCTGACCTGTGCCTTGACCCTCAGTATGCTTATCTGCCTTCTGCCTTGACCCTTTGCTTGGACCTCTACTGCATTAGCTTGCCAACTCAGGTAACATGACCTCAGGGGTCTTGACCTGGTGACACCCAGAGCAAAGAGCCTGGTGGCCTCTTGGCTACCAGCCCATCACCCTCTGGTAAATACCTTGTATCTCTTAGATCCTGCACCTTGGGTGATCCCGCACTACCTGCCTCACTACCTCACTACCCTGACACTGGGTATATACTGTGGTATGATTTGGGATCAGCATTGGGGATTTGTCTGTCACTCAGGTTTCCACTGAGGTCTGCCTGAGGGACTGTACAGGGTATTTGTTCTGACTTCTGTGGCTGGGATCTGTCACTGGGGGTCTGCAATAAAAGTTTATTACTGAGGATAACTGCCTGTTTTATTCCCTGGGAAAGAGGGTCTCTTCTTGAAGTTTGACTTGGGCAACCAGAAGTCTGGAATTTGCCTATGTCAGACCCTCTGCCAAGTGTGTATTGGTTTGTGTCACTAGGGAGATTTGCTCATCTTTTTGTATTGATGACCATTGCCACTGAGGAGCAAAATGGGGAACAAAAAAGTTGTTTCCAAAGTCAATGATAAGAAAAGTATTTAAAAAGGATCACTTGCTTGGGGAACTGTTTAAGAATGTAATTCCCTGAGATATTTACTAACATCCTCATGCATCTCTGAGATTGCAAGTGAAGGAAAATTTCTCAAATGGTACTCTCAAATGGAAGGGTTTTTAGACTTTCCCTACTCCATTCAAAGTAAAAAAAAATGTCTGTAAATAAACTGTTTCTATAAAATATAAAAGTTTATGGAATATTCCCATGCAATAATAAATAACTACCTTAGAAAAAAAACAAGTATTCCATTTTTTTTTATTTATTGTTTACTAAGAGACAAGGTTCTGATTTTAAGATTCATCAGAAACCAATGGGTTACGGGCCCATCTACAGGAGGAGAAATCGAGGTGCAGAAAAAAAGACTGCAAAACATAATGAACAAACCTCACAATTGCCAGAGAAAAACATTTTTTGATTAGCATTGAGGATCTTTGGGTGTATTTATCAATTAATTAACAAGATGTTCACTTATATGTTCACTTATATTCCCCTGAAAATCATTCTTTTATTTCCATTACAATAGCATTAAGTGGGGTTTGTCAATGTACAAATTTCAGCAAACAGGCTTTCCTTTACATCCATCCTGTTTACTATTCAGTCAATGTAGGTTTGTTCTGAAATTCCCCCAACATTTTCTCTTTTATCTGCACACTGCGTGAAGCAACCATTTTAGGTTTAATTATACCTAAATGCAAAACAAAATGAAAACTGTGTTCACATGAGGGAATTTTCCTGAACACCAACAGCACCAGGAATGAAAGGGAGGGTTAAAGCCAAAATTTTGGATTGCCACCAGAAGTTAGGACCCTTACTTCCTTGACAACTGTTTAAGAGGGAATTTCCTTCTGTTACCTTCTGTTAACAGGACAGGAAGTGAAGGTAGATCTCCCTTTTAAGACACAGTTGGCAAAATAAAAAAGAAAGGTGGTTTTTACCTTCCCTTACTGTATCCAAAATTTTAAAAAGTTTTAGCTTTAGATATACTTTATTTTTATTATATGTCCTCTTCAACTTGAATATATAAAATAATACTGTCATGGAAACAGCTATTATACTTGAGTGTAAAAGAGTGTAAAATAAAATTATGCTTGTCTGCCTCTACTAATTAAACAGTTGTGTTACGGCCCTGTAGGATTAACATTAACATGACACCAATATACACAGTATAAAACTACCACTGCTGTTTAGCAAAATGTCATTAACAATATAATTGCAGAATGTTTTAATTGTTAATGTTTCCACTCTTGAAAATATTATTAACGTTCTTTAAACAGACAACAGCAGTCCAGCTGTACATTTGTGTGTTTAGAAATTCAGTTTCACTTTATGTACATAATACATTTATTAGCAATGATGTACTTATCTGCCAAAGGATAATTTTAAGTAACTGTAAAGTAATCTGGAGTTGTAAGAGCACAGATCTGCTCATAAAATGTTACTATATATTATTTTTTATTTTAAGTGGATGGTCACTGCATAGAACTCCACAAAATATTAATTTGAAGTAAGCAAATTAAAAAATGCATGAATAACTTCAGACGCATTTCATTTTGCTTACTCAGACATCATGCTAGAGATTCTGCAATCTTTTTCTTTAAAAATTACAAGCCACTTGCAAAGTTTTTTCTCTTTGGATATATGATATTTTGGATGGATGGCATGAAAACATTTTAAAGGTAGCAAATTCAATGAAATTTACATCTTTTTACCATAAGATCTAGATCATTTTATGTTATGTTAGGAAAACTCCATTTAGTTTTAGACAAGTGGCTGTGGGAATTGGTTGTACAGAGGAAGAGCCAGCAAAGAAATAAAGTAAGTAGGGGTTTCAGCTGGGCCAGGATGACCTAACTCCTGGAATTCATTCAGTCCTGGCAACTAACGTTGAGCTGTGCATGTGTAGCTAAGCATTTTTGACTGTTCATGAAGCAATCAGGAAGGTAAGATAGGACATCGCTTGTTAAGTTTCTGAAGACTGTGGAAAGTTATTACTTACTCAACACAAAATAAGAATCGACATAATAGCACACCCCCTAAATCACTATAAACAAATATTCTTGAAATTCACATACATAGTGAAATTGTGTGTAGCTAAGAGATCTCATATGATTGTAGTATAAATATGGATAGTTATGTAGTATATGGAAGGTCCAACCTCAAGTGCATTAGTATTATGGAATAACCTACATATGTAAGGAACACTTCCAGCAACTATTTCTACATCTACATTTCTAGAAAAAAAAAAAAGACAATGGATGGATTTTTTTTAAAGGCCTTTACTCATCTTCTTAATCCATCTCCATCCAATGTCTGCAGATTCTACTATTCCTGTTTGCCATGTCAGGCAAAGATCACAGATGCCCACAACATTTATATAAATGCATTTCTATCTATAAAATTGTAAACTAAAGTTTAATCATGTATATTTTATGTATTGCCTGTACCATCACCCTTGCCGCTGCTATAGATTAAATGTGCATCTAGGTTTTTGTTCAATCGTGTCTCTAATATATTTTAATTTGCATATGTACCGTTGCCTTTGTTTTAACCTGGATAGCATTTAGTATATTTCATCATTTGGTATTGATTAAAACAGCATGGTGCCAATGTCAGAATTTAAATACAATGACTTTTACTTTGCTTGCATACTAAAGATATAGAATGTGTTTCGCTTTGACTAGAAATTTAACAGGTGTATCACTGAAGAATAGCAGAAAAGCCATGAAAATAATTGTCATTATTTCTATTAAACAAATTTGTGGCGTGAAACAAATAAATATTGTTGCAGAAATCTCCAGTTTTCCTTTGTATGTCAAATATGGTTCTGCCCACTACCACCTCCCAAGCTTTACTGTTCAGTGAAACAAGTCAAGCAGGTTTGCCAAAGTGGCCTTTTTTCTTTCTTCTCTTATCCCATGTTAGTCATACCAGGATTCCGAACTGTTTTGCCAAATCAAATTTTTCTGTCCTATGACTAATATAGATAGCCATATGTCGATGTCTTATAATAACACAAGCAACTGTAATACAGAAACTATCTTCAACAGCCCTCAAAGATATGCATGCTTCCATTATATAACTCCTAGCCTTCAAAGCTGAACTATTGGCAAATATAAAAATGTATCGTTTAAGCCAATGACAAATTCAATATTTCATAGCTTCAAGGATACTTACTGTAGTGATATATTTAACAGGTTTTTTTGCAGGCAATTTTAGGCCTGGGTCTACAGGGTATACAATGCATATAAATGCTACTACTGCGTTTAAATGCGTTTCTATGCATTTTACAAGCATTTTAAAGATTGCCCTAAAACCATGAAAAACTCTTATAAACTCATATGACACATTTTTACAGGGATTTCATACAAGTACTTTTAAGAGTTTTAATTTTTACCCTAGGAAATAAGTACAGAGGTACATGATACCCCTTAATTGTTCCCTGAAAGGGTTAAGTATATCTATATATAATGAGACGAGACTTGTTAAAGTATTTTTATTGCATGTATGTGATTGGTGTTTAACTATACTTAACTTTTATTTTATAGGTTATCCCACTATGAAAGGATGATTTCCATGGTTGCACTCGATGTGAAGACAGCTGTGGGACTCTCCAAGCACTAGAGGGCCAATGAGGAAAAGTGTCCCCATTCAGCTCTAGTGCTGAGTGGCTGAGAAAAGGTAAACCCTGATGACACTTGAGCTGGCATCAGCGTTTTCTTTTGCTCAGCCAATCAAGAGAGAGATCTTATGAGGACATTACTTCCGAGTCCCCAGTGGAGCATTGACAAAAGTTAAGTACAAACACTAATCACATACATATGACTTGTAAACGCTCAGGTTAAACTCTGGGGAAACAGTCCGTGAAGACTAAGCCTTAATGTTTTTTCAAGAGTGAACGTAACATTTATTTACTTCAACCAAGTATACTTGAAAGGTATTTACTAGAGAAGCTTGAACTTACTCGAAAAAGTATTACCTAAAGATGGGCATACAAACTTTATTGTATTTTAACCTAATAAGGTATAACTTTTTATTTGTTACAACACAACACAAGACAAAGATGAATAATGAAGGGGGTAAGGTGTTTATAATTCTTGTTTATGTTATACTGTACTGTTCAGGAGGAAACTATTAATGGTAGTTACTGTACTCAATGGCTTTTGGCCAATTACCAAGGTGAACAGTGGATGTGCTCCTATTATTTGTTTGTTGTTTAAAGTTTTAACATTTGTTTGCATATCTCTAGTTACTACCTTTAAAGTACATTTGATTCTGCTACATTCACCTACCAGGTTTCTTCACATTCAGGCCAATATTTGATCACCCCTATCGGCACAACTCCTAGTGATTTATAAATATCCCTTGTCCTAATTTGTGAATGTTGTTTAATTTGCACAGAGCAGATAAACAGGCTGCTATGAAATTAATTACTATGCAGACTGTTTATCGAGATGCACCTTAAATTTAGATGCTTGTTTATAGTATAGGAGAGCAGACTGAGGCAGCCAGGAGACCAAGCTGCCTAAATAACCACCAAGGCAAGCATATCACCCATCTAGCTATCCGGTTGTTAAGAAACCCTTATATGGCCAATCCTGTGCTGTGTGCCACTGCAGTATATCATGCCCTGTTTATTGTCTCTGGCAGTTTTGTTCTCAGCAGCAAGGCGATTAAGGAATTAGTTGTCTGCCCTCTGTTCAGTAGCTTGCAGCATCTCCTGCTTTCCTTTAGCCATGCAGCCTTAGATGTAACTTCTCAGAATCCCCAGCACATACTCTGAGGTTCTGCACAGCTGAAGGGGATTTTAGAAGCAGATTAGTCCCTGCCTTCATCATCCCAGCTGTCAATGGCGGCTAGGGCATTACAGCCTTTTTGCTCCAAACTACAATTTCCCTGTTGTAGCCTTTAGCTTGGCTGACCTCTTGCTGGTGTGTTTATCTGTCTATCTGAATTTACTGTTGCTGACTCTGATTTGCCTTTGGATACCTTGTTTGGCAAAATGATTACCCCTGTTAGACCTCTTGCTCTGTTTACTGGACTTGCCTCTGCTGGACTCTCCTGTACTGAGACACAGACACGATCCTTTTTGCAAAGAAGTTCTGGGGGCAACTATGAGCTGGGCCGGTGCAACTAGCCTCCTGAGGCTGAGCGGGGGCTTGCTCTAGATGTAAAGTGTAAAGTTAGATTGGGGGACTGGTGTCTGGCAAGCACGTATGCTGGACAGGGCCTTACAATAGTATACAGTATCTGACTCACAGGCCTGTACTACAGCTCATTGCAATTGTAGAATGTATTGTAGATAGAAGATATCATAAAGAGCAAATAACTACATATAGTGTCATGAAAGGCCTTTTCTAAAGGCAATACATGAGCTCTTTTTGTCATTTTAAGCAGGTATTGTTTATAGCGTTAGTCACACTATATGGTGTGCAGCCTAGAAACAAACCCTAAATTGCAAGACTGTCACATACTTATCACAGCACATGCTATCAGTATACAGAAATAAGAATAATATAATATAATTAATTAATTATATAATTAATTATAATATAATAATATAATTAATATAAAAAAATCAGGGATCTTATCATTAAATGTGTTCATATTTAGATAAGGGTAAATTTCTAGGGCAAATCCCCAAAGCCTGTTGGCTAGTACCTATTTGTAGGAATAAGAAAAAAGCAAGTACATTTTAGGTGATATCTTTTTATATACCCAAATAATTAGGGAGCAATATTTTCTTTTATCTTCTTTCTTTCCAGAGTTCATTGTTTTCACCTAGAGATTTTAGGAAACATCTAGCTTTTATCGGAATAGGAATGTAATTTTTAGGACTAACTGTGATGTAGCTGCCTCCCAAGGCAGTGAGGGGGCAACTACTATAGATGAAGAGTACAGGAAAGATTGGGTTATAGCCAATAAAAGGAGGCTGGCAATTCGCCAGGGCCTCACACTTGGCTTTCCAAAGTGGAAAAATGCTGAGCTCTCCACATACAGGGCAAGGGTTAACAAAAATCCCAATTAACTAGGTATACTACCTTATCTGAGAAACTGATCTAATATATCTAATCTAAAAAAAAATCATATGTTTATTTATGAATGCTATTTTCCAGTCCATTTATGGTGCTTCATCAAAATCTGCTATTGCTGGAGCACTTAAAAGTCCGTATTCTATTTGAAACATTTTTAACTTTTTCTTAAAATATTCTTCAGGCTTCCTAGAAACTTGCATCAGACAACAGAGGAAAGGCAAAAAAAGACATCTCCGGAGAGAAAGCGCTGATCTATGCGGATGAGGTTACAGCTCATGAAGTTGAGCTATTTGGGCAATCTGCAGGAGATTCAGCGAAACACGTTGAAAGGACATATGGAGGAACATATTAGACAAAATCAATGCACTGGCTGGTTGCCCCATAGACATTCGTGGGTTGCTTTCCCAATAGTGACAGCATTTGCATACTTGCCAACCATCCTGATTTTCAAGGCATAATGGCTTGAACTAATCCTGTATAACAGAATAATTCAGGGTGTGTAGATCTGTAAAAAACACACAAAAGTCTCATGCCATGTATTCTTTTTTCTGTTTGTATATATATATTAATATATATGTATATATATTTATATATTGCAAAATATTGCTGACTCTCTTAAAAAGTCATATTCAGCATTACAGTCCTAGCTCTGCACTCAAAATGAACCTGCCAATAAAAAAGAACCTCATCCTTACCATAAATTAGGACAGCTGTTCCCAAGAAGCCTAGAATAGGATGACATAAACCTTTTGGGTTTTATATGTTTTTGGAGACTAAAAACAGTTGATTGTTTTTAGATCATTTTTGTAAAACAATTTTGCACGGAATAGTGCTCATTTCGTGTAATGGCGTAGAAGTGCCGCCATATCTCAGTGTCTTTCCAAACTAAAACAATTTTTTTTTATGTCCTACAGCACCTAATTCAGCAGATATTAATTAAGTACAGTTCTCTGGGCCATATAGTCAGTAGAAGGTATTAAATAAAAGAGTAGCAAATGTATACTTTTCAAATTAATGTTCAATGAGCTTGTTACAAAAAAGTGAGGCTGTGCTTATCTGATCATGTACAAGTAGAAAGTAATACTTTTTAATCCTACTGGAGTTCATTTACTAAAAAAGTAGAGAATTTTTAACTGGCAGGGTATTTATTCATTTTGCAAAGTGGATGTTCGCATAACTTGTATTCAAGAGAAGCAAGAATAAAATCAGAACATGATTGGGTCATTGAAGAGAACACAGCTTCACCTATTTACTAAACTAAGCGGACATTCACTTTGCACTTAGAATGTACACTTTGCAAAGTGGATAGTCTGTTTTCCTTTAATAAATCTATTCTATATGTAGTTAAACTGATTTTCAAGGTTTTAAAGAAAGTTAAAACTGACTTTGAACATCCAGTTATATTGAATAGCAATTTGCACTTTAAACTTCTGCTTTACAGTAACAGCACATTGACATAAATAGAAATTATGGCTTTTGGGCCGTTTTCTTTTAAAGGAAATCTAAACCCACAGTCTTCACATCAAGAAGTTCCTGTTCCTATTTTGAACAAAAAAATGGTTTATGCAGTCAAACTTATTAGAGACTCCTAGTGGGTTCACCTATTTCTGACTGAACACCAGAAAGAAGCAGAACTGCTGCAAAGTGGGCTTCCTGCCTATACAAAAACTACGATCCATGATTCCTTGCATTGTGTATTATGAATGTGGGTGTTTACACTGGTAGTCTCCGCTCTCTACAGCAATAGGGAGGCTACAATGGAAAATGTTCTGAAAAATATGAAATTGTAGCCACAGGTATTATGAATTTATGATTCCCTGCAAAGAATATAAGTTATTTATGTGAGCTAATAACATATTTTTGAACAATAGGAAGGAGGAAGGAATGTATCATTAAGACATAAAACAAATTTTGTTTTTGACTTTGGAGATACTTTTATTTTCGTTTTGTTTTTTAACTGTTTTCTTACTATATGTATGCTCATTTTGTTTTAAAAATAAACATTTAACAGCAGACAAAAGATTCCTAGAGAACTATGGGGTTCACAAGACAGCACAACAGCCAGCTTACTTTGTTGGGCTGAAACTTTAGATCAGGTGTTCTTATAAAAAATTATTCGGTAAGTTGAATGATTTACTCACTTGGAAAGTTTAATGTTTTATTGTATTAAAACACTAAATCATAGGTGTTTTTTATGCATATTATTGATGATTTTCAGTTTCAGCTGAATTACACAATTGTCCTGAACATTTGACATTCACTTTAGTTTTATCAGAACTGAATATAGCAGTTGCTTGAGCTAACTTTGTTCTTGATGACACTGAAAACACTCACCACTATTTTCATTGACATTGTGTTCCTGATATTTGCCCTAGTGTACAGGCATGTAAGAAGCAATGAGAGCCTTAGATAAAGAGCAAGCAGCAGCTTTCCAATCTGTATAGTTAAGGGTCCACAGTTAGCTAACGGGTACGAGTTTGGTGGAACAGGTTCTGGCTCGGTTGAACAGTCTTTTACAAAAATGACATTATAAAAAAACCCACAAAATAACAATTTGTATAAATATACATTATCTTTAATATGATGTAAATAAATTATTACTGATGTGGCCAATTCTTTATTAAAAATCATATTATAGAAATGAAAAATACCTGTGTGTGGTAAATTGAATGCAGTATGTGTGTTTGAAGTCCAAAGTACAGTGAATCAGTATTGTTTATTGCCTCAGAATTGTTAGAGGCCTCATTGATGTTGGAATGACTGTACACACCACATCTGTTACAAAGCACACCAGCAAATCTATAAAATTTCTGAAAAAGAAAAGAATGCTGCAATCTGAGGCAGTTTAACAAAAAATAGAACCTAGTTATGCACAGAAAATGGTTACAATGATAAAAAAATGGATGTAGTTACGATATTGGCCTGTTTATTCACCTTAATGCTTGGTCCACCCCTGGTAATGCCATATATTTTCACTATATCATTTTAAGAAGGAGAGGTTAGCAAAATCAATTTTATCCTGTATGGATACTTGACACCGTGATAGAGTATACATTACTCATGCTTAAACTGTGACTCTTGGTGGTACTCCAGAAATCATACTTTAATATATAACTATTATTCTATGACATTACTCCTCTTGTATCTTTGCAGTTGCAATGGACACTATCAGGATGTTTGATGTGAATAGTTAGAGTTGGTGGTGCTTATGTTCTGGGTGGCCATTATGTGCCAGGCTGAGTCTATATGGTGCATTGCAGCTTCTCCTCCATCCCTAATCAAATATTATTATTAAACAGGATTTATATACCACCAACATATTACGCAGCACTGTACATTAAATAGGGGTTGCAAATTACAGACTAATACAGACAGTGATACAGGAGGAGAGGACCCTGCCCCGAAGAGCTTACAATCTAGTAGGTGGGCGAATTTACACACAATAGATAGAAAGCTAACAGCGGTGAACCAGGGATATATGGCGACGAAAGGACATCAAAAACACAACCCCAGTGGCAGTGATCAGACAGGTCTCCTGTAGAAGTGCAGCAGGGTTTGTAACCCAAAAGGCAAGGTAGAGTAATTTCTAAGAGTATTAGGTGTGATGGAATTCTGCTTCCAACATAGAACAAAGCATATATAATGTGGCAGAATTAGAGGGGGCCTTTAGAACTTAGGGGGCTTAAGGCAACAGCTTAAGGTGCCTTAAGGATAAGACATCCCTGGTTGCAAAATCTAAATCTTAACCCCAGCAAAATGCTGGAGGGATCCTAAACCGGACCTACTAAACCCTACCCTTTCTGCCTTGATCACCATGGCTTCCCCAGCATGATCAAGAAATCTGCGGAATGAAAGGGAATTGTGATTTTTTTGAATTTTTAAGTTTAGCTCTGCTTTAAGAGCTGAAGCAATGTTGTAAAGAAGAGTGAAGAAAACTCTCTCATTTACAATAATGTGAGAGACTGAAAAAAAATCATATAGAAAAAATTACATCAACTCATTTGTGCTAAATGTGGTCCTTCAAGCTATGAATCATAGGGTGTTCTTAGTTTTTCACACATCTTTCACATTTTGCCTTTATTTTTGGTAAAATAATAATGGCATGATGGAATTTGTTGTGTGTTGTTTTACATATGAATTTGAATTTACCTAATTTTAGAACCTGCTAAGCACCAAATGATTTTCGTATTATGACCTAACATGTTAAATCCTAAAATTAAAAGAGAATGTACTTTATCACTGTAAACCCTACCATTGAATCTCCTGAATGAACAGAGGGTTGGCTTTATATCTCATAGGACACAAGGTATGTGTCCTATGAAGGTGTGCCAAGTGTAGTTAATAGATATTCCAAAAGATTGTAAATACACAATTCAAAGAAAATGATTGGCTGTAAACAAAGAATATTCATCACCAATTACAACAAAAGGGTGAAAGTTTACAGCTCAATGGACCATAATGACCCCTTGGTATCTACGGTACATATGGTGAACAATAAAGAAATGCCATCCTGGCTAAAGGTGCATCAACAGGTTTTGATGTATTTCGTGTAAGCAACAGATTGTGGATTGATATTTTTGTAGACTGATAAATATGAAAGGTTTGAGTGGGTCTCCAGGTCCCCTGATATTCCAAGATAATACAGAGATGTAATACATACTTGTTGGAACAAAATAGGAGAAAAGGTAATGCAATATAATGCAAAGAAAGTAAATACTTAGCAAGGTTTCGAGAACTAAGGAGAGAGGTTTTGTATTGGAACTGTCAGCTGTGTGCAACAAAATTGAACAAACAAAAGAAATATAGTTCAACAAATACAGTAACAGAAAAATTTGCTAAAGACTATTTAATTGTTCACTTGTAATTCTCCAGGTATCCAGACAGGATTTCCCAAAAAGAAGCATGAAATGAGAAATCTGATTTGATTTACATAATCAACATAGTTAAGTTAACATAGGTGTTCCTGTTAACCATAGATGGTCCTGCCTGGAAATCGTACAGGAGAGGTAAACAATGTTTGATTAGGACTTCTTTAAAGAGTTTTCAGGTCACCAAGTAATAAGAAAAAATGAGAAATGCAAAATCATTTATTGTAGTTTAGTCATGCATTTACTTTTGCTGGCAATTTTAAATTATTTTGTGAGCTCATGCTCTTTCATGTTGTACCTTGGTAGAAAAGTTATGGTAAAAGGCTGTCTTGGTGCCCTTAAAAAGTATTTGTTTTCACTCCTGGCATATTTAAATATAAACTCATTAAGCCTGATTCAATAAAGAATTTCAAGTCTGGATCAGATAGACTATCATAGGAGGACCTGGGTAATTCAGCAACCCTGGAATGGATTTAATAAAAATAATTTGCTATTAGTTACCTTTTATGTTTATTTTTTAGGAGCTTAGCTGGTTTGTGGGATGGCAGTGGCTCCATAGGTGATCTGTGTTTGTGTTCTCAACCAAGAAACGTGATGTCTTTATCAAAAAGAAGCCCCTATTTCACAAACCCTCTAAGTGGACAGATAGCCCCAGAGTGTGAATGCTATTGCGTCACATCTAGTTTTAAAAAAATCTTGAATATTAAGATTAGATTCTTTAGCAAGCTATAATGCAGAGGCAAAGGGCCTGATTTAATAAAGCTCTTCAAGCCTTGAGAAGATACATTTTCATTAGTAAAGCTGGGTAATCCAGCAAACCTGGAATGGATCTGGTCCAGGATTGAATGTGGTATACATGTGGTAACAAATAAGACACTACTTTTAAGAAATCCATTTTAGGTTTGCTTGATTACCCAGCTTCACTGATGAAAGTGTATCTTCTCCAGCTTTGGAGAGCTTTAAAAAAACAGCTCCAAAGTCTTTAAACAACAGCCTAACTCAGACTTCTGAATCACTCATTCTGCCCTCTAAGGCAGGTGTTCCTTCACTAATCTTTTGGAAATCTTGTCCAAGCAAGGTAACTTTTTCAATATTATTCCTGATCTGCTCCTTAACCTGGTCCAGCCTGCTTGCAACAGTTTTGCAGTATGCAGCTCACATGTACTCCTTAGTTTATTAATAGATAGATGAGTACTTATATCTCTATAATACCTTTATACCTTGATGGAACCTCTCACCTTGTTCCTCACTGAAATCGCCAAGGTTTTCTGGAAATATTTGCAAATGACTAAGGAGTGTACCTTTATGTTAATAGTAGCACCCAAATTTTTAAAGATTAACAGCAAGTTTTGTACCAGTTCTTTATAATTGTTTGCTTTATGGTTACCCAAGAAGTTCTTGACAACCATGACATAGCTGTGCCAGCTCTAACAAATTGCTTCTTTAATTCCAACTTTATATGTAGAGGAGGGAGAAGGACTTTTTCTTTGTCAACCAATGGCTTGTTAATGATGTTCACTGCACCTTTGTTTGTGTTTTCCCTTGGAGGCCTTGTCACTTTTTTCCAGTGAAAAATGAAACATGGGTACTCTGTGTATCGTCCAAGTAAGAAGTTCACCATTTTTAAATCAACACATATGGACCATTGGTGTTCATGACAGCAAAGCTTTTGTAAGACCATTTTGATATTTTCATATTCTTCTTTAACCCCCCCTAGCGTTCTAATTCTGTCAGTTGTTTGATGCAAAAAGTGATCCTATTTTTTTTGCATAGAAATTTTTGTTTATATTGTGGACCTGTATTTTTTAGGATTAACTCCCGGGTATAATAAATATATTTATTTATTATAATATACTCATAAATTATAATACATAACTATAAATCATAATTATAAAAAATAATGAAATACAACAATGTAATTTATCAAAAACAAATTTTATCAAAACTTTCTCACAAAGTTTCCAAACAATGGTGCAATATTATTGATAAATAATATAAATTAAATGCAGATTTAAAAAAAAAAAATATTAAAATTTTTAGTAGACATCCCGAGTGTGGTAGATTTTGAAGCAGGGTGCTGCACAAAGTCCAACATCAGAGTCAGGACAGTAGAACCTGGTTTCTTCCTTCCTCTGTCATCGGTCTTTGAGCAGCAAACCACGCACATCCTTGTAGTTGCTGTCTTTTTCTGGGTTGGTGGGATGTATTCAGTGAAGTGACGACCAGTGAGGCGTTCTGGGTTGACAACGGTGGAAGCACGATGTCCAGATCTATTTATAGCCACTGATGGTGTTTGGTGGTTCTTAACTATGGATTCGGAAACTTGCAAAATGAAGTCTGAATGATTCACAGGCCTCTGACTATTTTCTTTGTACAGAATGTAGGCATTCCATTGGCACTGCTCAACAAAATGCCTGAAAATCTTCTTGTAATACTTCCTTTGCTGTTTCCTCATCACTGGGTAGAATGGCATGGCTTGGTCAGCTCTGTCGACGCCTCCCATGGTGTTGTTGTAGTCAATCACCACCAGTGGCTTCATCACTTCTTTCCCACATTTTGTGTGTACCAGAACGGTGGAAGCATTATGGACAGTACTCATCAGGCACACATCTTTCTTGTCATGCCATCTCAGGGCCATCATCTTTCCTTTCTGCCAGGCAACAATTTCTCCTGTCTTCAGCTTCCCTTTTGCAAACATTGATGGCAGGTTGTGCCGGTTAGCCCTAACGGTTCCATAGGCATCTGTTCTGTGTTGCAGAAGAAACTCATAAAGCTCAGGAGAGGTATAGAAATTGTCATTTGTGACACAATTGTCCTGATCTAGCAATGGCTATATGAGGTATAGCACTGAAGATGTTGCCAATCCATAATGGCTGTATCTGGGGTTGAACTGTCTCTCTTTTCCAGTGTACAGTACCGTATTCCAGATGTACCCATATGAGGATTCACACAGCATATACGATTTCACGCCAAATTGTGCCCTCTTTGGCGCAATGTACTGCACC
Organism: Pyxicephalus adspersus; assembly: GCF_032062135.1. Classification (NCBI taxonomy): domain Eukaryota; kingdom Metazoa; phylum Chordata; class Amphibia; order Anura; family Pyxicephalidae; genus Pyxicephalus; species Pyxicephalus adspersus. The sequence goes on from NC_092858.1 coordinate 128,225,594, forward strand.
CAGCTGAGCCTTCCCTTGGAAGCCATTAGACTTTCATCAATGCTGACATCTCTTTCTGCAACATAGGTTTGCAGGGAATTTTGTAGAATCATCTGAGACACTTCCCAAATTTTCTTCAGTTTTGGTGCAAGATGGGTAGTCTTAACAAATTCTTCATTGTTTGCGAAGTGTAGGCACTTCATGATGAGGGAAAAGCAGTATTCTGGCATGACTGAGCCAAAGAATGAGTGGCAATCATTTTATTCTTGGACCAGTACCACTTCTGCATGGGTTTGCCCACAACTTCCTGCAGGATCACCAAGCCCCAAAACAGCCAAATGTCATCCTTGGTCACAGGTTCCCACATTCTCCTTCTTGCAAACCTCAAGTGTGTAGCACCTTGTTGTTGTCCAGCGTACCTGCATAAAACAAAATTAAAAAGGTATTTTAGGATATGTTCTTTTACAGTGTGAAGGTTGCAAGTACTATGTTAGCAAACACAGATGTTTGCATAAAAAACACACATATGTTTGCATAAAAAAAAATAGCAAAAAGTTTTAAAAAGTTAGCAAACACAGAGCAGCACACATGTCTGCATAAAAAATATTAGCAAAAAATGTCAAACATTTCAAAAAGTTAGCTAACACAGAGCAGAACACATTATGGTATAGAAAAAAAATTAAAAAGTTAGCAAACACAGAGCAGCATACATGTTTGCATAAACAAAATTAGCAAAAATTTTCAAAAAGTTAGCACAGAGCAGCACACATGTTGGCATAAAATTATTCTAAAAAGTTAGCAAACACAAAGCAGCACAGGTCTTCAAAAAATTTCAAAAAGTTAGCAAACAGAGCAGCATGTTTGCATAAAAAAATTAGCAAATAATTTCAAACAGTTAGCAAACACAAGAGCGGCTTACCTGTTTGTCTCTGCAACAATGTTTTTGAACTTCATCGGTCAAAAACAACTTCAGGTATGCCAGGGGGTCGTCGCATTCAGCCTCAATTTTCATCCCAGGTGTGCCGGTGAATGGAAATCTTGGCGGTGCTGCCTAGTCCCCATCAAGGTCAATAGGACAGAATGTGCGCACAGGCCTGACCTCAGGTTCAGAATCGTCGCTCAGTTCACTTTCGCTGTCTGATGACAAATTTACTGGTGAATCACTATGGCTCGCTTACTCAAGGGACTCCAAATCGCTATTGCTGCTTTCCAACTCCTCCAAAACAGCGCTTGCACCGGCGAGATGCCTTTTGGATGCCATGTGGTCTCCAGCAATCAGTCAGAAACAATCAAGATTAAAGACGGGAAGGGTTTTATAAGCCATCAAAAGGTCAGATCAAGGTCAGGGCTAATAGTGGGCAAAATGTAAATCAGGGCACTGGGCAATGATGTTTGGTGCACTAAAATGTGTATTTATACTTTCATTATGTGTTTTTATGTGTATTTTACTGTTAAAAAAAATTAAAACCAGATTACATAGTAATCTGCTTTTAAATTTCCCGCCCCCAGAATCCATCACTCCAATGCATCAACCAGAAGATGTCACATTTTGACGGGTAATGCGATGGGGATGTCCCACCCTGCACACTCCCCTAGATCCACCAACAATGCTGCTCGCATCATCCGCAGGCTGCGAGTGTCATATTCTCCGGGTGATGCGAGCAGCTACAGTAAATTGCGGGGGTGATGCCAGAGGGAAATCGCAGCTGGCATTACCCCCGGAATTTACTATTGCTGATCGCATTACCACTTAAATGTGATGCACCATGCAGAAATCCTGCATGGTGCATCACATCTCATTTATAATAGGCGCAGCGGCGTGGCCGGGACCCAGGCGACATTTAAAAGCAGATTATTCAGTAATCTGCTTTTAAACTTCCCGCCCGGTCACACCCCTGTTACCACTTTTTGCAAGTTCTTTCCACCCTGAGTCACAGTCGGGATTACTGCTAGGGGGTTTAACTTTTGTTGGGTGAGCAATTGGAATTGATGCATAGCAGTTGCCATTATGCAGTAAAACAGATTTCAAACTTCGAGTAGACTTGTCTATGAAAAGCTGTCAATCTTCTGCTCGGTATTCTAGTACTCCCATATTGGCTAGTAGTCCAGGGATGTTAACAACAGTACACAAACTCTCCATCTTCACTGAAATATGGTAGGAGTGTCACCCCTCTTGTCCTATAAACTGTTATTTTACCTTCCGGTCTCAGACAGTTCTTTTCTTTTAGCCTGGATGCTAAAAGTTCAGATGCGTGTTTTGACAGACTTAGGTCATGTATTAAACCATTGAGCTCTTCTTGGGAGAACTGCTGGTTTGACGAAACACTTCCTAGATTTTCACTTCCACTGCTAACTCCTGGATTACACTCCAAACCCTGTATATCCTCCATGTCAGATACAGGAATATCAGGGAGTGTACTGAACACTGGTATGGGAACCTCAGCACCATGCAGTACAGGTTCTCTTGCTGATTCCAAATCACGGTACTCCCACTTGTTTTTCTTGTAACGATTAAAACCTTTTATATTCACAGCACAAAAATAACAGTCATTATGATGATTTTTGGGCCCAGGCCATACCATAGTTTCAGCAAATTTCAAACTTTTCAGTTTTCCATTTTTCTATTGACGTCGCCACTCTACACAAGTTTTGCATACCATATGGGGTCTGGTCCCACAGTTTAATACCAAAATATGCAGGATATGCTTGTTTCACTAATTCTGTAATGTTTCTTGTATGTTTCTTTGTTTTTGCTGACACTATTCACCACAAATGTAGCAAAATACATTAGGGTAATTTAAACAACTTCGTGAAGAACTCATATTTCTTCAAAAAAGTAAAATAAATAAATGAAATGAAGGCAAATGAAAGTTTCATGAAAATATTGCTATATTTAATAAATAAAATGCAAAACATTGGTGTAAATAAAAATGTATAATATTATATTCTATTCCGATTCCTGTATCACAAAAACCAGAGCCAATTTATTGAAACTGATGTCATTTCTGGATTCAGAAGACCTGAAATACACTAAATATATTCAAAAATCCTTGTCAAGTGAAAAAAAAATTTTTTTGAGCTGTTATTTATTTACAACTTTCTTTGTATATATTCATCACACACTACATGACATCACAATATCTCTGTATATCTCTGTTTTAAATATACATGACTAGGGTAGCTCATATCCTGCCCTTCAACCTCCCCCCCCCCTCACTACAAACCTTTTTCTTCTCCTTGCCAGCCCAAAACTCCCCCCCCCCCAATAAAAACTCCACACCTGTATGCATTTAAATTGGCTGGCAAGCCGTTTATTTAAAAAAATTTAACCATTTAACAATACCATAAATTAACTTATCACGTAAACAATTAAGATAACAAACAAACAAACCAACAAACAAATAAATAAATTTAAATAACATTTAAAGGAACATTTAACATATATAGCTAACACTTTTAACATTAACCCTTAACTAACCAACCTATCACCCAAAATCACTAGGTTGCCGGTCCGGAAGGCAAAGTCCGCCACCACCACTTTTCCTTGATCACAAACCACCATGCCATTCTGGCCCCCTAGCAGCACACCACCACCTTGGGTGCCCCCCCAACCGTAATTAAACCAGAACTCTTACCTTCCACCAACCTCAACCGCCCCCACGCACCTAAATAACAGGACGGGCGGGTGGGAATTTCTTTCTCCCAAAAAATGTGCTGAGGTTCCGTTACCCATTCCTTTTATCTTCTACACTCCTCCCCTTAAACTTTTGACTCCTGGTTCTTCTCCAACCCTCCCTTCTACTGAAATCTAATCTCACACCTGCTCCCCCCCCCTTTCTTCCGAGCAGCACGTGCACCCTGTCATGTAGCCCCTTGCATATTCCCTGCTGCGGGCCTCTCTTTAGTGAGAAACTCATGGAGGGGTTTCAAAATAAAAAAAAAAAACAAAGGATAAAAAATGAATTAACACTAATTGACATCTACATTATACAACTTAATACAAATATACCAGCAGAAAATCCAATTAAAACTACTTTACAAACCCAGAGCAAAATTAAGTCACGCTTGCCAACATCATACACATCTATCCCACACCAACAACAACAGTCCTGAAAAAGAAATAAACTTACCTACTTAGTAAATTCCAATCCTAACCTATACAATAAAAGCTTTTATGGATTGTTTTATTGTATGGAATTAATCAATAAATGTAATTTTTTAATGAATTTGGATTTATTCCTGAACGTTGATGCCTAAAAGTCTGTTTTGTTCCTTTTTTGTTATGTTAGGTTGAGTTCAAAAAAGTTTTTTTTTTAAAATGTATTTTGTTAGCCTTGCCATATTAAATAAATACATTTTGTATAAACCATCTATACATTCCCTTGTAGAAAAACATATCTATTCCCTGGTAAAGATGCTTTATATGTTGATTCACTTGGCACTACTTTTCATGTATCTTTTTAAAAATATAAAAATGAAATGTAGGATACAACAATAACATTATTTCAATAACAAAACACATTGTTACCATTCAGCTAAAGTGCAGTGATACCATGTCCCGGTAAAGTCATATTCATTCCTATACTGAAGAATAGTTAAATTACTTCTAGTAAGATTTTGCCCTTTCATAATAGCTATAATCTTCTCTTAGCAATGGTGTAAAATGAGCTCTAATACCCTGACAAGGTCACCAGCATGATGCCTTTAATTCTGCTTCCAGGCAAATGTACAGAGAATAAATGTCTTGACCAGAGATGGTGTCAGGGATGAACTTACATCATTTTGTTTTATAAATCTAGTTAAATCATCGGTCAATTGGATTAGCTTTTACAGATTCTTCACCAAAAGTGGTTTATAAAGTTTAACAGCGGTAGTTATTACCAGCCTTATGATCAGAGCTAAATGTACTTGTTTCAATAAGTCCAAACTCACATTGACATTTGTCCCTGGGGTTGCTCTGTTTTCCAGCAATAAGGGCAATGGCTGGTCTATTTTTTTCTGTGAGTCAAGAATAGTAAAATGCATGCTGCAACCTCCCCTGGCCATTTTTTTTGGTACTTTCTACAAGAAGTGATGGTAGAACGAGAGCACAGGAATACCTTCTGTTGTGCACTCTGCATACTTTAGGTCTTGGTTGTCCCTCTCTCCAATCTGGCTGACCCTTGTATACCTGCAGTGTGAACCAATGTTTTCTGTGCCAGCTCCTGTTTTACCTCTTGTTGTACCCATAAACTAAATATTTTGTCCTAAATATTTTAAGTAAATAAGTAAACACTGCATCTTTAGAACATCCTACAGCCATGATATTTTTATTGAACTATTTAAAAAGCACAATAATGAAAATTTAAATAGATTTTGCAAAAACGAGGACCCTGTCTAAAAGAGTTTACAATCTAAGAGGTTATAAATGTTTTTTTAGTTACATTGTTTTCTTTGAAGGTACCACTGTCTCCCCATTCCAGTGCAATACAAGGTTTCTGCAGTGGAATTTGTAAATGGATGAAAGAACAATACATTTTCTGGGGCCCCAATTGGCATCTGTTCAGAATTTCAGCCTAAGTGGTCCTCACTCGGGGCTAGTAGTCAAACTTTCTGATCGTGCCATTGGGTCTCCACACGTGTGCTTTGCTTTGCTCTACCTCTTATTCTTTTACTTTGTAAATTTTATTCTAAATAAACCCTCTAGATCATCTCACCATGGACAGAGGTTTTATATATATATATATATATATATATATATATATATATATATATATTTATATTATATTATGCATATTGTATAAGTACTGAAATGCTAATGAATATTGCCTAAAAAACCCTTTGTTTTCACCCTTTTTTTTTTTACTTGGGACATTCTCCTATAGGTTCCTTTACTCCCTCCCTCAAGCTATTTATTTAGGCTGATGGTGGCATAAAGGCACCAGAAGTTTGGTATGTAAATTTGGGATGAAGAAGGCAACAGCTAATAAAAATGCAATAGAACCTAAAAACATTACAGCCATCTTTACTCTAATTAGTAGAAGTGTTACCTCCTCCTCATGAGGTCATTTATAAAGGTTTATTTACCAATCTTCTCTGTGATCAACAATTCCAAAAATGTTAGCATTTGTCTACAGAAGAAATAGTAGCTTCCCTGCCCTGACACTGATATTTTCCTATTTCAGTCTCATTCCATGATTTCTTCCAAAATCAGTCATTTAGCATTTAACACTCTCACAAATAGACTTTTTTTTTGTTTAATATATATATATATATATATATAAATATATATATATATATATATATAGAAGTATTCTTCAACCAGGGTTCTGTGGAACCCTCGGGTTCCTCCAGAGGTTGCTAGTTTTTTTTGTCCCCCAATCCTGTGATGATGCAGCAACAAAGCTGCATTGCTCTTGAATTCATAGAAGTGTTGCCAGTCTCATATATACTGTGTCTGGTAACACTATGGTGGTATAAGATGAGGGAACGTAGCCATCAACATTGTTACTGCTGCTTTACAAGCCTGTAGTTTATCAGGCTGCAGCATTTCCTGCCCACTGCTTTCTTAGTTCACAGCTCTGCCTCCGGTAAATAAACCTAAATTTGTGAGCTGCAGTGTTTGGGAGGGAGAGCATGTGAGACAAAGATGATGGAGCTCAAATCAGGGTAGGTAAAAGAAGATATTTTTTTACTTTAAGAGGAATGAGCATCACATGGTAACTGGATTTGGAATGTGTTTAGACAGGGTCATGTCAGGCTGTCCATTTGGTAGCAGTGATTAATGACTCATACAAATCGCTAATGCCAGCCATTTGTACTTAGTGATGTAATCTAAAAAGTGATTTGTCACAGCTATGGGTCAAACTTGTGCTACATCATTATGTTAGTATTGCGTGATACAAATTGCTCTGCTCAGCGATTTGTAGCAAAGCCATAGAGGTGAATGCAGAAGTATGGTCACTGGTATGCTGACTTTTAAATCAGTGCTTTAGCAAATGCATAGAAAAAAATAATGATTCTCCTAGTGAGAAATCCTTTAAAAATAAAGGACCACTGTGAATAAATCACCAGTGTGACAAAGCCATTACTTGATATCCTTTAAAATTTTTAAATAGTCATTTTTAATTGATTCCTTTAATATTTGTTTTTTTTATATTACTTCACATAAGGCAGACTGATGATTCACACGCTGTATCATTGCACAGTTCATTTAAATGAGTATAATGTCACTTCATATAAGCTTTTCTGTACTTTAAAAATTGAAAGTGCTTGCAGACAATTGAAATAGTCTTATAGAAGATGTCAGCATGTTTACAGGTCTGTGAAAGATGTTAAACACAAATGTCATAAGTGACATTGCTGCACAGACAAGATCACTCAGCCAACTGTAATGCATGATATAACACTCTCTGCTTTTAGCAAGGCCAGTCATACAGCAAATATATCAAATAGATTCCATGAAAGAATTTGTCATGCAGAATCCCACCAGTACCTATCCATCAAATGAGCAGTATATATAAGTATACATGTCAACGCAAAGTCTTCATTACTATTATCCGCTTGAGTTTTTTTTTTCTCTGAAACAATCCTATTAATTGTGATGTATGCACAGGAAGTAAGTATTTAACTTAATTTCACATGGTACACTTCACGCTCCCTTTGATAACAGGGAGAAAAAATGCCAATATCCTGTGAAATTCAAGCCACCCAACTGCATGAAGTGGATACTTCCTATTGGCTCTCCAGTCGGTCTATGGAAATTCTAGAGAACAGTGCTATTGGTGTAGTAGGGGACCAATTGAAAGGGTTTGAACTGCAGTTGACCAATGATACATAAATGGTACTGCTAAAAATCATAGATTGCAGATTTAAATTAGTATTTCTCTACAAGGTAGGGAACCTAAAATCCTGTGTGGGATGGGCTAGTTTGTGTGCAGAGATGGTCTTTACAGCTGAATGTAAATGTGAATTTTTTATTGTTTAAAACAGGGGTCGGCAAACTTTTAGGGCCACTAGGCCATTTCAGGGGTAGGCGGGAGCACAGTAGGCCGGACTCTGAGTCCTGCCCTAATGGCTCCACCCACCACCAGGGAACGCCCCCTGAAGTGAAATCCCTCTCCTCCATATGCATTGCGGAGGAGAGGGATTTCCCTTCACGAAGCGTTCTCTATTTACCACGGCGGTGGAAGTGTTAACACTGGCCGCAGTAAATAGGGGAGCAACAGCATGGAGGCGGCACTGGAGCTCCGGTGGCTCTGGCTCCAGTAGTTCCTAATGCCCCCTGGCAGATTCAGCCTGCTCCAGAGCCGCAGGTTGCCGTCCGGCATTCGGCCGGATCGGCCAGGGGGCGTTAGGCCGGAACGAACTACCAGCTAGGCCGTATCTGGAAATAGTTCAATAAAAATAACATGGTTGTAGGATGTTCTAAAGATGCAGTGTTTACTTGTATCATTTACAGAAAAACAGAGAAAAGGCCGGAGTTTGCAGACCCCTGATTTAAAACATTTATAAAAAGAGTGCACGTTTGTGCTAGTTATTTATTGAATTTGCCATTGGAATTGTTGCTGAATACATAGGATTGCTTGATGCCATGGATACACTTACAAAATGGTAGCTACTTCCAGGGGATCATACTTTCAGATGAATTGGGTGGGCCATGAAAAAAATGATCTTGTCCCAGTCACACCAACCCCAGGTTATTCTGGAGCCAATAGCTCAGCCAAGGTATGGTTTTGCACTATAAGAAAGAATTCACTACAGCACTTCTTTTCCACTCTAAAATTACATCTAAAATGTAGTGCAGGCACCTGTAAATGACTATTCTTAAATGAATAATTTGATTTTGTGATTTCTACAAAACTCATTTTTATTCCAACTTCTTTGAATTGCATGGCAGTCAGCCACTACACATTTTTTTCAATAAGCCTGGCAGTAGCAACGTATTATTTTCTTCATGGTTTCCCTTTAAACCTGTTTTAAAGTTACCCTTTTCTTCATCAATATAGGGCAAAGTTAAAGAGTCACTGAACCTCCTCTCTTCCAAATTACATGTACCTACCTTTTTATTGTTCCAGTGCTGCTATTTTTTGCTGCCATATGTAAGTTTTAATTGACTTGGTGCTTACACATTGTTATAGACTTTTCTGCCCAGGGAGGGGTACTATAAAGTACAAACTGTGTGAATGCAAACCTCAAGAGTCAGCCTCTGCCAGAGTAGGTTATCTCAGAGCAGCATGTCTGGCAATTTTTCATTCCATTTTCCCAGGACAAGTGGCAGAATGATCTTGGACTAATCTGTACCAGAATATACAGTGTACAGATAACTATGCAAAATACCTAAAATCTGTCCTGGTCTCTTTACTAGACTATTTCTCCTAAGGTAAGATTTCTTTTTCGATATGTGGCTCTAAAAACTGGGTAACCCTACAAATGTGCGTGTTGACAATGTAATCAGCCAAACATGGTTGGGAAATAATGCTTTGCAAATGCCACCTTCTTCTATTATTTATGCTCATTGGCTTTAATGTATTTTGCTTTACAGCAGGGAAAAATAATAAGCCAAGCTTAGCCAAGCTCCATTTAAAAATACTACAAAAAATGGACAGACCATTAAAGGCTCAGCTTAAGTTAACTGATTTCCTCCACAATTTATTTATCTGCTGCTAAACAAAAACAAAAAATTTGAACTCCCTACCTCCAGGTTGTCCTGGAGTTGTCTGCACATTTTACAAGTCATTTAAAAAGAGAAGTGAACAGTGATGAGTTAGTATCTTTGTCACTCTCTATATTTCAGTCTTGTCAACTCTGATGGGCTGCTAGTGTAGCTTCTCCCACACTCAAGCCCTGCTGTACAGGGAGTGTAAGATGATGATACCCCATCAAATTTAGGTACTTATACTGTGTGCATTACATTTTTAGAGCTCCAGTTATTTGAGTATTTTTGGTTAGGAATTTTATTTTTGCATAACCATGTATTGCAGCTTTAGTTACTCTCTAGTGTCAAGATGGAGAACATTTTAAAGATGACATTTCACTAAGGATACTATAAAGTTTTTTTTCTTTATGCAATTATTTTGCTTACAATTTTGTTTTTCCTAACAATACAGATCTTATTGCACTATGAAAATACGTATTGATAAACAACAATAATAATAGTACCACATTGTTTGCATACCTTATGGATTCTCTAGGTGAAATGACTATATCTGTATACTATCTGTCATCTTCCTCCTTACCACCTGCTGCAATATTATTATATTGAGTTATGGGTGCACATAATTTCTACCTCCGGGCACCAGCATGAGAACCATGCAAACCTTGCAGGTTATTTTTCTCATTCTATATGTTAAAAATATCTATCCATGATAGATTGTGCATTTGGTGTCCTTGACCTTGCCCCCTTAATTCAAAATAGTGAATCTTTGCCAAAAGGAAGACTGCTGTGTGTTCAATCATTTCTCTTTCTATACAGCAGTTCATAGACCAAGCTCTATTGTGAAGGGGTTTTGCTGCCTGAGTTCCTGCAGGATTAAGTCTCCAGAGATTGATTTACCTATAGATACTACCTATCCTTATTAACAGACCAAGTCATGGGGAAAATGAAACTGCAAACTCTCCTGGAATATTAATTTTCATGAGATTCATGTAGTTCAATACGGTGCTAAATGCAATGTAACAACATCAACAACACTTTTGGACTTACTTTACAACAATTAAACAGAATAACACTATTCTAAATACTGGAAACAGATTGATCGTTAGGGGAATGTTGCCAAAACTTTATAGATGGTTGCCAATTGTGGATGTATGATCTCTCTGTTAAGAGAATGGGGAGAAAGGGGTGGAAACTACCTAGCCTAAAAATGATCAAAATAGAGAATAATATGAGCCTACCCCAGAACAATAGTAAATAGGATAATAAAAGAAAGAAGAGATTGAGAGACTGGGGGTTGTAGGCAATTATATAATCTGTATTGTCACTTGTCTCTGTGAAGGTAGTACCCCCAAAAGAGATACCTGTTGGTGGTGCTGTGGCGTTGTGAAAGCTTATGCTCCTAACTTTGTTTTTTGCGGTCCACAAGTCCCCTAAGGAAGTCAATACAGGCGAAATGCGTCAGTACTCGACACTAGTGTTGTATCACTAGTGTTGGTGTTCGAATTTGGGTTGCACACTAGAAGAATATCCTCGCAGTTATTTAGTTAATAGTGTACTACTGAGGTAGTTGCCGAGCCAAATATTAATAGCCGAGGAAAAGGGAGATGAAAGAGATAGTGGCTCTTTATTGCAAAATTAGGGACAATTCGGGTTGTCCCTATATTCGACCCAAAATAGGCGGTTTGAATTCCGGCAAACCCGACTCGAAAAACACTGAATTTGACTTTGCGAATTCGTGTTTAAAAAAATGTTTAAAAAATAAAGCGAACTCCAGATGAACTCTCAATAGTTTCGCCATTAAGAGTTCATCTGAGTTCAGTTCCCACGGTCACTGGGCTGTACTTATTAGCCCAGTGACCGTGGGAACTAATCTGTATATGAACTTTCAATGGAGAAACTCCACTGAGAGTTCATCTGCAGTTCCACTGCAATCCCCGGGCACTAGAGGTTAATTAACCCCAAGTGCCCGGGGATCACAAACAGGAGGATTCCCAGGGATGCAAGAATGATTGCAGCCCTGAGAATCCACTGCGATCCGGGGGGCACTGTAGGTTAATAAACCTCTAGTGCCCAGGGATCGCAAACAAGAGGATTCCTTTGCATCCCTGGGAATCTTCCTGTTTGTGATCCCTGGGCACTAGAGCTAAATTAACCTCTAGTGCTCCAGGATCGCAGTGAAACTGCAGATGAACTCTCTCTTGCAGTTTTACACAGCCCCCAAAAAATGCCCCCTATTGACTTTATTGGTGTTCGAAGTCGGCATTCGAAAAGTCACCCGAAAACGATCGGGCTATTCGATCAAATAGCTGCCGAAACTAACACTCAGCTGTTCAACCAACACTATGGATCATTACTTATTTGCTAATCTAAAATGCTAAGAAAGCTTTATGTATAGTAACATAGTCCCTCTATACACCCCTTCAGCAATAAAATAGGGGATGGGACTCTTTCTTTGTCTGGAATTTGTATTTAATGTGTGTTGTATGATGCCAATATAACTCACTACACAATACAGATTATATAATTGCCTACAAACCCCAGTCTCTCAATCACTTCTTTCTTTTTATTACTTTCTTTTAAGAGATATTTCTTACAAAATATTTACATACAGACATAGGTTTGCAGTCAGTAAACAAGCATGTTTGTGCCCATAGACAAGGAAGGCAAAGTGCCCTGGAATGTCTGTCACATATGGGGGGGTCCTACAGTAACCATGTACACTAGAAAATGTTCTCCAAGGTACTTTTACTACTTTTTTGCATTAATGCTATACTACAACCAGAGGAACATATTGGTTGTTAAAGCATACCTATAGACATTTAGGAGGTGAAGGTAAAAGGACTCCACTTCCTTCTAATTTACCATGGCTCATTCCAAACTGTGTTTGTGGGGAGGTGGCCATCTTAATAGAAGTGCAATATGATCACTCAGTCTTCTTCCAGGTTTGGTGTTTTGGGGCATCTTAATTGCCTGGCCTGGGATGACATAACTAACATACACATGTTGTTTCTTTCAGACAGTAGGCAGGCCAAAATGTTTACTCTGTATATAGTTCTGTAATTAAATACTGTATATAGACAAATGAAAAACAATGCACATATACACACAACTATACATAAGAGGACTGACTGCACTAAACAACCTAAAATAGGAGATTTAGAATCTTACAGATGTAATAATCATGACTGGTTTTCTTTTTCTATCTGTCTAACTGTTAAATCTGTATTTTCAAACTACATGATTTTTTCCATAGCAATGCTAGTATAATATAGTATACTATTATATTTACAGAGGATTGCAATGACCTGCCTAAGCTGCTAAAGAAATGGTACAACTGATGGCCATTTGAAATTCAATAGTAAATGAATGCCCTTGCTTGTTAACAATATTCCTATCCAAGGCCTGATGTTTTAACTGTTCCAAACACTACTGCATTGTCTAAACTATGGGATTTGTACCTACAACCTCTGTCATAGATTTATAGATCATGGTATGGACCAAAGTAGTGAAGATGTGTCCTTGCTTTGGTCTTCTGTGATGTCTGGCCAATATTCCTCAGAGGGCTATGATCAGTCATCTGTCTGAGAAGCTGACTATTGGTTGTGCCAGCAATTGATGCTTTGATCTTCTTTTGGATGTGGGAAAAGGAAAAGATAGCTGCAGGGAACTTTTAACCCTCTGACAAGAGTTCTATATAAGTATTCTTTTTGTTCCACTACAGTCAATGCTTGGCTAATAGATTTTCTGCAAATGATGGTGTTATAGATTCCATTTTTTTCCTATCTTCAGAAAACCAGATCACAGACCATATTTACATTTGGGATTTGTAGTTTTAAAATCAGTTTCAAAACTGTAGGGGTTAAAGGGGCATAACTTGGCTGAAGTTCCTTCTGTATGCTACTAGCAAGATCTGGCAGCCTCAACACATTTTTATGTACATATGCAACCTTCCCATGACCTCCATTTTTTTGGTTGGGTACCCCATACTATATCTGACTGCATTGCAATGCAAAAGTCTACTTTAAAACACAGCTATCGTGAAAAAAGAAATGCAATTGTAATAAATGCATTCCATAGGGTTGAAGTTGGAGCTGTTTACCTATCTACATGAATGTTCAGTTTAATTGTGTATGCTTACTTGTATGAGTATGAGTTCACCTTAATGAGGTGAACCTGTGTTTACTTTGATTACCCAGTCACAAGCAAGAGGAATTTAAAAAAAATGTGTTTTTGCTAGCACATGATAAATAAAACAGTTTTTTAATTTACTTAATTAAGTGACCAGTTACAATTCCTTAGTATATCAACTTTATTATATACATTTCTCATATGTTCGAATCATGATTATTTGCCTTTTTGATAGGTACATGCAGAACAAGTGTCCAGCAAAAGTGACAGTGTGTTTGGGAAAAACTTTGTTTCCACTAGTGAATGCAACAGTTAGCTTTAGGCTTCTTTCATACTTGCAAAGAAAAACTGCACAGTTGGCCGTTCCCAGGCCCCAAAGTAGCAAACTGCTGTGCAGGTAAATACGTTTGCATGGGGTTGGAGTTGCAGCTGTTGTGGAAAACCAATGAAGTGACCAAAAACAACTTGCCGCTTTCTGGAACGGTGCTTTTATTTGCAGCAGCCCCATTCGCCAAATGGTTTCCATCAGCCCCTTTTCACTTAAATAAGAGTGGTTGGGACTGTGGTTGATCCTGTGGCAGAAAACTGCAGTCAACTGTGGGTCTAAGATAGTCCTTTAATAAATATCCTTAAAAAAATGTGTTGCTGTATCTGCTTTAGCACCCTTTACAAGTCCTATAACTGTCACGTGTTATATGCAAAATAATAAAAAGAATAGATATTTTAAACAATAATACTATTACTAAACTGCATAGTTATCAATTACAATAGTGTTTGCGGTAGCAATATTTTGAAGTAGTAAAACATAAACCTAGCTAAACATAAGTGTTTGTTTTGATAGCAAAAGGAAAGATCACAGAATTACTTCTGACTTTGCCGTCAAAGGAGATGAGAATGTGTGCATTACAATGGACTTCACACAAGCAATGCTGCTGATAAATGTATGTGCCATTATGATGAGAATCAGAGATTAATAATTGGTAAGATGACATTCAATTTTTTTAGTTGATTGAGGCTTCCAGTTTTAAAGATAGACTTTTGTTCTTCTGGGTAGAAAATGGCAAGACAACTTTATTTTTGTCCTATGGGATCAATTAAAAATCAGTGGCATGGCTGCAATGTAAAAAAAAAAAAACACATTGCACGTTCATGTAACAGTAATTTGGCACTCTTTTGTAAAATATAGAATAAAAAAATTGTTTAGGCTACCAAAGCCACATGTCCAACTCTCTAATCATTGACATTTCTCTCTCTATTAAGCAGAGACAACCCCTGTGGGGCTTTGTTGGCAATGCACAGTGACCTGATTTCTAAGAACGAATAGGCTCTGGTGTACTCCTAACACTTGGAACTTGTGATTTTTCCCTTAAAAGATTTTTAGGTAATTCAAAGTGTCACTATTCTAATACTTAAAGTGTATGTTCAGACCACATTCAACTGTTTTATTCCTTTAAAGATCCTACATGTCCAGAAAAATACTTACCGGTATGTATCTGATGTCTGCCCCACGCTGCTGTCTTTTGCTAAATTACTCAAACGCCTTCATCAAATCTCCACCACATAGACTCTGAACATTATGTTGAGGGAGCTAATTTGACTCATTGGATAACAAAGAAAATGTGCACAGGACACAAGCCAGCTCTGAATATTATCTATTTAACAGATTTAATGGAAGCAAATAAAAGGTGTTAATTTATATAGTTTGCATTTGCTAAATAAATTTTAGGCTAATGCTAGAGGATCAAAAAGATTTTAAAGTAGCTTTTAATGTATTGATAATTAACGTTAATCATGCAGGTTCAGTCTTCAAGAATCCAGGATCCCAGATGGAGTTGCACTTGCGGATTCCTGTCCTGTCCTGAATCCTGTTGCAGATTTCCCTTCTTCTCAAGCCTCATCACTTGTGATAAATTAATCACATAGGCACAGAACTTCTGAAATTTCTAAATGGTTCTATATTGAGCCCATTCCCCTCCCAAAAAGGGGCACTACAAATAACTTTTTCAGTCTGATAAAGATAGTAACAGCAGCAGTGTACGTGAATACCCAAAACTCTAGGGTGGGTAGAAGCAGAGCCAAATTCTTTGACAGAAAGTCCTTGCTGCTGGAGTCCCTAAAATATGTAAAAACACAGCACAAACCTCAGTCTAACTTCTCACCCTTTAACTCATGTGTCACTATCTTTTGAATTACCATTTATTCATGACACACACATATATTTACTTTTCTGCGACAAATATAATTCAAAATGTATATGCCATTTTTACTTACTGAAGTAGCAACATTATTTACAGAGATAGATCTTTAATTCAGCTTTTTGATGAAGGTTTATGTGATGTATGTTCCAGCAGTAATCAGTCAAATGTAGGAGTGTGATTCTGAAATTAATCATTTTTTGCAGTTGGATATTGACGGTATGACTACATCCTGGTTTTCTGCTATAAATAAAGGATTAATATGACCTGAAGAAAACCCTTAAGGGTGAAAAGTCTGTTCAGTTGTAGAGTTTTGGAACTGTGCCTTTGAAATTACATCTGAAGTTAGCAAAGATCTATACACGTCTAGTTTTTTCCTTATTTTTGTGCCAATGTAAAGAGGATATTTTGGAACCCTGTAATGTTTTTTGTGCCGTTTTCCCGTTTACCCATGTTGGATGTCGAATAATATAACAGTAGCGTGCAATTAATTATTTTATGTTTGTCATTGAAAATATAATTGGAGTCCAAAAACTAGTCTCAGAGTTTTGTTTAATTAATAGATTAGCAAGGCATATACTTTCAAAATGAAACTTTAATAATAATACTACAGTAAATCATACCTAACCACTTCAGCTGTTTTTATAGAGCATTTTTCTCATTTTAGCTAATAAACGTTATCATTACATATTAGGTGATATGTTTTGTGGGAGTTTTGTATTAAATGGGAATGGTATCCAGGAGGAAAAATTTTTATTCAATTATTCAATTCAATATTACCTTGTCTTTTCCTAAAAACAACAAAAAACAACACAGAATTAAAATTTTCAGTCTTCTTGCTAAAAGTTCTCCGCATTGGAACTCATATACTTTACAGTTCCTAACAGTGCATACAGGAAAATGAACTTTGCTTTGGTAACAGAAAAGACAAGATTTAGGCATAAAGAATAAAGTCCCAAACTAGTACTCACAATTCCATACTTCAGGGTTTGTGGCTTCTACTAGACGAAAGGTTTCCATCGTGGTCACAGAATCTATGCTTCAAAACCCTGCTCTCTGGTCACAACACCTGAGCACTAACTTCCTCCAAAGTATACATGGTTTCAGGTCTCTCATGCATCTCTTCCTGAGCCACACCTGGCCTCAGGCTGCCGTTCCATAACCTCAGTCTGAACTGGTAACTGCCTTTTATTAGGATTTGGCAGGTGCTCCAGAGCAATCTCAAATTCCTGGCCTGGGAAAAGGATGGACTGTTTGACCCAACCATTCTTCCAAATTACTCAAAACATGGATCCCAAACAAAGATCTGTAAAGCTTCTGTTCTAACATTAACCACAGTCACATCCTTTATTCTCTTCCCCTGAAAAAACAGAAGAAGATGCTGCGAAATACCAACTGAAGGTGTCCTCACATTCTTGTGTTATATGTTGCTACAACACATAATAGTCCACATCTATCTACACCTACCTTTATATTTTATTTGTTTTTACACCAGATAAAAACCTTGACACGAAATTCACCAACCCTTTCCCTGGCCAGACACTAATACCCCAGGGGCTGTGCTATTGGGCATGTGTCAATGGTAAAATGCAGCTTGCATTCAGATGCGTTATGAGTGACCTGCACTTTTCCTCCTTTTCATCTGCATATATTTTTTTTTCTTTTGCATCACTTTTGATTTGTATGGCGTGAGATGCAGTTCTTAGGTGAACACAAGCCCTAGGCACCACCAACACCAATATTTTAATTACCAAACTATTTAAAGTTTGAGACCAAAATGACTCACTCCAAACCCATCACACCTCACCTTTACCCCAATGTAACATTACATTGGTTTTGATAGAATGAGCAGAATAATTACACATTTCAGCATTCCCAGTTACGTTCCCAGAAAGCACCAAAAGCACCATAGATGTAAAAACAATGCTTATTTAGACATATTACCCTAAAAAGATTGGTACAATTGTGGTGTATTTAGATAATGGCAGTAGCTCAGTGGTTCCTTTGGAAGATGTTCCCCATACCTGCAGTGAGTATTCGCTAGTATATAATAAAACCCTGTCATATAACTAAAGTTTATGAAATAAGCATGTACACTACCTAAGAAGAAAAAGAAGAGGGAATACTCACATCGCCTGCTGCTTGTGCTTCTAAACTCTGCTCCAGTCCTAAGAAATTGTGAATATGAGAAAGGACAGCTAACCAATGAATCAGAAAGTGCTCTGAAGCTAGACCATGGCTACGCTCCCTTCCTACATTGTGAATCAATACAACAACCAGTTGGCTGGCACACAGTGGTAGATCCACTAATGAGCTTTAATAAGCCATAACATATGCTGATGTATTTTGGAGGGTTCTGGCCTTAATCATAGCTGAAGACAGGTAGGAGCAAACACCTCTAAATCCCCACCTTCCATTAAGTGGACATTATCGGGTGAAAACTGGAATAGAGTGACAAATATGAAAGCACATCACTTACACACAAAATAAAAAAAATAAAAACATTGAAACAAGGCTGACATATTACTGTCAACTATTATGCTACTGCTGATTCCTTAAAAAAATAATCGGGTGACAGTTGGACACTAAATATGGAGGTCCTTATCCTATCTTAAATTCAGTCCCTGTGGTATCTGCACCAAAGTATTTTCTGTTATTTAGAGCACCCCTGTCATATTAGAAATGTTTATAAACCAAGTATGTTCCTGTGAAGGAGAGTCCTTAAACACCTTTTTGCTGCTGTCCAGACTGCTGAACTATTGGAAGCCAACAATTCCAGAAGGGTCTCCTTCTGATTACCTTCATGTTACTGCAGCAGTAGTGATGTGGAGCTTAGCAAGAGGAACCACTTAGAGCTTTGAGGAACCCAGGACATCTTTGCCCGTGACAACTGGTTGTCTGGAAAACTTTAGAGGCCTATTTTAACTAGCTCAAAGGCATGGTGCTATTTACAGGTACATGCTTGTTTCAGAAACATTACTTATGAGACAGAGGCAATTTAGGAAAATCCCATAAAATACAACCTCTAACTCCAGCATCAAAAATTATTGGCAATTAATTTGTTCAAATTGTTGGTAATCTAATACTGATATCTTTTGGTTTGATGCTTTCTAGAGATTAAAAGTTCTGTTAGTAATGTAGCTGCCCAATGTTTTTTTAAATGTATCTTCTAAACTATAGTGGACTTGTGACATGTAATTCCCTCTCTCAAACACATAACACAACCTAATGTGTGGCTGACTATTGATCCCTATAAGAATAGAAATAGCAGTGTGAAACAAATTGGGGAGGGAAGTGAGGGAACCATGAACAGAGAGAAATATATAATTTTGATAAAATGTACTTTCCCAATTAAACTGAACCCCATATTTCCAATTTAAACTCCATCTAAGCTATACCTGCGTAAAGTCTGGAACTTGAAAAGTATAGGTAGGTGGACCAATTAGAAAGGCTATTTTCCCAGTTCAGCATCAACAAAAGGACCTTAAACTGGTCAGCAATGAAATAATGAAGTCAGGCTTTGCATATAGTTATACCAAAGTATCCTTACATATATAGAAACGTTACTACTAAAACACTCTATCTAAAACACTAATAATGAACAAAGATCACTTAATATGACAGTTTAATAGTCATCAATAAGGTAAACAGAAGGTAGGTGAATGGGGGCAATCTTGATGGATACTCATCTGGAGGGGAAAGCATTGGTACAAACCTTGGCTACAATACGATTCCAGTCCAATAGAGTCATGATTTTTATGCCTTTGTAGCACGTCCTAAAACATTTTTTAGGGGGAAGACAGATACTACTTTTATTTGGGAGCAGAGGTGAACACCTAAACTTTTCCTTTATTAGTAAGTTACTATGAAATAAAGTAATTAGAAGAAAGTACATTTCCAATCGAATTTTATGGTACAAGCAGAACTCTAGATATTTGCCCAATATTATAATTGCCAATGCCTGTATTTAAATCTCAACTCTAAGTTAAAAGTTTATCATCTAATCATTCCCTTCTAAAAGAACCAATAATCTTTGTATTTTGTGTAAATCATAAAGGAATTAGCACAAATCAAGTATTTATAAGCTCAAATCTCCTAGCTATATTTTATTTAAATCATAGGGCAGGGAGGAAGGAGGATGCAGTAGATCTGTAGTGGGTGAAACAGGAGTTTTCTTCTTCTCTGTTATTGCCCCTGCAGCTGCAAGCTTTTCCTTCCTTCAGAGAGAGACAGAATTTGTTAAAGACTGTGCACAGTGAAGAAAATGTCTGTCCATGATGCAAAAATAATAATTTGACAGTTTGCATTTGAAATAAAAGGCATGTAAGGCAGAACCACTAACCATTACAGCACAGGAAATCACTGTGTATACTAGGAATGCAGATTACTAGGAATTAAGATAAAGATTTCAGGGGGGGGGGGAGGTTAAACCAACACACAAAACTAACATTAAATAACTGTAAAAAGGGAAATCGATTAGCTGAGGAAGAGAAGAGAAGAGGAGGGCCAGGGACAGTGTTGATCAGTGAGAGAAAGTGCCATGATGCCTATGGTCCTACAGACAGGAAATGACACAGGCTCAGCATATATACTGCAGCTGCTAATGTTCTTGTGTGGAAGATAAAATTTGCAGGGCAATGACACTGTTCACTCTCATGGCAGACAGGGGTGTAGTCATAAAAAAAGAACGGTACTATCCATGGCGAACTCGCAACATTGTGTAAACGCCTCATTCCCGAAAAAAGTGAGGGCACGGCATGCCCAAGTGTGCCCGCTCCACTACACTACACTCCTGATGGCGGAAGAGGACACTCAATAAGTGTGGAAGAATAAAGGTAAAGCTGAAGTTTGAGTGATAGTTTAAATTTACATAGAAGAAAGGTAAACCTTAATTTCAAAGGTGACTTTTTTCAGTTTAGCAAATTTCAAAGCTATTTGCATGACATTAGAGGTAGTACTGTATAATGTTGCAGAACTGATTTGGTATGCAGAGCACACATAGGTGCTACATGACATGCAAAAGCTTAGATAAGCAAGATACAATGTCAAATGATGCTCCAAAATATTTTTATCTAGATGTATGCTTTGTATTTGCAATTTCTTGCAAGGTGTGGAACAACCAGCAATAGATGACTACTGCTGTCAGAATTCACAGGAAATCCTGATTTTCAAGGTAAACACAATCACAGCAGTCTTATAGACTCATCTGTAGCAAGTCTGCAAGCCTGGAATCTGATCGATTTAGCTCCAGCTGTCACTGATAGACAGACGTGCCAGTACCGAACCCTCTGGGACCCAAGTGAAGCCGCCTTAAGCCACTGCTATTTTTAAAAGGCCCTATGGCTGACACCAATTCTTACAGTGCTTTTTATACAGGCAGATTGTCTAAAATGGTTAAATAAGAGTGGCTATAAGTTATTTGAACAGTGTTGACTGGACTCGTTGGGTGTATTGGTTCAGGCAGACAGAAATTGAAATAAATGTTATTGTAATTGCTTTGCAGAGACAGTGTAATGTCAGGGTAGTGTGAAGGAGCCAACTCAGAAATAGATACTGATAAGCAGAGAAAAGTTCAGGGTTACAAACAAGTACTTGTTTAAATAATGGTGGTTTGTGTCACTCAATGAAGCTGAAGGCGTAATTGATGCTTTCATTTTGCTGACAGTTTTGGAGTATGTAAAAATAAAAAAAATGCATTAGCATCTGTCTACAATATAGTATACATAATTTAATTTTTTTTTCAGTCTGTCATACAGAAATTTTTTGTTATACCTTCCTTAATCCCATATATTAGTTTACCCAGACATTGATTAAGGCAGGATGGGGCCTAAGGTAACACATTGCCCGCCCCCCCATCCCTTCAGTTGATATTAATAAGAATAGCAGTAGGCACAAAATATTATAGGCCCCATATGACACCCGATGCATACATAGAGGTACACAGCTCTAACCAACTGCAATAATTTCAAAAGGTTTTTGAAGGTAGTTACAGATTTCTGTGGACATCCACTGGGGCTTAAGCTTCTACCATCAAAAACCTTTACTGGTGTCACAAACAAGACACTTGAACAGGAGGTGGACCCTCTGTGCTACCAGCACGTTTAGCCGAGGTCATATCAGAGGCGCAGAGTCTAAGGTACCGCCCGGTGTTCACCAGAGCACCCCACAAGGGGTGTTGGGTTTGCTGCAAACGGCACCCAGGTTGCAGCCCTCAAACTCACCCGTGCAGGTAGCAGCTGACAGCTGGAGATAACCGAAGGCACAGTACAAAGTCGACAGGCAGATTCAAAAACCAAAACCAGTACTGGGTCAGGGCAGGCAGAGAACAGGCACGGTCAGGACAAGCCAAGGTCAGGAAGAGGGAATCCAGGACTGAAACCTGAATGCTCACAGGAACCTCAGGTAGTAACACCTATTGCTGAGGCAATAGGTGTCTGACCGAACCCAGCATATATAGGGAGACTGACAGGCTAGCTGGGCGGGGACTAGGAGGACAGGTGAGAATCAATTAGCAAAAATGGTTCAGCAATGCCCCTAAGTCCAGAGCCAGCAGAGCAGCTAGAGCAAGGTGAGAACAGCTGCTGCTAATCAGACACTTTTAGAAGGACAACAAGTACCAGATCAGCAGTGCTGCTGATCTGTGACATCTGGTTATAAATATATGCATTTCTGAACTGTCCAACGTGACAGTGACAAAACTATCAATCCTAATATGATGCCACTTGGAATGGTAGCTCACACCACCTGTAGAAATATACTGCATAGTTATGGCTGTGCCCCAATTCTTTTCTGTAAGTTTTTTTTTTCTCCTAACTATAATGCTATCACAGCATATAGTGGAGTTTAGGTGTTTCACAGGTGTCTGTGTTCCACTTTCAGTATCAGTGTCTTCTTCTACTACTACTACTGTGTATCTGTCTCTAAATTTCAAGTATTAGCTTGACCCACTAGGGTCTCCTAGACTCGTGCAACCACCTGTACAACCAGCACAAAGTTAGTATGTCATCAATGCTGTGAATGCCCCATACTTTACAAAACTTCATAAAGGAAAAACCACTTGCAGAAAAAACAGTATTAATAAAGAAATAAATACTCTTTAATGCCTATTTTTTTATATACTTTTTATGTATATTTTTTACACCAAAACGCCTAATTCTTCTTCTTATTGTGCTGGTGTATTTCATAAAATAGCAAAACTTGTGCCCATTTGTTAGAGGAATAAGAGGAACAATATTTGTGAGATGTAAAACAGTATCCTTTTGCAATATATATTATTAGGTCTGCAAAGTCATAAAGAAGGCATAAAGGTATCTTGTGGATAGACGAACTGTAGTCCTTGGATTTCAGCAGGAATTCTTCAATGCAATGGTAGTTAGTATTACTCAAGTCAAATTTTGTTACATCTCACAGTTCCTGGAATTCCAAAACTGATGCAATTTTGGTAAATTATATTGTATAATTTATATATCAGAAGGTTTAAGTCTAACAGATGGTTGTCATGTGCATTAGTGAGCTTCGCTCTTTCCTTTCAGGAAACATTTTGTTGAGATTGTGGTAATTTCCATATATAAAATCAGGCCTTGTGGACAATAGGCCATTTTAGTGCAGTTCAGCCTGAGCGGTCCTTTAGGAGGGTGCATAACAACACAAAATCTGCCTAAACTTGGACATGATAGGATCCCTACACCCCCATGATCAGCACATAGATTTTATGCAATTGTGATATATAATGTGCCAAAACCTTCATACCATAAACAAGAATATGGTGTGTCATTTCATGTTTCTGCAATATGCATATGTCCTTCTTTTCTCTAAAGAAAGAAGATGGTCTTTTAAAAATCTTTTCATAAATAGCTGACCAATAAAAAATTACCTTTAATTCATCTTTATTTCCATGTAGTATTTATCAGGTAAACAAAAACAATTTGTTAGCAGAATATCTAATGCCAAATGGATGCAAGCGTCAATGATGGCTCTCTAGGTGATGTTGTGATACTGCTATATCTATGAACATCCACAAAAACAGGAGGAATATCTGATTACAAAACATTTCCCAAGGTAATGTAGGAGAAAATAAACCATTAAAGAGAAGAGGTCCTTGGGGAGAATCCAATACAGAAATTGAGGTAGTTACCATCATTTCCTAATCTTGCAAATGTGTGATTTGTTTTTGAGAAAACTTGTTGAAGAGAAATAAAAAGGCATGCACTGTATGTGCCCAATTTGGTTTTTGAATTAGTACTCATTTAGTTATTCAAATCAAATCAGGTATATAGAACAAACACAGTCACATTGGCTTGCATTAGTTTATTAAATAATTTAGGGAAGGGAAAGCCAACATGAAATTATCCTGTCTTCTTTAAGGAAATTGCACAGTATTCGTTTTTTTTAGTTATATAGACTGAAAAAAGATGAATGTTAATGCTGCTTGATCAGAGATTCAGTGTTAACAAGTATTTATAGACAGAATGTTTCTGTGTTCTTAAAAATATATTTTTTTTAGATTCTCCCATTAAATTGTCTAGCATTCTGAGTTAGATTTCTGAAGGATTGCCAAGTGATGTTGTTCTGTACTCCCATGTAGAAAAGGGACTGGCAAAGAGTTACTGGCCACTCAAGCACTCTTTACGGCTCTGTAGGGAGGTCAGCAGGGGGAAAATGATGTGCTCCTTTATACCCTAAAGTACCAGATAATTACTTTGGGCTTTGTTGGCAATTCAGGTAGTAGAGGAGAGCAGGGTCTGTAAATTAAATCTGCTGATAATGACACTGGGGAATGCATTTTTGTTGAGTTACATCTTACACTTGTTTTTTGCACCTTGATGCTCATATTGCAACCAAGCATTTTGTAGCTCTCCAAGAGTCCAAGAGAGAGATAATTTCTGTGTAATTATTTGCTTGTGTGTTTCCAAGAAAGTCCTTGACAATGGCTTTGAATAATAACCAAGCATTCTTTTGACTTCTGACATTGTCCTGAAGAAATGTTCATCTTTGATGAGCTGCCGAATCTGTGGAGCATCAAACACACCGACCTTTATTTTTTTCAAATGACAGGCTAGGAAATGCCAAAATTAGGTACCTGAAACAGTCTCCTTTAGTTGGCAAAGCTTTAACGAACTGCTCCATAAGACCCAGTTTCATGTGCAGAGGCAGGGATATATTATTGTTTCTATCAACAAGTGGCTCATGTAGAATGTTTGGATCACCTGGTTTTAGGGCAGATCTTGGAGACCAATTCCTTTTTATCCAATGCCTCCCACGAGCTCTGCTGTCCCACATGCAGAGATAACAGGGATACTTGGTGTATCCGTGTTGCTGACCAAGAAGGAAGCATACCATTTTAAGGTCAACACAGATAACCCAATTGTGTTAGTGATTTTGCAACAACTCAATGACTCTCTTTATGTCTGCATAATCTTCACAAAGAGAAACTGAATGGCCAATTGGGACTGAGCCAAATATATTGCCATTGTAAAGGAGGACACACTTTAAGCTATCGATGAATAGTCGCCATTCAGTTGAGTTATAGATGGGAATTTCCAAATCCTCCATGAAGTACGATACCTTCGTTCCTTTTTCATGTAAGTTTTTCTCACGCAGTCTTGATGCTAGGAGTTCTGAAGCCTTCTTCGATAGTCCCTAATCACATGCCAAATCACTCAACTCATGCTGATCAAATCTCTTACGAACAGAATCCTCTTCAATTTCAAAGTCTTCATTATTGTTGTCACCTAGTTCATCACCATAATCATGTTCTTCAAGAGAGGGTAGTGTAACGAAAACAGGCACTGGGATCTGAATGAGCCACTGGGCCTATAGCCGATAGTAGACTAGGATACTCTATGTTACATTTATTTTTCCTGTTATATCCTGAAGTTTTCACTATACAAAAGTAACAGTCACTGAAATGATCTCCTGGCTCTTGCCAAACCATAGGTATACCAAATGGAATCTTATCATTTGTTCCCTTTGTCCACATTCGTAAACCCTCGATACACTTTGCATACCTTATGAGAGGCCCAAGACTTTTCTTGATCACCAAGTTTAACTTTGAAATATGCCAAAGAGGCTTGCTCTTTGACTGGGAATGGGGAATTTTGCTTATTCACTATGTAGAGCAGTGCACAACCTATGACCACACTGTCTTGCGTGTAAATGAATAGCCTAGAAAAATCCATGCTACAGTAATCTCATTATTATAAGCAGAAGAGAAAAAACCTGACGCGATGGGAGAAAACTAACTGCACTTTCAGAATCATCATACCTATTTTACTGTAAATAGGTTTAAAAACTGAAGTCAACAAAAAATTTGTTCAAAATTGTTCCCCAGTGTGATTTTTGTTAAGGAAACCTGTTACTAAATTGGTAATAACCAGGTTTGCATTATGATTCTCAGTTTCTTGTGTGCCCAGAACAGACACACCTTTGCCAGTAACATTAATATGAGTTTCCCTAGGTTAAAATATGAATTTTACATTTAATTCAGAATAATACTTGAGCTTAGTAGTAGTTAAAAACATTTCATTATTGCAACCTTGTTGGCAAGAAGCCTGTACGAGACACATAAAAACTGAACTATTCACTCATGATGGTCAGTAATTGTTCTAGTTCACTTTCTATTAAACTGTAATTAGTAAAAATAGTAAAATAGTGGACATTCACAGATTTCTTAGTATTTAGAGTTGTTTGTATTTGTGTTTTTTATTTAAAATGTAACTCTAACCAAAACTTTATTTTTGTTTGGTAGGGCATAAATTTCAGGAATGCACAGACAGAAACTCAAATCATTTAGCAGGTAAAACATGTCCTATATATAATTTTCTATTTTATAATTTGACTGAAGCTGACCATACACAGGTCGATTTTCAATAGTACGGTCCAATTCAATAGATAAGTCTATGCAATTGTATTACATAATCAACCATAAATTAGCTTTTATTTTCTAAATTTGATTGACCAAAAGTGATTGATATCAAGTGTAAAATGAGCCCTTCTGGTCAGGTCAGCAAATTTCCAATTATCGTGGAAGTATCTAAAGTGTTTTTGAAACCTCTTGATCAATTGCTGTTGGATCATATTTTGAAGTATGCACACATTCACTTAAATGAGAAATTGATTGTATGAAAATAAAGAGCTCAATTTGTACTTTGAACGATTACAAAGAATTGACACTAAAGAATTGACTATGAATATGTTGCGGTGTGTGGTGATATGAAATAGATGGTTTACATTTATATTGAACAGGTCAATACAATCAGTAAAAATATCAGCAGAATTAAAATCACTAACAAAGTTAGAATTAAAGTTTATGTATGACTAGAATTCCACCAATGCGTATGAAGTACCATCCGGCCATATGCTCTACAACAGGGGTGGTCAAACTTTTTTAGTCAGGGGCCACAATCTGAAAAAAAATTTGCCAGTGGGATTGGGTCGATGGTAGAGTGGGCAAGGTTATGCCATCATGACGCCCCTGAATGTGACGTCATGATGCCATAACTCCGCCCACTCTCCCATCACAGGCTCAGATCCGGGGACGTGGTCTGCCACTCTGCCCGATGCCCCCCCCCAGCAGTCTAATATTCCTAAAAGATGAACTCCATAAAAACCATTTGATTGTCCCCACACTTATCTACTAAGGATACAATGTTTGTTTAGTCTAAGGTAATGTTTCTTGACCTTTTTACCATGGGGAGACCCAATGAAAAAAATTCCAGGTGTTTAGGGAACCCCTACTAAAATTACTGTATTCATAGCTCACAGTACATTAGTGTGGTGGTCAGTAGGAAAAATACCTCTTACATTTCTTGCCATTGGGAAGAATGTCATCCTTACAGATAACAAAAAAAGATCCTTGGTGTCACTTAAGCTGACTTGAGAGACACAAATTGCTCATTGATCAAGGGACCTCTAACAACCTCTGGATACACCCTGGTTACGAAACACCACTCCTGGGGGATATGACAGAGAGGAATATTTACTATTTCCTGCCCTCCCACATGCATGCACCCAGTATTTCCAGTATTTGAGACCAGCCCAATAAAGCCATTCCTCTTTGTTGACTGTGTGGCTGCTTTTCTGCAAATATCATCATGTGCAATGGAGAGTCAGCTGATAGAACCTTGCTGAGTTTTTTTTTCAAAATATTTTTATTGTTTTTTTTCCACAAATATATATGAACAGGAGGGAAATACAGCAAAAACATTGATACAAAAAAGTAGAAAGGGTTGCTAGACAATTTTTGATTAATGATTTATATAATTATATAAATCA
>NC_092858.1:128253835-128255448 GCF_032062135.1 Pyxicephalus adspersus
ATTCATAGCTCACAGTACATTAGTGTGGTGGTCAGTAGGAAAAATACCTCTTACATTTCTTGCCATTGGGAAGAATGTCATCCTTACAGATAGCAAAAAAAGATCCTTGGTGTCACTTAAGCTGAGAGAGTGGAAAAGGGGGTCTGTATGCATTTGCAGGGTTACCAGGGTATCGGCCTGTAACGAGGGCTCTGGTGTACCCCAGAATCTTACGTTTATTATGTACCAGGAAGAGTATTGGAAATGTCTCCTTCCTTTCTGGATTTGGCAGAAACTTTGTTATAAACCACTTCCACTTTCATATCACTTCCCCAAGATTTGAAATCATGTTTGTCTTCCCCTTGTGTGGCTTCCAACATATCTCTATAAAATAAGGCCATGAGGGGTGCCTTAACCATATCCAGTGTACGGGGCTTAGGGAAAGATCAATTGATTTATGATGGCCCTTCTCACTGCCATAAGGCATAAACTGGCCCATTCTCTCTTCCCCCTCCTAGAAGGTTGGTTTGCAAGGTCGGTCCAGACACCAAATAGACACAGACTGCTCATAGAGGAAAGGCAAAACCAACCAACCGCTTGACAAACTGCAGTACTTCTTCCCAGAACCACTCTGTCACATGTCCAGTAGCAATGTAGTAGGGAGGCCCTGTGAATTCCGCATTTTGGGCACATTGGAGATCCCGTCTGGCCTGGCAGTCTGTTTTGGTCTGTGGACCTTCTGGGCACCCGTGCATGATCTTGAATTAAGTTTCTCTCCAGATTTCCTTGATAATGGATTTGCTCACAGAAGGTAGCTAATGACAATCCTGTCCATAAGGTCAGAAATGTCAAGCTTCCTCTGCCACTCCTTTAGATGTTTATTATACACATTTACACATTTTGTAGACTCATATATCGAGTAGAAATGGTTAATAGGGATATGGCTTTGCAAAACTGCGCCACCAGGTATTCATTGGGTAGGAGCAACTAGGGTCTTGCTGGTAAAAATCGCCCACCATGGACAGTCCCTGCTTCCTCCACAGGCAAAAAGATTTGTAATCATTGCCTTGAAGGAAGTGTAGGTTCCCACAGATGGGAAGGTAAGCAGAGAACCTGCAGGGTAGGCCCATCCTCTTCTTAATGTTTCTCCAGACTCCACAGACTCTACAGGCTTTGGTTAGCATGGTAATCCCGTCCCTGATGATGATTTTGTGCTTGATTTCTGGGGGAAGCTGGGAGGGCCAACAGTGTAGGGTGGCTATCTGATCCCATGGGAAAGCCATGGAAAGGGTTAGAACAGCTTTTTATTTCTTTCCCAGTGACAGCCACTCCTATCATTTCTTGTACAGGACAAGAAAAGGAGAGAACATCTTACCAATGGGGTCACAGACGGAGAAAAAATGTTTTAACCTATTCAAAGTAAATAAAAACTTGTCTGGAGTTATCCTTTAAAAACAGAAACAAGTACTCTGAATAGGAAATAAATATGTTTAAAATATATATGTGGATAATTAATCCACAAAGCTTTCAATACAGGATAAGAAACTCATACAAAAAAGTGACAGACTTTTTTATAGTTCAGTCAGAAAAAATGAAAAAATGACGGTCACATGGCTGAAAATAGATTGTCTTCG
>NC_092858.1:128256629-128264279 GCF_032062135.1 Pyxicephalus adspersus
AGCCGAAGGGAGCCACAACAAGGAGGCTGAAGAGCCGCAGGTTGCAGACCCCTGTTTTAAAGCTTTGTGAATTTAACCTTTAGGACTTTGCTACTAAAGTTGATATTTGGAATAATTTAGAGAACATTCTATTTGATCCAACTAAAGTTATTTCAGTAAATTCACATATATTTTGATCATTCTAATAACTGTTTGTAGCTAAATGAAACCCACTAAAGCATGATTATTGATGACCTTCCCGCGTGCTAGGTAATTAAAGGTACAGTCTAATTAAGATCACCCAGGGGACATTGCCTACTGATTATCTCTAATTTTTATTCTACTATTCATGAGCACCAACTCATTAAGATAAAACCCTTTAGCTGCTGGTTACTTTACTTTATGAAAGAAAAAGTATGTTTGCTTTCTCTGCATTGTTTACGCCATTAGGCACATTAAAAATAATGATGGCAAAAAAAATACTACAAAATGTGGCACACCAATCCCTACACCCAATACCTACAACAGAATACTGCGTACTGTTATATCAATTATATATAAGGTGCTTTAAAGGTAACCTGAGCCAACTGACCCAAAAATTTAAGTAGTTGGCCTTCACGCTCTAGAAAACACCAATTTTGCTCCTTGATATGAGATGAGAGTCATCAGCCAATATTTCCCTGGCTGTGCTCATCCAAATATGTACCGTATATGCTTTGCGTATTTATCAAAGCAGGATTATTCATTCTCCAATTCTGATCCTGACATACATGAAATATTCATGTTGCATGGTTACACAGCTATTACTTCAGGGACATGATGCATGGCTAGCAAGTTCCGTCTATATGCAGCATATACGTAAACCCATTTCAGTGCAAAACAAATGCTAGATATTTAAAGAACCCTTTGCCCAAAAAGTGACAGTGGCAATAGTTGTGACAAAATATAACCATGCCAGGAGTATGTAAATTTACCTTGTCATTGGGGAAATATAGAAAATGATAACGAATTAAGTAAAATAAAAAAGTAATTGTCATCTGAATATTTTTATTTTATCTGTTGAATCTATAAATGTATCACAATAAAACCTGTCCACAAAAATCATATATAATTTTACATGGAAAATGAGATTTAAATTATTTATTTTAGGTAATAATTTTAATAATACCTAGTGATTCTGCCATCAATGTCCTTGTTTAGATCTAGCGGGTGCCTCTTTCTGTGCATTGTCACCCTGTCAAAGGAATTTCTCTAAAGACTAAACTTTTCTGTTTTATCGCAAATTACCATGGCATGGTCCACTGTTGTCACCATCAGGAAACCCTCCATGCCATTTAACCCTTGTTGAAGCAAATACATATACAAAAGAGGAATCTGCAAAGAAACTGTAGATCAGCAGCACTAAGTTGTAGCCAAGGATGAAAATGGTTGAAAAGTATTTTATTTACAGATCTGGCAATAATTTATGATACACAGTGCTATACCAAAGTAAATATCATTCAGTTTGGGTTTACATCTACTTTTATGTTGCTGGAGAGTTGGCACAGCTACATTTGTGTTTATATCCGTATCAGACCTTTTTCGCTGTAGCAGAAATTTTACAGTACAGCCTGCTCTAAAGTAGGAGAAAAGATATTAAAAGCCGTGAAATAATGTATCGCTCAATGGTATTTTATAGGCCTTTTCCTGTCTCAAAGGGGTTAATGAAGCATGCTCCCTGTAATAACTCTGAATTCCCTTATGAATTCCGTGCTCAGTTTGTAATGGATCTCTAAGGGAAGCAATATGTACAAACTATTACACTCACAGGCCAGCATCTTCCAAGCACTCGTCTAACCCCTGCCGCTCCCTCGGCTGGTTTTATTGCCAGTGCACACTTCCTCTTGAGAGTACTTGTTCCATCTGTGGCCGGTTTTATTGCATTACAAACCTCTTGCGCCAATGTTTACGCCGTCCAAACTCACCCTTGACAATTTTAGCGGAGTGATAATTGTAACACGTCTAATTCCGACATTATTCTTTGTTCCTTCTAATTAATTTACTCATTTATAATTTCGTACCTCACCTCTTATTACAGTTAATACCCTGCCTGTATCCCTAGGGACTAATTAGTTTTTGGAGACGAGGCAAACATGAAATGAATTAGAGATGGTGTTGAAAAACGAAGTTCTTTCATAAAAGACAAAGATAAATGTTTTTAAATCGCCTTCACTTTAGACGTTATGCTTTTGATGAGCTTAAAATGAGCTGGCGACGCCAGGGCTTAGTGTCATTAGCAATTATATGCCCAAATAAAATAAAGTCATAAATAAGACTGGTGTTACTGTGGCTTTTTTCCATCCTTTACACTCCCGACCCTGGCTGGCACCTCTGCCTCCATTTCTTGTGTAATGTTTTAAAAGGCAAAGCCGTCAGTGGCCTGTTTTTTGTAGACTACAATGTTTGAGGCAAGAGAAATTGCTCATGAGATCTTTTTGGCCCCTTAGGGAGATGACAGGAGGAAATTAATCTTCTGCTGCTAATCTGCTTTGTACCGCTGGATGAAAATGGGCGTCAAGGAGGACCGTGTTACCAGGGAGCCGCAAGCTGCACAGTCTATGCATGCTGCTAGGCAAAGTCAAAAGTTAAAATATAATAAATGAGCAATATGGAATTCTCAAACAAGAAGCTTTTTGAGATTTCACATTACACATTTGTTTTGCTGTAGTATTTTTTTTTTTTTTTTGCACCTAACCTAATTTGAGGATATTCTGTGAAATATTTTATCTAATAGAAATTTACTGGTGAGAAATTTGTAATAACAGTGTGATGGGAATAAATTAAGTCTCACCCATACGCATGGGAATTACATAATGCTTGTATCGCCAATCAAGATGGCCAAATACCCGAACCCAGAAGAGTATACATGACTGCATCAACAGTAGAGCAAGGAGACGTGAGTTTAGTTCTGCTTTTTTATTATTTAAATATTTAAATTATTTATATTATTTTAAATTTCAGTATCCCGTTCAACGTCTTTAGTTCATTTTAGCTTTGCATAAACTGTTGTACTACTTTTAAAATGTGTTTTTTGGATCGGGTAGGGAAGAGTTAAAAATTATTAACGGGTATCTTTGACTTTGACCCCATTAGAAACAACGAGGTATAGCCTGTACTAGAAATATAGGGAGAAGGAGAAATCTTCAAGCTAGAAAAATATTTAAGTTGATTTAATAAGAGTTTTGGACTTTGTTCATATGATCACTTGTAATGATCACTTATCAAAGAATAATTATTTAGCTTAATAAATAAGATGAAGCTCTGCTGACTTCAAGCATCCAATCATAAGCAAGTAGATATAATTTTTCACATCTCCTCGTGCGGTATTGGTATTCTTTGCAAAGTGATTTTTCACCACATTTGCCAAGCTAATTTATTACCCTTTATAGAGTGTTTATTCACTTTGCCCTGTGAACAATCTATACTGCTTAAGTAGGATAACCCTATTGCAAGAAGTTCAAATCCTCCCAATTCTGCTAAAATATGTTTGTTCGTGTATGTGTGTCATCATTGAAGAAACTTCTTATCACTTCCTGTCCTAATGAAAAGGGAAGGCTAGTCTGTGAAACTGAGACACTTTGCATGAAAACATGAAAAAAATTTCAGAAAGATCGACTCTTCTCTGCTCTGTCCAAAATTAAATATTATGTTTTGGCTGGAGTTGACCTAACAGCTCCTCACCCATAAGCCTTAGATTAAGGTTCACATGTGTCGTTGCCCATGAGTCTACACTTGCTCTAATACTTTGTGCAGCTATCAGATGTCAGGTTCAACTGTCAGTGGCAACTTCAGCCTGTGTTTAAATTCAGGAACCAACTAGAATGGTCAAATCATGTAGTAAGCTATGCCCAAGTAAACACATGAATGCATAATTTAGCAAAAAAAAAGCTTTAAGCCTGCAGATACAACTACAGCCTAAAGCTAGCAGTGTGTATACATATATATATATATATATATATATATATATTGTGACAGAGTGTCCCTAAAATGTCAAGAAATGTGGAGATAATGTTGTAGAGGCTCCAGAGAAAGAGAGTATGATTATGTTTGTATAGGTTTTTAGGAAGAAACCAGGGAGTATAGGGCCCTGGAGTCGGCCAAGGGAGTGAAAAGGTGAGTTCCCTGGCCCAACCCAAATTAGAGTTTGGGTTATATGCACCTGCACTCAGGTGCAAAAGAGGGAGATGATAGAGGCTGGAGTGAACAGTCAGAGGCTGAAGGGCAGCCAGAGGGTTCTGGGCTGAGAAGGCAGCCAGAGGGTTCCAGGCTAAGAAGGCAGCCAGAGGGTTCCAGGCTGAGAAGGCTGCCAGAGGGTTCCAGGCTGTGAAAGGTGCCAGAATCTGTTCTAGGCAGGAGAAAGGAGCCAGAGTGGTTTCCAGGCCACATGAGAGGGGACAGAGCTCCAGGAAAGCCAGCCGGCAAACACGACTCAAACTGTGAGTGAAACAGTGTTGATATTGAGTGTTAGAGAGACAGGGCACCCAGTGAGGTAGGTAGATGCCCAGCCG
The DNA here is from genome assembly GCF_032062135.1 of Pyxicephalus adspersus. NCBI lineage: Eukaryota > Metazoa > Chordata > Amphibia > Anura > Pyxicephalidae > Pyxicephalus > Pyxicephalus adspersus. The sequence goes on from NC_092858.1 coordinate 128,261,156, forward strand.
GGCCACTGTTGTTTATTGTTTTTACTTTAAAGTGCTGGAGAGTGTGCTGTAACACTGGGCTAAAGAAATAAAACTGCTGGTATTTTGGACATTTGGTGTCTGCTGCCTCTTATCTGCCCTGTAAGCATCTTGTTACCATGAGCAACCCCCAGTAAGCTACCACAATATATATATATATATATATATATATAAATATATATTACTGCAATTGTCAGATACATATACAATACTAGCATTTAAAAAAAAAAAATTGTTAATTTTTTTAGCCTATATTTAGAAACAAAGAAGGGTAAAGAAGGGTTTTGTATTGTACCAGTGCCACATCAATGTCATCTATATTCTTGAAAAAAAAATATAGGTAGACAAAAAATATTATTTATTCATTGCCAAGATAACCTAAGTATACTAATGCTGCTAAATTTTGCATAATCATCTAGACAGGTGTCAATATCAGTTCATCCACTGGATGGTGTTGTGTTCATTTTCATTCACAATAACACTTATTTATTGTAAATTAAATAAAAAAATAACACAGCACCTCTCAGTGGATGAATTGAGACTAACACTTGAAAGTAATCTAAAGGTTTGCCTTTGCTTACTTAAGGAGGACAAAACAAAAACACACTTACCTTCAATCCAGCAGGGCAGTCTGATCACTCCGGGGGTGTCCCGCATCGGGTCCTGCGTCGTCTCCGGTGCTTGGGCATGCGCAGAAGGAGTGCCCAAGAGCCTCCCCGGATGCCTGACGTAGGTATCCCGGAAAGCTTTGCACTCCCTTTCAATCTCGACTGCCCAGGCGGCAGAGAATTAGGGAGTGGTGCTGTACCCTTTTTTTCTACCCTTTTATGGAATGTGAAAATTCTGAGTTTAGGTATGCTTTAATTTTTTTCAAGTACATTAAAGTACATCTGTCGTTAACTTTTAAGCACATCTGCCCATTTTCGTTTACACAGAATTATAAAATAAGCATTTTCCAAGCACAATTAATGAATCACTATGCAACTTTTTTTTTTTTTTAAACATATTACTTGGAGTTCATGAGACAAAAGAAATTGGCAAGTGAATAACTCTCCAGCAAAAATGTATGGTAAATATAGTTTAGAAGTTGATTAAAAACAAAAATGTGGGATTCTAGTGGGTTTCATATATAGTCCAAACTTTGTTTCAGTGCATTGTTTTAGGTGTGGGGGTCTATAGCAAGTCTTCAGTGTTCCTTCTAATAATTTTGTTAGACATTCTACAACATTCAAGTCAAAATCATTCAAGTCTAATCAAGTAATGGGTCAGAAAACGTCAAACCTTCACTAAATTACTCCTTTTAAGTTCAAGGGGAATTGACACTGTCTAAAATTCTGTTTGCTTCCCCTAATTTTACAGCAGGGCTTTTTTGAGTATTTCATCTCTAAAAGGATCCTACAACTTGTCTATGGTGCCGGACTGGGTTTAATACTTGTCTGTATATATTTATTAGATGATTTACAGCTAGTTCTGCTTACACAATCTATTTAATGAGCCATTCTTCATAATATAATGATGAAGAGAGAGGATTTCCTTTGTATTTTAATAAATATAGGTCCATTAGGAGAACATAAAAATAAGGTGTTAGTTACAAATGACAAAACAATGAACTCTGTATCAGATATATTTATGATGGAAAACACAATTTGCATAGTCCAGACAACAATTGTGTGTCCATAATCAAGCAGTCATGTAGATTTATTGTGGGGAAAATATGACATTTGTTTTAAGGTGATTTGCTAGACTAATCGTGAATGTAACATAATGTAACATAAGCCCATTTGAAGACAAGGAATGAGTTATGTAGTCAGATGGACAGACATTGTGCCAACAGCCGGCAGTTTCATAGTTTCCACCTCCAATTTCCTGGTATGGCATTTGTGAAGTGTGTTGAAATATGTCCTCGTGTTCCCACAGCCACAGAGTTAGACCCACTGTTTATGGTTCCTAAAACTTAGTACCAGATCTGATCAGGTCTGATAAATCAAGGACAGGTAGGTAGGTAAAAGGCTTCTGTTTTGCAATTCACAAAGTGATTGGGGAGTTAGAGGTGCAGTGTTAGATGTAAAATAAATTTTTTTGTGTATTGATATATTTTCACTGGTTACACCCACCACATTTGAAGGTTCATTTTGGGTGTCCCATCACACGGATCATGGCATTGAGTTCCGTTCTAGTGGTTAATCACTAGTTTATCACATCTCAATTTGGTCTGTTTATAGACCACATTAGGTTGCTTATTACCAAATTTACGCATACGCATGGCATCCTCAGTTAGTGTTTTCTAAATGTAATCTTGTTTAATCTGGGAGGACTGGCACCTAAAATTGGTAATAACATGTAACATTTTGGTCAAAAACGTTTTCTTTGGTTTGGTAAATGGGATAATTTCTATCTTTTTTCTAAAGTGCCTGTTTGAGGCATTGATTACTGTATCCGCATTAATACGCTTATAGAAATTATTGTTTCTCAACCTATTTAACATGGAACCCTTGAAATATTTTTCAGGTTTTTAGGGAACCCCTTCTATAATTACTATATCTGCAGCCCACAGTATATTAGTGTGGTGGTCAGTTGGAAGAATGCCTGTTACATTGCTGGACAGTGGGAAGAATGTCATCATTACAGATAGCCAAAAAAGATCATCAGTGTCTCAAATTGCTCATATATTATAGATTCAATTGCTATATTATTGACTTATGAGAAAGTTTGTGATTTAATGTTTGGGATGAGCATTAGCACACTGCTTACCCCCACCTCTTGGGTAGGGTCCTCTTGTCATCCTGTGGCTTTGTTTGTATCTGTATGTTATTTGCCAACTCTATTTAATGTATAGCACTGCGTAATATTTTGGCAGTTTGTTAATAATCATAATAAAAATATATTTATGTATCCACATGGAAATCTTTTTATTACTATTTTTCAATAAAGTTTTTTTAAATTAATAAAAATTCTGGTATAGGTCCAATACTATCTTGCTGGGGTCATATTTCTTTTTTTTCATGGTTTTTAAAAAAACATTTTGCCTTTTTGTGGCAAATGCTACTGTTAGTTGAATTTAGAATGAAATGGTAGGCTGTTAGAAGTAAAAAAGAAACATATTTTG
>NC_092858.1:128265698-128273531 GCF_032062135.1 Pyxicephalus adspersus
GTCAATATAGGTGATTTTCCTGTTAATGGTCTCTCCCGACGCGTTTTGCCCTCGTGGGCTTCCTCAGGGGAATTGAGACCCTATTCGGGTACAAGCTCAATTACTGATCTTCTATCCTTTTAACTTACATCGCTACCTGGTCAATATACCAAGTAAGTTATGACTTCTGATATGATTATGTGACTTATTATTAATATTATATGAAATGTTATTTCTACATATCAATTTATTAATTCATATGTGTCTCCACAAATTGTAGGGTCTCAACTCCCCTGAGGAAGCCCACGCGTCGGGAGAGACCCTTAACAGGTTTTTTTTGCTTTGTTGGGATTAATTTAGACAAACATCTGTCCTAGTTGCATTCATTATAATAATGTACCTGTTCTAACTTACATACAAATTCAACTTAAGAACAAACCTATAGCCCCTATCTCATATGTAAGCCGGGGACTACCTGTATCTGAGTTCCCTCCTTTTTTACACTGCCAGGTAACATTTCTGGAGGAATGCTGTTTCTTGATATTTATTAGAGACAGAGGCTTTATGAGTGAAGATTACTGCACTTTCTATTTGACCTAGAGTAAATGTAAGTTCCAGTTCTTTTCCCCCCATTTAAAATAAAAATGGTAGGATAGGTGCATAACCAGAGTCATTGCACATACCATAAATCTAATGTGTAGCTTAGAGGGTCTGTTTTTACACACAGTTGTTCAAATGTGGTGAGTGAATTGCAAAAAGAATTAATGTTCGAGAATGTCTGAAGAAAATGTCTCAATTGGAGAGTGCGCTTTTCTAGAGCTGCCACAACTCTCTGGAATGTCCACATCCTATTTGACTTGCCCCTACTTACTGCTCATTTAAAAGAGCACTCAGAATCCATCTTTTCAAACTCACCTGCCCATCTTCTTCTGTCTCTTAAAGCCCTCACTACTTACCCACCATTCCATATCCCCCCTCCTATTGTGTTACTTCCCCCACCTCTTAGACTGTAAGCTCTTCTGGGCAGGGTCCTCTCCTCCTGTGTCACTGTCTGTATGTGTCTGTCATTTGCAACCCCTATTTATTGTACAGTGTTGCCTAATATGTTGGTGCTATATAAATACTGCTTACTAATAATATTTTTGTATATGACTTAAAATAATAAAAAGGGATTAAATAGGTTGAAAAATTCCAATCCTTTTCACACAGATTTTGTGATTCATCTATTCCTACATTTGTGGTGTTTTCAATATACTTTGACATTGCAAGTAATCCAAATAATGCTGGTGAATGTATTGTTTGTATTACACTATATAACATGTATGGCCAGTAGTAGACTATTTGGGTACTTACACCTCTGAGTACATGTTTAAAAATATTAATTATCTTGGAAAACAGACAAAGTGATTCCTGTCCAGAATACATAAAATTACATAAAATTAGATAAAAATGCCTGTCTATCAGTTCAGTCACCTGTTTGTGGGAAACAAGAAAGTAAAGTTGGACTTTAAATATTCATACTAGCTGTTTAAATTATTTTATTTTTGCTTATTTAACCAGTTCTTATGACATTCATATGTATATATGATATGTAAAAGCATAATCAATAAAGCCAGTAATCTTGGTTCACACTGTAAATATTTGTATTTTGGAACGAATAGCAATGAAACATCAAATGTTAAAAGAGTTCCCGGTGAAAGAGTTATATGTGTCAGCCATAATCTTAACTTGATGAGTGGGCGATAGGTGCAGATGAGCAGATCTGAGCTGTGCGGTGCTAGATTAGACAGGTGACTACTAAAATTTGTAAGCTGTTCATTGAATTAGGAATGACAGGAAGTGACTTGAACTAAATCAGCGCATTCCCCCATGCTGCTACTCCCAGCTGGTGCTAGACTAGAGAACAATGGCATCATTTTGAATATGTCATATATAATGCTGGGTTCTGGTTTCGCAGAAACATCATTGAAAAAGCAAATGCAAGTCATAGATATTTTTGTATTTGAAGTGAACCTGTCATAGCTCTTAATTTGTCATATAGGTAAATGCAGAGGTGCTTGGACATAACTTTTTTGCACATTGCCCGGCTGGCCCTAGACTTCCTGTGTAGCTTTACTTTGTTTTATTTATTTTTTTCATTCTAGGAAAAATACTGGCTTCTGGTGCTTGAACAATACTGAGATGTGAATGTAGCCTAAAGGTGCCTCCTGTACCCCAATACTGTCCACATAGGCATGTCAAGCTCAAATGTAAATTGTGCACAAAATCAAGTGGAAGAGCCCACCGAAATTTCAAAAAGCATGGTATTTTAAATTCATAATATAGTAACAATTGAATTTTGAATTTTGTGATAAAAGAAAAAGTGAAACACACTTGCCCCCATAAGCTTGCATTGCCTCCTTTAGCAGAAGTTACTTTTTATTGGCATTTTGAACCAGTGTCTTAATGACCAATTCTGTACGAAAAATTCCAAATTAGGGTTTTTGGAGAATTCCTAAACACTCAGCTCTTCACATATCTATATATTTTCTCTTTTGTGCCCATCCTAAGTACAACTTACTGGTACAATAACACTTTACTAACACACTCACACTTTTTCCAGACCTGTACAAACAGGTACTCAACAGCATCTACTCTCCTTGGTTCTTTCACTGGAGTTTACTGCATATAACCAGTAGCCACAGTAAGATGAGAAGTGACAAAAACATTATATATTTACATATATAACCTCTACCACCCTCCTCAATCTGAGACAGCAGCCTGTGGGTGCCATTATTATAATGTTTGCTCGGCATATACCTAGCATATAATTGCTAAAGAGTGTGCCTCTATGCAAGAATAACTTAATTTCCTGAATGTAGTTTTCCTGCAAGTTATTCCACAATATTACATCTCATGATAATTTAATCATTCGCTGTTATAAACTTTGAAAAAGCTATGCAAGCTGTTTCATGCTTTGAAAGCCGCACCAACCGCAAACTTGCCAGTTGTGTATTTGGCACAGGGTTCTGTAGCTAAATGCCAGCTTTTCTGGACTAGATTGTAAATTAAAAAGAGAGAGACTCCTGTGCGGTTACACGTTTCTGGCTGTAAAACAATTGCGCAGTTAAACTTGTTGTACAACCTGCTTGAAATACATGTATCAGTTTAAAGTGACTTCTCTCCAGCGCATGTCTAAAGCTCCAAAATTAGAAAATTAAGTAGATATCTTATGAAGCATTGCAAATTCCTTAATTCTAAAGCATTGCTTAACCATCCTATATTCCGAATAAAAACATTATTTTTGACTAATTTTGCTATTTTTTTTAAATGCTAATAGCCAGGCTTTTTTGTTACAGAATACACTTTAAAAGTCGCTTTTATCAAATAAAGCTTTTTCTGCTTGTCATTTCTGCATGCGCAACTCAGTTTATAGTCTCAGCATGATTCTGTGCAAGAGAAAAGTATTTGCACATGCATGAAAGTTATATTACCCTGTCCTGGCCAATGGAGATGACTGAAGACTCTGTTCCCAGAGGAACACTGGGAAGTAAACTAGTTGCCAAAAACCAAGAGCATCATGGACTTTATTCATTGGATGAATTCAGGAGCTGGAGGGTTACCATTTGTCAGGTAGGTCTGCAAATATTGCTTGAATACTTGCACAATATGGCAAACAGCTCCAGGGTCCTAAAATTAGGCAATTGTGTTGCATTTCAATTATGCTTTAAACCAGTGCTTCTGAACCCGAGTCCTTGAGAAGTTGCTAGGGGTTCTTTGAGCCATGAACAATTTGGACATTTTTTGTCAATTACCACTGGTACCAATGATCTTTTTGGCTATCTGTAAGATTGAAATCCTTCCAATTGGCCAACAATGTAAGAGACATTCTCCCTACTGACCACCACTGTACTGTGAGCTGTGAACATAGTGATTATAGAAGGGGTTCCCTGAGATCTGTAATTCAAAAATTTACCCATGTTAAAAAGGTCAAAAAAGGCTGCTTTAACTATTTTCAACTATTCTTTTAATAGTTGATATAATTTCTTAGCTTGTCATATGTTTAACAATAATACATTTCTAATATCACCTTAAGTATGTAGTTATTTGTTTTATACATGGGTGAAAAAGATCAAATTAGTGCTTTTCACCTCATAGCATCATCACCTTTTTCATCTGGATACTATATATTCCCAGATGCATTATGCCATCATGAAAAAAAATCTCCATAGAGAAGGATAAACGTATTTATTGGGTGTTACTTTTTCCGAAAGTTAGATAATTAACTTATACAGTACCCAGTATTGTATATAGCAGTTAACATTTAGTTAGTATTTCCCTTTATGGTAAAGGGAAATGTTTTTTATTCTTTGTACAAAATAATATAGATTGCCCAAAATGTGAAATTGTTTTTGATTGTACCACTGCTGTTGTTTAGGTTAGTTTTAAATTAGGTTGCATTTTTTTGACAAAATAAAATGAACAATTCTATATAAAACCCTCTTCCTTTATGATGCTAAAGAACTATTGAAGTGATTAAATGATGCTGGTTGTCATTAAACTTGAGAAATAAGGTGAAGACATTGGGCAGAATAGGACGTGTCAAGCTGTTCAGCGCAAAGAGGAAGGTAAATAATACGCAGCAGGCTCCTTTTCAGTTATCAGCACGACAGCTGGGGTTGACAGCAGAAAAAAATTGAATGAAGGCTGTACATTAAACCAGGTGAAGAAGCACTGCACTTATCATAGAGGCATGAATCACTGAATGTAATAAATGTGCATCAGCAAGGCACTGCTTGCAAAAGAGAGGTATTAGGCACACTGTGTATCTAAAAAAACAGTACACATAACTCAGAGAGCCATGAGGCACTACATGTAAAAAAAGAGGTACGAGGAACTATAGTCATAGCATGTAATATATACATGAGTCATGATTCAATATGGGTGATAAGGGTTTAAGGTACAATATGCTTTAGGCATGAAGCATTTTGTGTACTGGGTACATGACATATTGCGATAATAGAGAGGTGTAAGGCATTGCATGTAGTAAAATTGTAGGCATGGATGCTATTAGAGAGGCATTAGGCATTGAATATAATGAAAAGAAACACAGCACTGTAAACAATAAGGAGATCTAGATATAAATGTATAGAGTGGTATGGGGGAAATAGAGGGGTATTAGGCACAGCATGTAATAGTTATCAAGCACAGTAGCAGAGAGGCATGAAATTCTGCCAGTAACAGATAATTATTGTGCCCATCCAAACATCTATCATCTTTTTAAATATAATATGTGTTGTTATCCTCAACAATACCTATTTTGCCATATAACACTAATGGTAAGGCATATCACTGTTCCTGTAGTGAAAAGGCATGGAGCACTGAATGTAACAGAGAGGCATGGGGCACTGACTACTATAGTGCCACGAGGCACAGTGTGTAATGTAGAAGTATAGGGCACTATGTTAACAGGTATGAAGGACTGTATTATTTACATGTATGAATGAGTAATCCCCAAGCAGTTATTAAGTATCACAAGATATTTGTTGTCCTGTCATTTACAACCCTTGACACACTGGTATAGACAGAGAAACAGAATTATAGGATTATGTATTGTGGATGTGAAATTATTCTGTGAATGGTAGGATTATTTAATGTAAAGTAGATCTTCACAGGATAGTCAGTCGAAGTTCTCCATAAATTCATAGTGGGCAGGTCCCAAATAATGTTCTTTTTTTTTTTTGGCCATTGAAATTTTGGGGCACTTGGAGCAGAGAGATTTGGCTTTAACATCAGTGAGTAATTTCAGTTCCAGATGCTATTACATAAAATGCTTTAGACTTTTTTTTTCGTAATGAAACATGGCAACAAGTGTCAACTTTACTGCCAAGTAACAAATAATGCAGCCTAAGCCTGTTAGTCTTCTTTGTAAGTATTCTGGCAAAACACTGGCACTGTGGTGAGTAGGGAGAATATCAGTAATGAAAAATGACACTGCTTTTTTTAAAGCTTTTAAGATCGTAATGACAATAGGGGGTCTATTTAGAAAGCAGTGAATCTGACATTCACCAAACATTCTTTGGTGGAGAATCAGTTATTGCTGTTGGAAACAAATGGACCTGAAGGATTCTCTACCAGAGAATGTTTGATAAATGTCAGATTCACTGCTTTTAATTAAATCAACAAGCATCAAGTCGACTTATTTATAGAGAAGTGGCGATCTAATAACAATGTCACATTTTATATTCTGGTGGCTACTAAGTGCAATCAGATTTTGTACTGTGATAGCTATAGTATAATTAACCTAAAGTCACATTATGCACCTTCATTCACTTCAAAGGATTTACAGACAACTAGCCAATGATTGGAAGAAATGGAAGAGAAGTCGACCTTTTCTGTTTTCAGATTTGCATTGTAGTTGTGCATTGCTTCTTTGTAAACTGGAGACAGTGGCAAAAGTGAAACAAATACCACTGAACTTTATTGTGGCCAAGGCACTAATATCAAAGTAAATGCTATCTGGCAATTATTTTTTAGATGAATAATCTAAAAATGTATATCTAAGTATATTCAGAGTCCTATTTTTGGTGGATTACCAGTTTCCAAAACCTCACTTCCCACCTTGTTTTTAGTTTAAAAGAGCTATTGTGCTATAACTTTTTTTCTTCAATTGCCAGAATCAAAACTACACTGAGTAGATCGACTGAACCATGACCAGGAACAGATTACTGCATCCTCTTCTGCCAAGTCAAGGTATACGTGCAGTGCTCATCCTAACTTTCCGTCTGACAGCTGAGGGCTCCAGAGTGTGCCCTTATGTACGAAGCTGTCTAAGCTTTTGTGCTGTTTGCATGGGAATGATCCAAGAACACATGACCATCCTGACAAAGCCAGTGGTCATGCACCTATCAAAACACTGTTTCAAAACAGTTAAACCTGGGATGGGCTGGTCATTCAAAATATGTGTATAGCCAACATTTGTGTGACACCATAATCCTAAAAATTGCTGTATACAAAAATTCAATCAGAGATCAGATTTTTTTCCCACTTTCTAGCCCCCTCCTATGTCAGACAGTTGAGCTGGAAAGAACATGATTTGAAGATGATGGCATTCCAAAATAGTGGACATTTTTATCATTTGCTCATTTATACTGCAAATTGTACCCTTGGTGGACAGAAATATGCATTTTATACTTGCTCTTTCTCGCAGGAAAGAGGTGAACCTGTACAAACAGAAGTAATGTATAATTAGAGGTGACAGTAAGCCATATGCTTGATAGATTCATAGATAGACAGGTAAAGATATATTCAGATCTTGACATATGTTTTTCGCTAGAAGCCCAGCCTGTCGTTAACAACCTAGATCTCTAGATCCAGTGATTTGTTTGACTTGGAGTTTTCACTAGAGGTAACCACTGTTTATGTATTTTTCATTCTATGCCAAGCTTGAACTGCTCAGACAAGTGATCATAGTTCTTTAAAGGACTGCCATTAATTATCTCATTCTGACAATGCTCACTATCCAGTTATGCCAATCCCACATGCTTTAACACAGCTGTGGCTTAACTAGAATATAGGAAAAGTCAAAGAAAATTTGGAAGTTCTGTCCTGTATTTTTAGTCTAGGTTGGTGATGTAAGAATGTTTGCAACCTTGCTGTGGGAGGTTAATAGAAGTAGGCTGACCTAACTGGTGATATGAACTAAAGAAATTACTAGTAACAGAATCAAGATGGTGAAAAAATCCTAATTGTTATGAGATCTATATCCACCTGAGACCCCCCCCCCCCCCTTAAAAAAAAATCAAAAGCACCAAGGATCCATCCTGGTCTCTGCGCTGCTTCCCAGCATACCATTTGCCGGCACTGCTATTGAGG
>NC_092858.1:128274307-128324146 GCF_032062135.1 Pyxicephalus adspersus
TGATGTTAATTAAATAACCACAAAATAAGTTTGTATTGGTGTTTTTAGGTAAACCTGCATGTCTAGGCAACTAGCAGATTGTCCACACAAAAAGATTTACTGGTAAAATCCTGTATGTTGGCAGCATTTTTTTCATCACCAGATATCTTTCAGGGAGTTGTGAATGTTTTAGAATATTTTCATTTTTTTGTATGTTCCTATGATGTTAAAAAACTAATAAAAATGATTGAAAAGAATATTTTCATTTTTATCAAAGGAAACTATTTGTTTGGGAAATATGTGTCTGTCATTGCTGATCCTCCCTTGGAAATATTAGTCCTGTGTCAGTTTTTGGTTTCCTCAGCTCAATGATTTTGACCAGCATCCAATAACTAAATGTCAAATAAAGTCAGGTCTCCTCACCCATATTTTGGTTAGGCCAGATGCTAACAAACCATTAAAGTCATTTCAGAATATCAGCAGAAGCAGCCCCGTGTTTCTTTTATGACAAGACCCAATTTTTGTGCAGTAAAAGGTATGTATAGAAAATGTATGGTATATTGCTATATAGTAGAAAGTCCAAAATAAATAACCCATTCAATGGGCCTGATTTATTAAAGCTATCAAAACTGTTTGTTTGATTCAAAGGAAGTTTGCATTCTCCAGAAGCCTATTGTAATGGAAAACTCTGTTGAAGCAGGTCAAAGCAGGTTACAGGGAGGCCAACTACATGTCAAAAGCATAAATTAATTGTGAATATTCTTAGACGCAATTCAAACTGATGCCCAAAACCTGTTAACACAGGTCCTACCGTCCCATTGTACCAAGAGAGCTCACTCTTCATTTTACTTATATTTCAAATTAAACATCAAGCTTTGCCTTTAAATGTATAAAAATATTAAACATTAGTAATCTTTCACAACCTGTCCAGTTCCATGTCAACATATAAGGGTTATACTGTTCAACTCGGACATGTGTGGTCAGTTCACTACAACTGTGCAGCCTTTAAAATACTTAAAATCCAGATCCACAGTAATGTAATGCCCCCATTCTGATTTATCTATTCAAGGACTTGGTATACATTTGAGTAATGAAAGTAAAAGGATTTTGAAATAACATTGCAAAACTGTAAATAAGGAACCAAATGAGTGTAGTAAATCTAGTATTTTACTATGTAACATATGACACATTGATATAAGCCTATAAATACATTTTAGATTTATGTCCAAGCTGCATCAATCAACAACCTCAAAAACACAGCCAGTTGCTGCATAAACAAAAAAAAACACCTTTGAAATTACCATTAGACATCTGTATATTTGGGTGGCCACCCAATGCACTGAAGTAGGCTACATATCACATATCATAATTAACTCATTGTTTTTATTGTACAACCCCTTTGAGGAAGGGTGAACATTTTATAGTACAGAACTTGGTTCTTCCAGTCTAGGTGACATGGTGAAAGATAAAAATACTTATATATAGGAATTTGGCTATAGTCTAAACTAAAAGTCTACAAAGCTGATCTCAATGTAGTCTTCTGGGCTTACATCCAGTAGTTTTTTTGTCAATATATTTGTGTGCTAATTTTTTATATTACAATAAAACATGTTGTCTTAAGATACCTGCTCTACAAACCAGACATAGCGTGGTATCTTCATGGCTTAAGGGCTACAAATGTGCAAACCCCTACACCAAGATACTGCTATCAGGCACAAAGCAAATAGATACCTATTGTACCCCAGGTGGTTGAAGGGGCAAGTAAGTGCCTACTCTTGCCTGGTGAAAGTGTTAAAACCTAACCCCCTCTACTATAAATAAGTTAACTGTCTAAGTCCATATATGTAGAAGGAAAGCTTTTTATCCACCCATTCTTCTCTGCCATGTATTCTTTACATTGAAAAGCCAGCCAGTTAAATACAGCAAGTCAAATTTTTTAGGGCTCCATTGGAAGCTCCCATCAAGTTGTATTAGGACAACAGGTTGTACCAATGTGTCACCTGCACACCAACAGTTCTCCAAAGCTGTGAACCTGGTGTGATTGCTACCTCTAGGGGAAGGGGCTATATATTTTTTTTTATTTTAATAAAAACTGTATAAACATGAAAAAAGACAGCAGAGAAAAGCACAGTAACTGATTTACATGTATTTGTAAATTCCCATGGCCTACAAATTGCCTCTGTTTAGGTCATATCTTCATCTTAAATTGGTCTGTTCATCTCTATCAATAAATCAAGTAACATTAAAATTATGGATCCTCTGATAAATAAATTCAGGTCCAGCCTAACAATTTGCTAAATGACTGCTTATAAATAATAAGTAAATATCTTCCTGAACAGATGCATGATATTGGAGACTATAATTTAATATACCTAACTATTTTTTTTCACAGATACTTACAAGTCTCTATTTGTGCTGTTGAAAATTCTAGAAATAGAACTTTTCTCTGTCCTTCAATTCCTAACACATTCCTCTTAAAATTCTTAATATTTCTGGTTCCATCAACTTCTACATTATTTGTCTTCTTTCTCTTGTCCTTGCCACCCTGCCATTCTCATTCACATTCTCATCTGCTGCTACTCATACACTCGCTAATCCCTTTTTCCTGCTGCTTTGCCCTTTCTTTAAATTCATGACACCAATTTTCTGTATTGCTAACAAATTTCTTTGCATATCTCTTTCTCCCTAGCCCTCACTTAGTTGTATGAATTCAGTACATTATATACATTATTCTTTCCATCTATCTAAAACATTGAGAAAGCCTTTACATGTATTTACATTCTCATTAGCACTGTATAAAAACCTAGCCATGTCACCAGTGACTATCCAATGACTGAAGGGGATCTCTGTGGTCCTGGAAGCCTGCCATGTAATTGACATCAAAGATGGCAGTTTCCTGTAATGCCATGGTCACAGGAACCATGGACCTGTCATTGATACAGGGCTCTTGCAAACAGGTAAGTCTGTGCCATCATAGATACGCATGGGCATACGTCATGATTATGGCAGAAGCTCACCTGCCAATGTGTGCAGTTCCATTTTAAAGCTTGCAGTGAGAAGACTGTAGTAATCTAATAGTACATGTGAATACTCAGTATAAAGGAGATATACAGTGGCTTTGTGTTTAGTTTTCGTATTTATCAAAATAACATTTTTATTTTTTTTGTTTCTAGTTAGGTAATGTAATTTAGATAAATAATTATAAATTGTTGGACTATAACTTTTTTTGTAATGGAAGCAAATAATCTAACTGAAGCACCAGGCCTAATGTGTTAACGTGAAACTAAACCTGACCAACTTTCCCGTCAGCATTCCAGTGTCAGGTGCCACCATCTTCCCTTTCTTCTCTTCTTGCCGGTCCTCGGCTATCTTGTTCAGCCCTGCTGATGAAGTAACTCCCGCGCAGGCGTGCAAGAGTTCCAAACCTGATGCTGCGCATTTATAATAGCAAAATACAGATTTACAATCCAAATGATTATTTGTGATGTCTTGTTCAAATGGATCTATCTTAATTAAAACGTATTTTTCAGTTATCCACATTTTATGTTTTATCTATGTTATTGTGGAACCAAACCACTAAAAAAACATAAGGAAAAGAGAACGGTGCTGCCCTGTTCAGATCTGATACTGCCGTGTTCATCCAATTTTCCTTAGGGTTTGGAGTGTTTACAATCTTCATTGGAATGGTCAAGATAAACATTGCACAAAATTTAGTACGTCATGGTACAGAATCAATAAGACTGTTACTGTGATTGAGCTGTGCATGTATGGCTCAGTGTAACCTTTAATAACACAAAATGAGCAGGAAGATCTTTGACAGAATAGATTTCAGTTACATTTACACACACACCAGATTTCTGTCACTGGAAACAACAGATCTTTTGATTGTGAACTTTTTCTAGTGCCAGTAGAATGAACAAGCGCTGAACACACAACACTGCCCACTTCTATGAAGAGGAGGAGGAATGACAAGCAAAAGGCATCCTGCTATTTCCTCCACTATAAAAGATGACAACGGGTATCTCCTGTTAGTTAACATTAAACACACTGCTCAAAAGGGAACACTGAAATCATATAGCAGATCCTAATGACAGAAATATTCAAGTTGAAAATCTTTGTTAATATACCTGTAAATTATTAGGAACAAAACTATAAGAAAGGTCAGTGGAAACCAAAATGGATTCAAAATCTCACTGAAAAAAAAGAAAAAAACCAAATAAACAGAATGAGTAAACTTGTGTGAATTTCATCACATTACCTCATAATGTGGTTCAGTGCTATGTATGACCCCCATGTGCCTGTATGCAGTCCCAACATTGGGCCTAATTTATTAAAGCTCTTATAGGCTAGGGAGAATACACTTTCATAAGTGAAGCTGGGTGATCCAGCAAACCTGGACCAGATTTGGTTTAGGATTCAGAACATTTGCTAGCGAATTACTTTGAAAGAAATCCATTCCAGGTTTGCTGGATCACCCAGCTTCACCGATGAAGGTGTATTCTCTCTAGCCTTGGAGCTTTATTAAATCAGGCCAAATGTCTGAGCATGGTTCTGACAAGATGGCAGATGGAGTCTTAGAAAATTTGCTTACAAACCTAGATCAAGGCATCAGTGAGCTCCTGGACAGTCTGTGGTGCTACTTGCAGAGTTGGTTGCACTGATAAATAATGTCGCAAAGGGTCTCTACTGGATTGTGGGAATCCAGGGAAGTCAGGGAGTCCAAGTAATATGTCATATGTATACATATTTACTATATTTATATATACTTCAACAAGAAAAGTAAATATGTAAATATATATATATATATATATATATATATATAAAATATATATATCTTGCTGAAATGATGTTTTAAGTGAAATCAGCATGTCCTTAATTGTTGAATCATATACTGTTTGTCCACTGGTCAGAAAGTTCTCAATAGTTGTAATGTAATTAAAAACGGCCATCATGTCCTGGTTAGGCCTAGTTAATTCAGTGGATCCCTCACTCAATTTACGGGGCCTTTGTTTGGCAGGGCTTCTCCCAGCGGGTGTGGGTGGGTATGAAGACTCGCACTGAGGTGGTATACTGCTAGAGTAGATGTAGCATTGGAAGAGTCCGAGTTCGATGATAACTATCCTCCAATCTGAGAGGCAGAAAAATGCAAAGCTGCTGTGTTGTGATTAGAGAAATTTGTTACTTTCTTCGTCCGGGATCTTGTTTTGCTCCATTTTGGCATGAGTTAGAATCAGCCAATTGTCCATTAGAAAACTGTCCTAGTCGCTTGTTATTCGCTAATATCGTGAACCTGCACACAGAGACCAACCGGGATCAAGCGGCCATCTTGCTTAGTCTCCGGCTCTGCCCCCATTTTGTCCGTTACTTGTCTTTCTGTCCCAATCACAAACTCCATCTATTTCTTGTGTACCTTTCCTAAAGAAAAGAAATGATGGAAAACTTCCCAATTCTTCCCAATTCATTCTAACAGACATTTTAATTTGTTTGCACTATCCAAAACCAAAGAAAGAAATGATTGAAAGATTTTAATTTCTGATCCATTTTCTATCAATTTTACCTGAAAATAAATGAGCACAAAATATGATTGACAACCTGCTTATCATTTTATATTAAGCTATACTCTCAGAATAGACATGGGTTATTGCCTAATTCACTGATCTTTTTAGAAATATAATCCAATTTTTGTTCATGGTTTACGAATTTCACAAAGTTAAAAATCTTATATCTTATCATACCTTGTTGTTATACATTGCTATTATTGCAATGCATGTAGGACAGTGTTCTTGTATTTACCTCACAGCTTCACTGCCTCTTTAAGGATTTTAGAGCTGTGGGGAGATTGCAGGCAAATCAGCATGAAGACATCAGCTTTGCTAGTGTGAATCCTCTTTATAGGAGCCTCCATCCTCTCAAATCCTCTTTATGCCATTTTCTCCACCCCCTCCTGCTGCAAAGAAGTGTCTGTCACATGGGCCACTGCAGGAGTTCTGCTTAAAAAAACAGCCATTTGCCTAGGCAGAAGAACCCGGGCAGTTGGTGTCATATGTGAGCTTTGAATATAAGTAGTGCATGAATGCATAGAGGCATTACGCATTACACTTCGGTACTAGAGGGGGTGGAATTACATTGTGTTCGCTAATAAAATCAGCGAGAGATGTGTCTGCTAGAACGTGCTGCTCTGAAAGTTACATCCTTAGCGCAAAGGCACTTTATAAACAAATCAATTGAATTAGGCACAAAAATAGCTTTCCGGGAAAGCAGTGTATTCAGCAGAAAACATTACACACTGAGCAACACAATGTGACGTAATAACAGAAAAATGGCTATTACTACCTGGAGGCATCACAATTTTGTATGATGGTTCCAGCTGAATGTTAGCAACAGGATACAGTGATAAGAGACGAACCATGATGTTTTAGGATAGTTTGTGCCTTTTACAGCCTAAAGATGAAATTAGAGAATGCTTTTTCCGCCCTGTTTAAATGTACGAATTTATTTATACATTCCAATAGCTGGGAACTTGGTGGCTCACATTTTAAAAACATGATCTATATTTGCCTTTTTACCCCTATTGGATGTGGAATCTCCAGTCTGGATCACAATGGAGGGGATGGGTTAAAATACCCGATAGTGTTAGCTGGATTTCTTATTACATTGGTGCCATTCACTGATAAAAGCAATAATAATCTAAAACATTAAGATTTGCTGTTATTTGTAAAATCAAGAAATGTGCAAATCTCTGCAGAAGATGTTAATACACTAGGACGGCAACAGCAACCTCTTATACCACCAGTGTGAAGATAGGGGTAAGTTGCCTTTTATTCCTTTTTTTGATAATTAGAATAGGGGGGGGGGCACAATAAACAGAACCATGCAAAAGGTTCCTAATAGGAGATGCTTATCGGGACAGTAATCCTGTGCTGTGAGCTACTGCAGTTTATTTTGTGCTACGATATCAGTTGTAGCAGAAAAGTAAAAAAGAAATAGGAGCGTCTAAGAGCTTCCCTTTAGCTGTGTAGCCTGTGATGTACTTTTTGGGCATCCCCAGCACACATTTTGGGGCTGTGCACGACTGAAGGGTATTTTAGGAGCAGATTGGGCCCTGGCTCACTCCTGCGCTGCCATTGGTTGCTGGGACTTTATAGCCTCTTTGCTGCCAGTCACCAGTGCCTCTTGTAGCGTTTAGCTGGGTTAACCTGCTGCTGGTTTGTTATTTTGTGAGATTTACAGTTGCTGACCCTCTGGCTCAGTATTTTGGAATTTCCTCTGCTGGAATATTGGTACTGCATTATCTGTGGGCTCCTGGTCTTCTGTCAGTCCTGAAATCCTGGGGGCAACCATGTGCTGGGACGGCACAACTAGCCTCCGAAAACTGAAGGGGGCTTGCTATAGGCAAAGAGTGTGGTGTTAGATTGGGGGACTGGCAAACAGTGGTGCTGGAAGAGGACCCTAAAGCTCCACTAAAACATATACTTTCCTTTCCCTACGTCCCCTACTTAAAAAAAAATGAAAAACTCACTGAAAAATAAAAAATATTAAAATTTTACTCGTTATTCCTTGTCCTGCCCGCTGCATCTAGGCAACAATTATGTCACTGACCTTCCTGAAAGATTCCTATGTAATGCAGAACAGCCTAAATCTTTTGAGAGGACACTCTTGCAAAGGACTTGGGTATCTTTTATTTCAGGAAAAGGCTGTCTTTAGGTAATATTAGGGAAAAATAAGAGGAGGAGCTAGACTGCTGAACTGTTGTAAGTAACGTATGGGAACAGAAAGTGGTTAGTAATCATTTGTGGAAATTTCTTTACTTCCCTTCATTTTATGAAAAGTTAGCCCGGCAATTCCACAAATTTCATATATGTTGTTGTACTATCAGCATAATACAACCTCATAGCTTTAAACTTTTTGAAAAATACACACATGAAAGGAATATACTCACAAGCAGTGTGCCATGGCATTAGGTAGATTTGGCTAAAATAGTGATGTAATTTAAAGGGGTACACTCAAATAGTGGATGGTCAGTATCTACTGCATGCATTTGCTGCAGTCCTTAGGGGACAGTGACACACTCCATAGTGACAAAGGCTCTCAGTAAAAGATTACTTCAGTTACAGATCCCAAGCACAGACTTTAGTGACAAACATACCACTTAATACATAAAAAATGCTTGGTTTGGGTCTTCAATGACAGACATGCATTGTTTGACAGAGAGGCACTGGGAAGGGAAGCAGTGTTCCGGGAGAGGCCACTGTGACTGGGGGGAGGGGCACTGGTGGTCAGTATGGCCAGGGAAAAAAGGTGGTCAACCAACTTGCTAGTGCAGCTCCTATGCCTCAGTCCTGGGCAGCAAACTTTTGTCCTTGTTGAAGGCCTCACACCTATATCTCTGCCTCTTAGTTTCCCCATGCTCTTCAGAGTAGCCTAAATCTGCCTGAAAGTCTCTCATTGATCCCAACAACAATCTGTCCTCCCCCTTATGTTGGGCGGTGAAGTAATCAATTTCAGACTACGTCTCATCTTTGCTAACTGCAGTAGGAGAATGGCATCAATGGAGAGGTCTTCAGTTATTTCTAATATGTCTGCCTATAGGTCTAGAGGTAGGTAGTTTCTCTGAACTGACCATAGGTGTAAAGGCAGGTGTAATAACTCTGGACAACCCATCTTTCAGGTAATGCCCTCGGCATTGTTGAATTGCCCAACTCACAAGTGTTTCTATCTCTTGTGCAGCGCCATTTAACTCCCGGTTTCTGAAATGCACAGAACACTCCTGTACAGTTCCCTGCAGTTTAGAACCATCTCACTGCAGGTACATAATTACATACCAGCAACTCCCTACCCCCCTTAATACTTGGTGTTGTACTACATTTCAGGGGTGGGATTTTGTTTCTGGTGAAGAGGTCTCACTCTCATTTTTCTTTTGTTTGGTACCCTAGCCAGAGAACTGCACCGTTAGGAGACCCCTTGCACCTCCAACAATATATTCCTAGCAGTTTGTGAGGGGCATGGTAGTAATCCATGGACCCCAGTGGAACTATCCTCAAATGCTCAGTTGCCATTGGTGATATACCAGTGCCATGTACAGCACATACTACTGTCCTCTCACATATCGACACCACAGAACGGCGAGGTTCTGTGGTTGCAAGGAATCAAGGCATTACTGGATAGTTTTGAAGCAGGGGAGGGTTGGAGGAAGAGTGTTCTCAAGGCCATGGGAACCTATGCTAAAGTACAGGGTTTTTTAATCTGGTTTTGGCTACAATTGTGGGACCAGCATCTGCAATACTTGGTGCAACAACAAGCAGGCTAAATAACCAGTACCTATATTATATATGGTATATGTTTGCTATGGGGGCCATTTGGGTGCTTATATGAAACAAGACACAAGCAGAAAATTGCACTTTTGTACTCTTAAGAACTAGCTTTAGGCTTCACTTAAGTGGCCCACAGGGTATGTAGTACAATGGTTTGGCTGAGGTGTAATGAGTAGTTCTGACATTGTATGTTCATTGCATGTCAAAGGTGTCATATAGCTCTATATATCTACTTAATCATCCTTTCAGTCTAGCACAGTCTTCAGGGGCATGAGTCACAAGAAACTAGTAAAATGGGAGTTTCTTGGCCTTTTATAAATTCCCAGTTCATTGTGCCACTTGCAGCAGTAGGCTTAGGCTATAGTGGTAGCCACCCTTGTTTAACCTGCCATCCTGTTTAAAAATGAACTTCACATAAAAACAAGTAAAGAATCTGGAAAGGGCACTAGCCAATAAATGACCAAACACTGTGACCCTGATTTAATAAAGCTTTCCAAGAAAGGAGAAAATACACTTTCATCAGTTAACTTGGTTGGTCCAGGAAACTTGAAATGGATCTGGTCCAAGATTGAAAAAATTCACTAACAAACAGCCTATTGCGTTTAGGAAATCTATTCCAGATTTGCTGGATCACTCGGGTTCACTGATGAAAGTGCAGCTTCTCCATCCTTAGAGAGCTTTAATAAATCAGGCCCTGTGAGGGTTCCTTAATAGGTATTGCCAGAGGACGGGTTGCAGGGGCATTATTGGAGGATAGTTTTGTTAATAACTTTGTTATGCCTTGTGCAATATTCTTGGCACTTTAACCTATTTAAAAAGGAATTGAAACAACAGATTCTTCTAGCTTCCGTGCCTCCATTCCATGCAGATGATGTGCATTGGCTTGGCCACAACATTATGTCAATGCTGACCTCACATAAAAGTGAGGTCATTATTTTAAAACCCAAGGACGCTCAAAAACAACATGACAGGGGACTATAACCAGAATGACTTTGGATTATTGTCAAGATGTAAAATGTATTAGGTACTTATTAGCCCCAAATGACCTTGCTGGTGTATAGTAAAGTCTGGTAGTTTTGGAGAACAACAAGCGAGACCTGTTCTAAATTTTGGACAAATCACCAGCATTCCATAAACAGGAAACTGACTGCAAAACTTTAATTTTTAAGGTGATAGGCT
This sequence comes from Pyxicephalus adspersus, assembly GCF_032062135.1. NCBI lineage: Eukaryota > Metazoa > Chordata > Amphibia > Anura > Pyxicephalidae > Pyxicephalus > Pyxicephalus adspersus. The sequence continues at coordinate 128,284,777 of NC_092858.1, forward strand.
AGCCTGACTATACTATGGTTTTGTAGTGCTTCAAGCACTAAAGGGGTAGACACTGTGCATAAACAGGACAATCCACGGAGACCTATGTAACCTATGTTGACCACCAAAAGAAGTGTCTCTTTTCAATTTGGCTACATATTGTGTATCAAAGGGATGATTGTTTCAAAAAAAGAACAGTGGATCTTTGATCAATTTGATAGTGATAATTGATAATTGCCTGGTTGTGTAACATACTCTGTCACTTCTTTCTCTGCATTTGTAGTGTAGACCATGCATTGAAGGGACCTTATTGATACAGGATGACAGGTCCTTCCCTTTATAAATTTATTTTACACATGTCCTTTGCAAATTTTTGTCAGTGTTGGGTCTAGTAGCAGCTTTATATGCCATGTGACACCTATTTTTTTTGGGCAGCCTACAGAGCAGAGCTTCTGTGTACTGGAATACAGTTGGGTTCTCAGGGGCTTAGATTGGCATGATTTGACTTCCTTGGACAACTTATTCTGGGCATTTATCCTGATGTTCTTTTATTTAAGCAGAAATTAAGTACAAGACCCGTTGTTTTTTCTGGAGGCAGGGTCCATAGAGAAAAAGTTCAGTTACATTGGCGATCAGTGAGCCACTGGGAGTCATCACTTACAGAGGTCTGGGGACATACCTGATAAAAAGGTAGAATGGAGGGATTTTCATGTAATGTGGGAACACATATGTTGGGGAATGGGGTGTTCTGTTGTGAAAGGATGACTGTGATGTGAAAATCTAGGCTTTTGATATAGGAGCATCACCTAAAATGACACCCAAAGGGCCTAAAGATTTGTATGTAGAAGAAAGTAAGTAATAATGGGGAGTTGCAGCAGAAAGGGGGAGCAGGAGAAAATTCTGCATTGGAGTCCATGGTTCTGTAGCTAAAAAATGTTATAGTTATAAAGTATAAGAACCAGTGTTAGGTTCTTGAAGCATGCAAACATCAGCAAGCCTACATGTACCTCTTGGTTGTTCAATAACACAACACTACTGCATGATAACTATATATAGTACTGTTCTTTTAAAAATGGTACAATACTTTTGCTGTTTACATGGATTTCAAGCTTTGTGGTATAAGTGCTCAACAAGAAAAAATACACTGGGTGCACTGTTAGCCTTGCATATTCCTGTACTAAACATTGTACATGTCTTTACAAGTGCATTTTGCCTGCTTGTAGCCCCTTGTAGCATTGGCGATATACTTGTCCAGCTTTGAATTATTAATGGATGGCCAAACAGAAGAGATGTGGTGTGCTAGCATTTTTGTATCAATAATAGTATGATTTCACAACCTGCTCAACAGTCTCCGAACACTACATTTCTTTTACCTGATCTGACCTCCTTCACTGAAGAACTGAGTAGGAGAGGCTGATGCTATTCATAGCTCAGCACATATTTATTGCAGGTCATAAAACCTGTCTATTACCTGGATAGCGCTGTCTATTCACTTTATAGAAGGCATTTTAGATTTGGACATTTGAGGGACACTATAGATTCTCCTTCCTGCAACCTCCACTAGTGAGGTTAAGAGGTTGCAACTATTCTATATAGGTCAGAATTTCTCTTACGATTAGTTGAGATGGGAATAGATTCCTAGATTTTCTATATCTAATTCTGTAAAGGCTAAGCACACAATGTCAAAATAATCTCACATCAGACTCAAGCAGAGTTTTATACTATTTGTGTGTGAATAGCCAAACAACTAATCAGAAATCAACATTAACTTGATTTTAATAAAGTAGAGGGGAGTGTTATAGGTCAGTGTCAATTACACTTTGCATTTTGCTCTTTATACTGTTTTTTTTCAAGGCTCACCCAAAAAAAACAAAACAGATGAATACATAGACTAAATGCATTAGGGGATGAGATTTTTGTTGTCAAAGGATTTTTTGTTTATTCTTTTTTTTTGGCTTCACACAGCCCTTCATCATAGACGGGTGGATGAAAGCTTTATTAGATTAAAAAAATACTGTTGTGTAATCTCCTATCTCCTCATTCTTAGCCTGGACATTGGAATGTAAATGAGCTGCAGCAGACTATCAGGGTCATTTCTCTGCTCCATTAGCTCCTGCAGTGTTCCTTGTTGAAATAGATGCATGCAACACACCTCATTCTCAGTGCTCCCCTTTTCTTTTTCAGTTTAAGTAACTTTGAACAGGGGACTGCAAAAGGCCAAAATCAATTTAAATATAGACCAGTTTAAATAAAACATTTTAAAAATTATTTATTGGTCAATATAGATCTAAATGTATTTTATCTCTGTGTGGCATTCACTGTCTTCTAGGTTCCAAACATAATATGTACAAAATATTTCTTGAAGAGATTACTGAATAACATAACCTGGATCTAGCAATGGTCTATACCTTTAAAATCATTATAACATGGGCACTAAGTGATTTTATTTTCCCAGGGTATTTTAAGAACATTTTATAATGTCAAAATATGTCTGACATCTCCTGACTACCCAGTATTATTAATTTATTCTTGATTTTTGACAAGCCGCAGAAACACTGACAGGTTACTATGAGATTTACATCAGGCAGTGGATAAAGATTACGATGGGAGCGTGATTACATTTATTGTCACCAAATGATTGTTCGGATGGAGAGCTTGGAGGTGTGCGAAATGATTCCCTTGTCACAGCTGAAGGTAAAGTTATTTTCCATCACCTAATATTAATAGCTGAATGCAATTTAACTATTTGCTCCCTTATTTTCCAAGAATCCTTTAGTATAATTTGTATTCTTTACATAAAAAAATAACAGCAGAACTTTTATATGATAAAATTGGACTTTTAATATTACATATTAAATGATAGTATATCACAGAATACATGTAAGGCCCTGGTCAGCACTAGTCCCCACCAGACACCAGTCCCCCAATCTAACACCGCAGTCTTCACCTTTAGTAAGCCCCCGCTCAGCCTCGGGAGACTGGTTGCATCTCCCAGCACTCGGTTGCCCCCAAGGACTTACTGTGCAAAGGATGGTGTCTGGGAATGGGATGGCAGTAAGCCAGGAGCCCACAGATAGCAGTACCAAGATTCCAACAGAGCCCAGTCCAGAATACAGAGGAGATGTAATTCACATAATATCCCTCCACCAAACTAAGTACACAAGGACAAAACACAAGCGGAGTCGGGGTCACAGGCAAAGGTCGGTATAGGCAGCATAAACTGGCAATGTCAGAAAAGGTAAGGTCAGCAACAGTAAATCAGACAATAAATCTCCAGCACAGATTAGCCCAGCTATATGCTACAACAGGCACTGATGATTGGGAGTGGGGAGGCTTTAAAGTCCCAGCAGCCAATAGCAGAGCAGGACTGAGTCAGGAGCTGATCAGCCTCTAGAATCCCCTTCAGCTGTGCACAGACTAACAATGGATGCTGGGGATGCCAAAAATACATCAAGCTGCACATCTAACGGGAAGCAGGGGCTGCTGGTATCACAGTTCTCCTGGCTGCTGCAATTGACATTGCTGGACAGAACAGACAGTCCATTTTACCTCTTTTGTGTATTTAGATGCTGTGTTCTTGGTGGAGTATTTAGTTTAGTTAAATTTATTTGATTTAGTGTTTTTGTATATGTGATTTAACCTCTTATTTGTATATTTAAGTGTTTCATAGGTGTAAAAGAAATGAGAATGGGTTTTTTGTGAATGACAGGGGTATGATAGTTGAAAGAATCTTCTGTAATACTAAATAGGATCCCCGGCATGTGATAAAAGTACAGATGGACAGACAGATAAGTTTGCTTTGTCTTCTTTCAGAGTCCAGATCAGAGTGGGGAAGGGATAGGCATGAAGATAAAAACAAAAAACAGGCCTCCTTGTCAGTGTGGTGGAGTGGCTTAATCCTTAGACCTGAATGGAAAGAAGCCCAGATCTTTTGGCAGGTAAAACAGCTCCCTGATATATATGTAATTCCTATAATTAGGTTGTTTCAGCTTTACATTTTACCTTAACATTTGAAGAAAATGTAGGGAGGAAACAAGCTTATCTCCTGGTAAATCAAAATTACAATTGCAGTGGGGTACCCCATGCACTGTAATGGTAACATACTCGTTCCTCACATCACATTGTAGTAATGGTGGTCTGATTGGAAGAGAAAGTATGGGTTGTCTTTTGTTTTGTTGCAACTGGTGACCTTCTTCTGCAGTTTGCAGTATACCCAGAGGTGTTGATAACCTAGCATAACCTAAACATAGGCAAAATCATTTGATTGAAGCTCAAAGGCAGGTTTAGATAGAAGCCGATAAAAGTTAAAAATACACATTCATGATAAAGGCAATAGATTTCTTGTTAAAAGGGGAAGAAAAGATGAAAGCATGCACAGGACAGATGTGGTCTGCCATAATAGCAATATTTTTGGTACCTTACTGTACTATGTCTGTTGCAGTGAATCTCAGGATGAACAGACATCTGCTCATTGGAGTTAGGATGCTTAGACACTCCTAGTGCAAGTTTAAAGGCGAGCATGGACAACATCATATTCTAATGGAAAGCTGGAGGTCAAATGGCAGACAAGGTAGTCATACAAGAGACAAGGTCAACTGTGTAGTCAGTTCAAGATAGTCAACTACAGATTACAAATATTAAAAAAACAGAAACTAGCAGATCTGGGAGGGCCTAATCTTCACCAAAGCTACTGAAGGTGGACATGTATTTGTGTGACTGACACTCCCAGATTGTGAACCCCATTCATGACTCAACAGAGACGGAGGAACAGACTAAATAAGCAAGGAAGACTGAAGGGAAATAGGCACTTGACTGCAAAACTGCCAGGACAGCAAACATACTAGACAAATGCAAGGCTATAAATGCAAACATAACAGACAGTGAGTGAGGTTTGGAGTACATACAAACTAAACAAGAGCAAGACTAGAAGAAACACTAGTCATACAATCCAATAGCAAGACTATAAGAACAATCACAAAAAGCCAAATACTCATGTTTAGAAAAAGCAGGAGCTGAACACACAGAAACTGGCCAAGGATTATACAAGTATGTCCCCAGAGAAGTTAAAGGGCCACACTTCTTAAAACTGTAATTAGAATTGGAAACAGGTAAAATTGTGAAAGAATAGGGTGTAAAAAGTAATGAGCACCAAATTCATCTAAAATCTACTCTGCTGCATGATTTTGTACCATTAACCAGTCCATTTCTACCCATTATTCTCTTAGAGCTAGACCTGCTTGGCTGTAATATTGATGCCATTACTAGATGAGCAGCACTGAAGGATGTAAACACTCTGTGGGCCATGCAAAGCAGAAGGCAGATGACAAGTGTAGTAAGTAGGGATGGACTGGCAACTTTTGGAAAGTATTTTTACAGAAAAGTAACACTTTTTTACAGAAAAGTAACACAACTGGTAAGTGAAACAACTTTTCACAAAAAAAGTTCAAGTTTTTGGCTACGTGACTTTACACTGGACATCACAATGGGCATCATGACTGGCCTGAACTGATAGGAACAGATCTAGAGGTTTCTTTATTAAAAAAAATTAGTATAACCAACAAAGATAATTAAAAAATGGGACATGGACTTTTTTTCGTCTGATGTAAATAAAGTTATTGCTACTGTATAACAAGAAAAAACAGAATATCGAATAGAGCAGACCAAGCTAGATAAGTAGGGAATTTAAGGGGCCATTTATACATTTTATTTCAAATATGACATTATAAAATCCGCAAAAGAAAAACAAGAAGCATAGACATTATTTTTCATAATAACAAAATATTTTCTAAAAGGATCGATATTAATCTATAAGATTTCCAAATCTATAAAATATAGATCTACCTGCAAAACACGTCAAGTTCATTTATACCATTCCTTTTGGAAAATATTCGGTTTTCTGAAAAATTAATGTCTATGCCTGTCTAAGCTTGTTTTTGTTTGATTATTTCATATATTTAAAAAAATATTTTATAGTCACCTCTAATATATATTTATAAATTGTGAGGGGTTACGGTCAGAATTGCCTTTGCTGGGGTCAACGGACACTTGTGTGGTTCATCCAACTCAGATCACACACCAAGGTATCAGCCCTTAAGCTGGCTTGCAGCCAGGTTTATTGACGGTTGCAGATAAAATAACAAAAACAGCAAAAGAAAACCTTGTCTGTCCGGCACTTACTATACATCAGACGTCCCTGTCTATCAGCTGGAGGGCTTCTCCCTATCAGCTCAAAACCAAGCTTTCAGCAACCTTCTACTCACTTTTGAGCTCACTCACACAGACCGACTGTCTGCGTCTTCAAACAGAGCTCCCTCACACAGAACCCCTGTCCATGTCTCCAGCAGAGCTCCTCACACAGAACCCCTATCTGTGTCTCCAGCAGAGCTCCCTCACACAGAACCCCTGTCTGTGTCTCCAGCAGAGCTCCCTCACACAGAACCCCTGTCTGTGTCTCTCCAAACAGAACTCCTCACACAGAGCTCCTGTCTGTGTCTCTAAGCAGAACTGAACTCCTGACTGAGATCCTGGCTCCATTTTATATCCCCACCCTCAGTGCTTCTTCATTAATTATCTCACAGGTGAGGATTAATTATCTCAATTAATTAATTATCTCTCAATCAATTAATTATCTCACAGGAGTCTTCCACCTGCTGCTTCACCCAGGAGAGAAATCCTGGGCAAATATATCTCCCTTTCACCACCAATCCTGCCTTGGTGTCACATATCCCCCCCTCTGCTCTGGCCCGTGGGACTGAGCAACTGAAACCAACAGACAGTCCACACGTGACAACGCATCTGCGTTTCCTTGTCACCCTTCAGGTGACTTCAGGTTCATCCACTTCAGAGGGGCATGATCAGTGACCAACCAAAACATCCGACCCAACAAGTAATATTTCAGTAATTCTAAAGCCCACTTGATGGCCAAACACTCCTTCTCCACTGTGTAGTTCCTCTCATGCTTGTTTAGTTTCCAACTCAAGTAAAGCACGGGGTGCTCCTCTCCATTCATATTCTGTGAAAACACTGCTATCCCTATTCCTAAGTTAGAAGCATCTGTCTGTACCACAAATTCTTTCTTTTCAAGTCAGGGGTCATCAATACTGGCTGGGAACAAAGAGCCTGCTTTAGAGTCTTAAACGCCTCCTCTGCTTCATCGTTCAACTTTATCATCACTGACCTGCTTCCCTTGGTGAGATCAGTTAAGGGAACTGCTATGGCTGCAAAATTGAGTATGAAGCATCTATAATAGCCAGTAATCCACAGGAATGCCTTCACTTGTTTTTTATTTACAGTCTGGGGCCAGTTCTGTATGGCTTCAATCTTGGCAATTTGGGGCTTGACTACACCTCTCCCAATAATGTAACTCAAGTACCTGGCTTCTTATAGACCAATGCTACATTTCTTGGGGTTCGCAGTCAACCCTGCTCTCCTCAAATCATCAATCACTGCCTGTACTTTGAGTAGGTGTGTCTCCCAGGGCTTTTCAGAAAAAGCCCTCTGTTCTGAGCGACCAACTGTCTGTCTTTCCTTTTCTAGGCAAAACACACAACTAACAGACTTTGTAAGAGCAGTATCAACACCGCTGCTCATTTTGCACACCACACAGCTCCCAAGGACAGTGTTGATGCTTCCATTTACAAGAGATTTGGTATTCTCCACACTGTCATACACTGCTCTCTTGGTCCTATTAACCACTCCATGTATACTGTGAATCACGGCATCTTTAGCCCCAACAACAGCCTCTGAGGCAGTAGCTACATTCTTGTCACTTGGCTTTTGCAGTATGTGCATTTTCCTGGTACCACCCTGTGTGAACCGAACATGACAAACATAGCATTCATATAGCTTGTCCCCAGAACGAGTTCTTACATGCCTCTGCATGTGACGATCCAATATTGAGCTTCTGGGACAAGTATAACTGTGCTGATCCCATTGGAAAGTTTTCTTTACACTTTTGTTTTTAACTTTTGTCCATTTTACTTCACTTAATTTACTAAACTCTTCCCGCACCTTTTGGCAAACAGGGACAGCTTTTCCAATCTTTTCTTTGCTTCATTTACCAAACTCTTCCCGCACCTTTTGGGAAACAGGGACACTTTCATTGGCTTCTTTGGACAGTCCTATCTTCTCTGGGATGTCTGGAATAAGCCCCTTCAATTCATCCATTTCGTTCGGATTTTTCTCAGTGAATTAATTTGCAGATTTTTTTAACTGGTCTTGAAGTAGAGCCCCTCTTTTCTCTAGGACTTCAGTAGACTGTGTGAAGTGAGATATGGCACTGTCGTGCTTGCTACTGTACTGGTAGGCCAAGCCCCGTTGCAGAGTGCCAACTTCTTCCTCTTTCTCTTCATCATCAGATACAAAATCTCCTTCCTCAGCCACCATTGGCTCAGTTTCTTTGTCCTGCCCTTCAGGCTGTTCTTTTGTCTGCGCTGAAACAAGATCCCATCCATAAGCTTGGGCTTCAATAAAAGGAAACTTTTCCCTAGCCAACAAAGGCACACATCCATCAGCTTCTATCTCACATGATATAGAAGTATCCTTGTCAGTCACTACAGGAATACTTTCTTCAACTCCAATCTCTATTAACACATCAATACTTTCTATATCCTTTACTGCACATAAGACAGGGACACTTATTTCAGCATGCACTTTTTCACTTGAGACCACTGTAATTGGGACATCACCTTTGGATTCCTTTGGTTTCTTACAAGCTGCATCTGAAACAATACTGGCAATTTTCTCTTCTTTAGGCTCATCACCATGTTCCTTATTTTCACTCTCTTGCTGCTTGGCCCATTTACCCCTACCATAAATAATTTTCTCTACTCCTTGAGCCCGTTCCATATGTTCCTTAACAATTGGCATGACTGCTGAAATCCTTTCCTTGACAATACTTCTACTCGTTTTTTCTCTTACCCTACTACCTCCCCTATGCTTATGTCTACTTCTACTGGAGTTCCTTAATTTTCTAGCAGGCCTTTTCTTTACTTCCTTTTTAGGTTCAAGCACAGGTATAGCCTCAAACTTTCCTTATCACTTTCAATCGCACTGTTCTCTTCATGTGGAGCTGGGGAATGACTGCAGCTAACTTTCAAACGAACCCTGTCCTCTTCATTCTAAGTCTCTGAAGCGGACTCATCTAGGTCACCTGCCATCACAGAAAATGGAAAAGGAGGGGAGCTATCTGCCGATACCTCAACTACCACCCCTAATGAGGAATCCTCTAATGGTTCTAGGCCTATATCAGAGACTGTCAATATCTGCAGTGCACCTGCTGGGACTAATCCAATTTTATGAAGCACTGACCCATAGGGAGTTGTAATATAAGCAAGGGTTGTCTGGTATTCACATTTATCCCCATGCACACAAGTCACAGTGAACATGTCTGATTTACTGTCAGAGGGGCCTATGAGGCCTGCTTTCACCAGGGTTACTATACTCCCTGAGTCTAGCAGCGCAGTCACACTTTGATCATTCACTTTTAATTCACGCAAATTTTTTTCCGCACTGTCTGAACCTGCTGCAGTACACACCACCTGCGCAAACATAGACATGCGGTTTTTCAGAAAGACAACATCACATTGCATATGTTCAGTAGGCTTAGGACAGTTCACTGCAATGTGTCCCAACTCATTACACCGAAAACATCTTCTAAGCCTTTTGTTTAGTCCAAAACTATACACCTTGGGCTTTCCTGCGCCCACAGTCTCATTATCTTCTTTACTTAAAGTCTTCACATTTCTCCCAGCTCCCTTAAGCCCCAGAACAGTCTTACCAGGAACTCTTGGAATCCGTGGGGTTTAGGGCTGAGAGTTATTTAAAAAGATCCTCAGCCGCAGAGTATCGCTCCACCAGATCCACAAGCTGCACCACTTCCTGCAAGACTTGGCGTTTTTTATTCGTGGCCTCTCTCAGGGTGGTTAGCTGTGCAAACAGTAAGCGGTTGGCTTCTTGCTGGATTGCATTTGTGCACTGTTGTTCTCTGGTTGCCTCCTGCTGGGCTGCCACAGACTGTAATAGGGCCTTTACCACGTCATCCATTTTTAGACTTTATTGTTTTGCCCGCATCCTCCACCACTTGTGAGGGGTTACTCTCAGGATCGCCTTTGCTGGGGTCAAAAGAAAACTTGTCTGGTTCATCCAACTCAGATCACGCACCAAGGCATCAGCCTTAAGGTTTTTTTGAAGGTTGCAGATAAAATAACAAAAACAGCAAATGAAAACCTTGCCTGTCCGGCACTTACATCAGACGTCCCTGTCTATCAGCTGGAGGGCTTCTCCCTGTTAGCTCAAAACCAAGCTTTCAGCAACTTTCTACTCACTTTTGAGCTCACTCACACAGACCGACTGGCTGCGTCTCCAAACAGAGCTCCTTCACACAGAACCCCTGTCCGTGTCTCCAGCAGAGCTCCTCACACAGAACCCCTATCTGTGTCTCCAGCAGAGCTCCCTCACACAGAACCCATCTGTGTCTCCAACAGCGCTCCCTCACACAAAACCCCTGTATGTTTCTCTCCAAACAGAACTCCTCACACAGAGCCCCTGTCTGTGTCGCCAAGCAGAACTGAACTCCTGACTGAGCTCCTGGCTATATGTTATATCCCCACCCTCAGTGCTTCTTCAATAATTATCTCACAGGTGACAGTCTTCCACCTGCTACTTCACACAGGAGAGGAATCCTGGGAAAATATATCTCCCTTCCACCTCCAATCCTGCCTTGGTGTCACAATATAAATATATATATATTTTCCATTTTATATATAATTTTCCATGGTCTCAAGTGTTCTGTTTTTGGTTATATAACATATCTAGGATAGGCATCCAATTAAGGTTTCGCATGTTCAATGATTTTGCATGCATATCAGTAATTATGTGTTGTGTTTTTATTTTACTAAAAAAAAAATTCTCTGTGTCATTTTCTAGCCATGTCTCTGTGTTATTTCAAACCTTTTTAACACTTTTTTTTATAACTGTATACCCCTGTACTCATTCCCTTGGGTGAGGGGATGGCTATCCGGGGAGTGCCTTATTAAAAAGGGATTCTGGAATCCAAATAAGCTCAATCTATAGACCCACAAATCTATATTATTTTTATGCTTTGAGGATAAGACCCTCACTCCTGCAACTTGCCCCTATACTAATAAAATACAGAAGTATTTTTCTACATCCAATGTGATCCAATCCAATCCAAAGAGATGTTCCCGATTAACATGGGCTAAAGGCCTATGCAAATTAGTTCAATTTTCATGCAAATCAACCCCATAGCAGCATTAAACATACATTTTTCCACCTGTACTCATGCTACATACTTTTCACAACATTTTATCGGGGCACGTGCTACAGGCCGTCCTGAACCCTTCCAGCAATATTGGTGACACTATCATGATTAGCAACTTTCCAATTAACTTGAAAAATCAACAGACCAGATTTCAATATTATTTTGCAACATTATGACATGACCTCCTGGTGCTTTATTTGTTTTTCTCAATGGATTAAAATTAGACTTAAAAGTTCAGGTGACTTTTGCGAATGTATGACAGATAGTTTTTCATTTTAGTTATCTAGCTTTCAGTGGATGGTCCCTTACAGTAAGTAGGGACATTGGCTTGTCCAACTCATTAGGCTGACAGCTAGGTAACATGATCAGCGTTTGAGTCATCAGATCAAGACGTAAGATTTTGTGCTTCTGCTTGTGATAAAAGACATGGCTGCCTAGTCTGATAACAGCCCTATACTGTCGTCATATTTCAGCATGTCTTTCAATAATCCAGTGAGCTTTGTTAAATTGCTATCATTTATAATGCTGGCTCTAGGACCACACACAAAATGTCCAATGTCATTTACGCTGCTTTATCATGTGCAGCCAGCTTTACCATTGCAAAATGGATATTAGCTATCACCCTGGGGTTCCTTAACACTTTTGTAAGGTGGAGGTTGCATCAGCTGTATGGATTACTTTGCATTTGTGCACTAGTGGTCTGACCTTGCATAGATGGAGGGCAGAATCTTTAGCAATACTCTTATAAGCCTATTAAACCAAATCTGCATCAGCAACATTTTTTTTCTGGATTTCTCAGAATGTCTTCCGACTGCTGAATAATTAGCTTCAGCAAACCTACAATAACTTCATTACACATTTTAAGTCAAGCTAAAGTTAGAATTTCTCAAATGACTTCGAAATTTTGCATTGCCATGTAATTTAAAACAGATACATGGAGCAGAAGATATTTTGCAGATGTGTAGGTATAAAAATGATTTTTTAAAATAAATCTGTTTTGAGTAGCTATAAATAATATGGTAAGAAAAATGATTCAGTAAATTTCATGATGATTGTTACCAATGCCTAAAGTGTATTATCTCATTTCTTCTTTCTTTGTGTTTTCTCCCCTGACATTTGTTTTTACCTCTTAGCTTCCTGTTTTGTCATTGTAGTGGGACAGACATAAAAATTAAAAGGATTACAACCATTTCCATTAAGAGTTACAGATACAAGTTATACCACAATGTATTTACTTTCTCTTCTAATCCCATCTTGGTCAGGTGGATGTGGTATATACCAGGGTGTGTAACCCAACATGAGGTGACGGATAAGGCATGGAGCATCAATGATACAGAGGATGAGGATATTCTGGAAGGAGCAGGGTGTCCAAAGTACATATCTTAAAAAGGCCTGATATGGATGCATATGGACACATGGATAAATCTAATGGTGATCAAGCTGGACCTACTCTGTGGTACACTCACTTCCATCATTTCAATCTCTTTTTCCTAGTCCATTTTTTTCCAGGGTCGTCACATCGTCAACCCACCATTTGTAACTGGTAAAACCCAGATTCTAGTCATAAAGCAGCAACGTTATGCTTCAGCAAAACCAAACTGAATGAGCAAAGTTTAGGCCAATTTCATCCTCGGCTCGACTCAAACAGCAACACTATCTTTTGAAAATAATGCTATAATGTATTTCAATTATAAAGAAACTTGATGTATAACATTTTATTTGTGAACTTACCTTATTTGTACTCTTTTTGTCTGTAACTATTCAACTGTAACTGTTGTAAGTGTTTTGTTATATCTGTTTACTAGGTTCATAATTATACCTGGTGATTCTGCCAGAAATGAACATGCTGTCCTGTGCAACCTGTCAGACATAAATGTGATCTCAAGCACAATATTATTCCTATCTAGTTTAACTACAGAAGATATGCTGTTAAAGAGATAGGGGTGTTCTCCTCCATAGATACAGTACAGTGAATGAGCTTTGTCACCTCTACACTTTAAATAAATTGAAAAGTTGTTCATTTAGTGTGCTAAAAGACTTTGATGCAACTAATTACTGTCTTCAGATGGATGTTTTTGCACTTGCCTATTTAAATAAATGCTCAACTCCATTGGGGTATGCTAATGTTTCCCCCGAAATAACAGCATAGTACAGCTACTAACCATGAAGAAAGACCATTTTTGAAAAACAAAAGCACAAAAATGCAAATGTAAGCATTAAACAGGTAAGTGCGGTGAACACATTCCAAGTGCCAGCAGGACAAAGTGAAGCTGCACCCAGCCATAATGGATGGAAATGAGAGCAAAGAGTAGTTTTACTGTTGTTGTACTGTACATCATGTACAATTTGGTTACTAATAATTTTGCATCTTTCAGTATGAAATTAAAAATGTTCATAACAGTTGTGTAAATTTTGAATGGCTATGAATGAAAGAAAACTTTTAAAAGGTCTTTAAGTATTTCTAATATTTATTTTTAAATATGGAATTCCAGTATGCTTTAAAGCGGACCTATCACCAAAATTATTATTTTACATTAAAGGGTAGACAACCCTTTTATGTAAGGTAAAAATTATCTTCTCCAGGGATACCAACGCCATGCATCCCAGGAGGCTTCTGGCTACTCCTTCTGCGCATGCATGGTATCCGGCATGCACAGAAGGGGCTTTTTCCTACATAGGGAAAAAATGCTGATGTCACACATGCACAGTGAGATGGACACATTTTTTTCCATTTACAGCGTCTACATCACCCAATCTCGCACCTCCGCGTGACGTAGGCAGAAGCTGGAAAATGAAAAATGAAGATGGCGCGCCAGGCGCTCCATTTACCCCGACACGAAGGCAGATTAAAAAAGGGCATGGGACCCAATCCACGAAAGCTCTGGAGGGATTGAGGTATCTGCAGAAGTTGGCAGCATGATAGATTCAGATACTGAAAAGTTTTAATTTGCTATTTCAATTAGTTATCTTGCAAAATGTGTAGATTTGAATCTAACTTGGGTGTTATATATATGCAACATTATGCAAAAACAATATTTTTATAAATTATTGTTTGGGCGTATTAGGAACAGTATTGTCTTTTTCCGTATTAAAAAAAGCTTGTGTATTTATTCAAAAATCTTCATAGAAAGTTACAGCAGCGAATCAATAGGAATAGAAGAATGTAAATATGTGTACGTGTGTGTGTGTGGTGACGCCTGATGGGTGTGACGTCCCACATTATAGTTACAATACATTATATACAAGTCCATTCAAATATGGTCATACATACAGAAATAGATAATGAAAGCAATATGCTAATACAACTCATGAATAGTTGCTCCAGCCTTCTGGGCAGTCTTAAACTCCAAAAAAGCATCAACTCTGTCAAGTATGATAGATATACGACAAAGGGTTCTGCCCTTCACTTCTGCCCTTCACTTCTGCCCTATACGAAGGGTTCTGCCCTTCACTTGTTCAGTATGCCATCTTATAAAATTGAAGTTTTATCTAACAATGTCTGTAAGTTTTTTGTCATTTAATTGAACACAAAATATATTTTACTTAAAATATATACTGTTACTACAATTGACCTACTACAGGAAGTGTATGATTGTTTCCAGAACACATGATGAAATTAAATTAAATAAAAAAGTAATCCCAAAAAAAACATCCACATCCTATGAAGTTTTATTAGGAAATAAACATAGATAATAATGAATGTGGTTTAAAATTATATAAAAAAAATTGTGATAGTTTTTCCTTTAAATGAGAATTATCCAAAGATCAAAATTGATACAAACTCCTAAATGTACACAGTACAAATGTATTTATTACACCAGTGAAATAAGTTGCTTCCCAACAGCCTGTCATTTCTAATACAAGCATTTACTGGTGAAATATAAGCTTCAACTTGTCTCCTCTTCCCTTGACATAACCCTTTGATCCTGTCTGTTGTGTTCTATGTTCTTATCCAGCCTAGAGTCTTTTCTGACTGGCATTTATAGACGGAAACACATGACCTGTTGCTCCTTTTCTAACTGCCTTGACTGCTGATACGAAATTGCTGATTTAATAGCAGTGGCGTAAGTTTTGGTCCCAAAAATACCCCATGTCACACAGGATGAAAATTGAATGATTTCTGTATTTACTCCCAGGATTATAAATTAGTTTCTTGCTGTGCAGGAGACTGATGAAATGACATTTTTAGATATTTTTTTTTTTTTAGCTGGAAACCGAGACAATTTCATATTTCTTGGATTAGCTTTCAAAATCGTTCAAAATCTAAGAACAGCTGTGACTAATAAAAAGAGGTATATGTAAACTCTTGTATTACTGTCTGCAAACAACCATTAATATTATAGTGGGGTGAATGTAAAAAGATCAAAAATACATTTACAGACATACTTTGACAATTCGATTGGGGCTTGTTTAGAAAAGGGATGTAAGCTGTTCACTCAGCAAATTGAATTTTCGTCTTAAGGAGACATTTTTCTTTGTTTACTGAATGTAGTAAAGTTCAGTTTGCAAGGAATACCAAATCAAGTGCTAGGAAATGTAAGTGGGTGACCATCAATACTACAGTTACCTAATACAATACAGTTACCTAAATCTATCCTATTGTGCAATGTTTTTTCTAGACTAGACTTTTCTAGACTGATTTTTGTCTGGTTGAAGGTCAGCCCTCGATTTTTAGTAAAGGTACATGGATTGTGGCCTAGCACTGCCTCTAGAGTGACATCTCTAATACCCTTTTCATTGCTACCTGACACACTCAACTAGTAATACACCTTATTTCAATCATAAGGTTTCATGTATCAGGATGTAATAAAAATAATTTGGTCCTTTGCAGGTCTTTAAATTCAGTGGACCTGATTTATTAAAGCTCTCCAAGGTTGGAGAGGATACACTTTAGTCAGTGAACCTAGGTGATCCAGCAAACCTGGAATGGATTTCTTAAAGTTTTTTGCTATTTGTTAACAAACGTTTTCAGTCCTGGACCAGATCCATTCCAGATCTTTGGATCACCTAGGTTCACTGATAAAAGTGCATCCTCTTCAGTCTTTTAAAGCTTTCATAAATCAGGCCCAGTAAGTACAACCTCAGATTAACAACACATGACATATCATGTGTTATTATTTATTAAAAATAAGTTAAAATGAAGAAGCAGCATGTGAAGAATTAAATATTTCTATAGAAAACAAGAAGCAACAAGCAAATGCACTTGATTAATTAGCAAGTGTGTTCGCCTCCCTAAAACAAAGGGTTTTCACAGTTTCCTGGTCTGGAGCATTCAGGTGTGTGTTAACAGAATGCCAAGGAATAAAGACATCATCAATGATCTAAAATAAGCCCATCAATCTGGAAAGGATTAAAAGGCAATTTCCAAACAATATGAAATCCATCATTCTCCAAAAAAAAGAGCTACAGGCTTTGGTTAGCATGGTAAATGTTAACATTCATGAAAAAACTTTGCAAAGACTTTCTCATGAGGAAACCTGAAAGAACCTGTCAGCATGGCTTAAGTTTGCAAAGTTGCATCTGAACAAACCAAAAATCACTCCTGGAACAATGTTCTTTGGACAACAGAGACCAAAGTGGGGTTGTTTTGCCATATGATGTGTTGATTTGGACCTTGTTCTACGGAACCTGAGCACCCTGTAGTCATTGAGTTAACCATGAACTTCTCTCTATACCAAAATTTTCTAGTGTCAAATGTGGGGCCATCTGTGCAACAGCTATAACTTGGCTGAAATTGGGAAATGCTACAGGACAATGACCACAAGCACTCCAGGAAATGTACAAAGAAATAGAAAATGAAAAGGATCAAAGAGTTGCAATGGCCCAGGCAATATCCACACCTGAAACTGAGCAAAATGTTGTTATAAGACCTTAGGAGAGCAGTGCATATATATTAATGCCTGAAAACATGAATGAAATTAAATCAATGTTGTAAAGAAATGATGGACACAATTCCTACTAAAGGTGGTTCCACAAGCTGTTGGATGTTGGTTCTCTATTTTGGCTTAGATTTTGTTAAATAAATAATGTCATAATGGAACCTGTTATGTGTTGTTTTATACCTGGGCTTAGTTTAAATACTTTAGAAGCTGCTAAGGACAAGATGATTTTTGCTTTATGTCCGTATATGCTTAGAATTGAAAGAAGGTGTGCTTTCTTTTTCTCATAACTGCATGCTGTGCATAAGCAACAACAAATTTTGGTTTAAGGGCAAAAATGATGTCTCACTTTTCTTTTTAGCTAAGAAATAGCAAATAAAATGTCTGAGTGTGTTAATAATCCAGGTGCAGCTTTCCATTAGCTAGTTGTCCATTACAGTGGAGTGGGCCATTTCAGCTACCGATCTTCTACTTTCCATTTTAAAGGATTTTCACTTGTGTTCACTTGTTTCACTTGTTCACTGGTTAAAAATGGGAAGTGGATTTTAGGCTATTATCATCAACAAACATACTCTAACCTTGTAATTATAACACTAGTTGTAGATGTTAGAGCTGAAAAATAATGAGAATTTCAATTTGCATCAGGTTTAAAGATAAATAAATGAATAACACAGAAAGTCATATACTGAGGGGCATATACATTTCAACAAGAAAAATAAATTCATAAAAGCTTTATTGCTTTTAATATAGATTTATACAGGTATCAAAGGGTAATTGTATGTCATGCTTAACTTCTGCAGTTATATTGGATGCTCAAAGTGGTCACCATTAGCATCCAGGCACTTTGTGATTTCACAGATAACCATTCTTGAGAGTGTATACATTTATTGGACCCTCTGTATTTGTGTTTACCATAGTATTGTTCCTCCTAATAATGAATAGGCTTCTAAAATACTAGCTGCAAAAGCATGGAATAGGGATTTTGGCAGACCATATAGCCTATGGCTTCTTTAGCAGTGGTAGTCTGAGTACTGAACAGGCTGCTCCATTCATAGAATAGAAATTGGGTTCATCTGAGGTACGCTAAGTGTGCAGGACTACAGCTCCGAAAATAATTAAATTTTGTCTTCCTGTAACATTTCCTGTTCTATTCTCTCCTGATTACAAGAGGCATTATAGTGCCCATTAGCAGATTAGAGCAGAGCAACCACAAATGTCCATGAAATTCCAAGACAGCATAACACACACTGCTGCTTAACTCATATTAGGAGGTCAATGTGTTCCAATAAAAATAGACATACAACCAAAATCGTTGCCCAGCCTAAGGCAACTACTTTTGCCATTAAAGTAACCTTGGTTTAACATTAAAGTTATTTCTAGCCCATAACTGTTCTTATTAAAACGTCATTGAAAGGTTAGTTAAAGACAGCAATTTTTCTGGAACTGTTCTACTAAAGGTTGGAAAATTACAGAATGATAGATAAGTATTTTATGATTAATATCATTCATTTGCTTTGCGAAGTACATGGGATGGGGTTTTACCTATACCACATCCCCTCCTTACCTGCTCACCAGTTTTAAAACCAAACCTATGAACCATTTCCCCTAATGGAATATTTTCCAAATTAATCGTGTTTCCCTACAGTGAAAAAATACAGCATAATAACCTGTTTTTTCCATCAGGTTGGGAAATGTCTGGACACTTGAGTATTTTGAGGATTAATAGAAGGAAATAGCTCATGATTGCTCTGAGTTAAAAGCTTTCCCTTCTACACATCTAAGGTACTATGTAAGTCAAAAACACAGCACTTTCATATTCTTATCTCTGAAATAGAAAGAGCACTCAGGGCTGTTCTATTTTACCTTAACAAGAGCAGCCTACGTTTTCTAGCACTCCGTGTTTATTCTGGAATATTTATTGTTACATGATATGTTAGAAGAGTTGCATTACTGGCAAATTGGTGTAGAAGGTAGAACTTTATAAAGATACCCAATATGTAATATTTGTGCTAAAATGGTCACAGCAATAGAACCGCAAGGAAAAAACATTACGGAAAAGACACTTGGGGTATTTTATCAAGGAATAATTCTGACATTTATTAAACATTCATTGCAGATGAATCTTGTTAGTGCAGGTGTTTTAACTATAATTAATAATTTTACCACCATTGAGTGTTTGGTGGAAGTCATATTCACTGCTTTATAATTCTGTCCCTTACTTTAGGTCATCCACCTACCTAACAACATTTTTACAAACTGTGTCTTTGGCTATGTAAAGCCTCTCCTTTTAAAACGTAATTTGAAATTTCACTTTGTGATTAGCACCTGTACTGAAATTAACACATTTTTTATCTTCCAGTGTCCGTGCACTTTGTACTGAATACAAAACAGTACAGGCAGCATGGTTGGCTCAATGGTAGGTCACAGGTTCGAATTTCGGTCAGGACATTATCTGCAAGGAGTGTGTATGTCTTTTTGTGTCTGAGTGAGTTTCCTCCCACATCCCCAAAAAAACATGTAGTTGGGTTAATCAGCTTTCCCTTAAAAATTGTCCTTAGACTATGTAATGACATTGGATTGTGAGCCCCTTTGAGGGACAGGTAGTGATATGACTATGGACTTTGTAAATGGCTGCGCTATATAAATAATAGTTAATATTATCAATAATACTGGTTATTAATTATATTACAAAAAGTACAAAACATATTCCACAATGTTTCGTAACTAAGGAATTTAAAAAGTGACAGAATGGAAAATACATTAAGAAAGAAGCCTTCATTTGGAGTCATGTTGGTAAGTCAAAGACAGTAAAGTTTCAACAAAAATAAAGTGGTAGTGCAGCCTGTCCCTTATTATGGCCAATGACAGCAATAGAACTAGAATGTAGAACATAGCCCCCCTCAGTTATCAATAGCACTTTCTTGGGACAATAAGTTAAAGAATATTTCAATTTTAACTGTGAGCTTCATTATTGTTTGGGCCCCCCTTTCAAGTTCCCCTCAACACTTATGAACATGCAGGCTAAAATTAGCAACCCTGTGCTAGGTTGGGGGCCATGCATTTTAACAAGCTGACACAATATAATAAAATCTACCGTGTTTCCCCGATTTTAGAACATCCCCATGAGTGATCATGAGTGACTTTCAACAATAAATGTGTACTGTAGTCTTCTTCATGGAAAAATAAGACATCCCCTGAAAATAAGACCCAGGGCATATTTTGGCATTTCAAAAAATATAAGAGAGTGCCTTATAATCGGGGAAACAGGGTAGCACAGTATCAGTAACATGTTAGGAGCACTGCTGAACTTGAGGTTTACAAGCTTTTTCCCAGTTTTCCTATAGAAGTAATACATTTCCCACCTAATAGTTAGAAAAAGTTTTGTGAGTTAGGTGTGAACATCACTAAAGAATTATTTAAAGTCTTAATAACCCATGCATGAAAATGTAGCGCATTAATAACGCATGACACTTTTTGCTAATAATGAATCTGATGAGATTATCATACATTGAAGCTGGTTACATAAATTGACAGCTAATTTACATGGTGTGTGACACTAAACTTTACCTGGTTATATTCAGTGATTAGATCAGGTGATCATGTTTAAACCAAAAACTGTAGTACTGTAACAGAGTAAATCCTTCAGAATGAGTATTACAGTTTGACTATGAAAGTTAAAACACTGGTCACTTAAAATGTCGTTTTACCTAAAACCACCCTTTTCTGTGGTTTTTAACATGGAGGGACCCTTAAAATAACTTTCAGGTCTTCAGGAACCCCTGGTTAACGGGAAGAATGCCTCTTACATTGCTGGCCAGTTGCAAGAATGTCACCCTTAGACATAGCCAAAAAGATTATTGGTGTGACTTGACATCTGAGAGGCATTCTTCTATGTTTAAGGAACCCCTAGAGACGTCTAGAGGAACCGTAGGGTTCCACAGAACCCTGGTTAAAAAACACGGTCTGTGCACCTGCTAATAATTACTATATAGCTGCTCTGAAATGACCTGAACTGCAAGTTAAAAGTTATTTGCAAGCAAGTATATTTTTGATGATGGTGATCCCCACTGCTCGTTACACTATCAAGTATATTAGAGCCTTGTGGTCAGTTCCCACCTTTCATCTTTCAAGGTTTCATCTGCTTGAAGTTTTTGTATGGTCTTCTTACACATAAAAGAATGTGTTTGTTACCACAACAAAAAAATACTGGAAGATTATTCAGCTGCTACCCAGACTGGTAAGAACATGTAGCATCTGTAGGTATGTTAGCATGATCTTTCAGACACAACAATATAAATGATATACATTGGCACAAATTGAATAAATGAACAGGAATAGGTCAGTAAAGCTTAAGGTTGTGATATAATAGTTATTCAAAATTCTCTGTCCATGGTACTGAATATTGCACTAAGCTACACAGAACTAGGTGCTTAACACTGGAGCTGTCTGTATAAGTAAATAGGAACCTATACATGCCTACTTATACTGCCTACTTTTACTCATTTAAAAGAGAAATATGTATCCTATTTGAAATCTATTGCAAAAATATATATATTTTTTATTTGTACCTAGCTAGCCACAGATGAAAGCTATCTTTATATTGAGCTTTTATCACAGGTATAAGGCTTGATAATAAATGTTATGGGGTCTATGTTTAAATGTTTAACCAAGATTTACCCAATTTTAACACACAATTTACTAATTTTCATATTGGATTCAGCTAGAAAAGGCCAGAATCATGAGCAAAAGTTAATTCACACATTTTTTAATTGAATCCAAAGTGAAACCTGTAAATTGTGGTAAAAATTTGGATAAATCTTGAGTGAGAACATTTATAAACCCCATGTTTTTCTATCCGATATTCTGTGCAGTTAGAGTTTCAGTAATGCTGTGTATGCAAATGGCTACAAAATTCAACCCAGTAATTTATGTTGGTGCCTACCTTAATCCTTATAGCATGACATTGGGCCTCATTTATGAAAGTTAACCAAGACTGGAGAAGATATACTATCATGCGACTAGTTCTTTTTTCTCTGTACACCTCCTCTCTCGGTAGTCTCATATCCTTCTTTGGCTTACAGTACCATCTGTATGCTGATGAGACTCAAATCCATCTGTCCACCCCTGACTTGTCTCCTTCAGTCCTGGATAAGGTCCCATGCTGCCTGTCATCCTCATGGATGTCTGACCGATTCCTGAAACTCAACATTGATAAAACAGAACTCATCTTCATCCTCCCCTCAAATTCCAAATCTCCCCCTGACATATTCCTAACTGTTAACAACACTGTTATTCGGCCCTCCCCTCAGGCACGTTGTCTCTGATGTCACCTTCTGCCCTCTCATTTAGCCCCCATATTCAGAAAATGTCCAGGTCCTGTCACTTTCACCTACGCAACATCTCCAAAATCTGCCCCTACCTGTCCCGAGAGACCACCAAACTCCTTGTACCTGCTCTTATCATCTCTCGTCTGGACTACTGTAACCTCCTCCTCTCTGGTATTCCACTAACCCAACTCTCCTCACTACAATCTAATATGAACGGCTACAGCCAGATTCATCCATCCTTGCCACCGCTCCTCTTCTGCTGCATTTCTTTGCAGTTCTCTTCATTGCCTTCCATTTCACCTTAGAATCAAGCTCCTGTGCTTTGCTTAGCTCTTGCCCCACTTACCTTTCTGACCTGGTAAAAAATACTCCCCCAGCCACTCTCTCTCTCTCTCTTCCTCACTTATAACCTCATCACACGCACGGCTCCAAGACTTTTCTAGAGCTGCCCTGACTCCCTGGAATGGTCCTTCTCATCCTTTTCGGCTTGCTCCTACTTTATGCTCATTTAAAAGAGCACTCAAAACCCATTTTTTCAAACTTGCCTACCCACCTTTTTCTGTTTTTTGAAACTGTCAATACTTCCCACCGCTACATATCTCCCCTATTATTGTGTGTTAATTCCCCCACCTCCTAGACTGTAAATATAATTTGGGAAATGGTCCTCTCCTTCTGTGTCACTGTCTGTATTGGTCTGTCATTTGCAACACCTTTTTAATGTACAGCGCTGCGTAATATGTTGGTGCTATATAAATGCTGTTTATTAAAAATAATAATAATAATGGGAGAACCTGGGTGAACCAACAAACCTGGAAAATATCTGGTCCGGGATTGAAATAATTTACCAACTAATACCAAATTTTTTTTAAGAAATCCCATTCCCGGTTTGCTGGATCACCCATGTTCTCCCATGATAGTAAATCCTCTCCAATCTTGGTGAACTTTATTAAATTAGGTCCATTGCTTTCACTGATTCCTCGTTTTCCCCCTCAACAACACGCAAATGAAATAATTAATCAAACCTTTCTTTTTTCACTTCAAACCTTATTTTAAACTCAGTCACATAATCACCAGGTGTTCTTGGTTCTTATTGCATTGCAGGCAGATCATAGTTGGAGGGCTGGCAAGGTGCTGTATACTACTTCCAGAAAACATGACTATGTGGTAAGGAAGGGATAGTAGAACTGGGAAGGAAAATGATAGATGGTCCTGAATGTCTTTCATCCAGATAAAGATTTGGGCCTCTATCACAAAAATGTTGTGTTTTATCAGTCCGCAACAGCTGAGAGCATTTCTGGCAAACTAGCATATATTTTTCTGTGCTTGCAGAGTTTGTAAAGAATAAAGCAAGTGGCACTATGCATGTACTGCAGAGATATACAACAGAAGTTTTGTGTATTTGGTGTATAAGGCCACTTAACACTGTTGTTAATACTAATCTCTGGTTATATGTTTGTTGGGTACATTTTTATTTAATATTAATCATATCTCACTTACACAATAATGTCTTACCAACATTCATACTCCGTTCATTAAGGTCATCACCCTTAAAGGTAAGATTCTGGTTAAGGATGAAAATTGTTTAGCATTGATCAAGCACTGACCATTTTTAATGGAAGTTCAAACACAGCTTCATGCCTAATCTTAGATATTTACAGGAACCTGCAATATGTAATTTGTCTGTGATCAGATCAGACGGCTTGGTAGATGAAGACTATTATTGCATCCTCTTTAAATTAATAAATATTGTATTGTTTAAGTTTACTTGTTAGTCTCTGTGGTATCACTTTATGTACTCTTTGAAATAAACCTGTAGAAATTGTCACATACCACATCTGTGACATAACATTGTCCAGGCCAAATACATTTTAGGCTGGAGAATATACTTGTTTAGATAATTTGCACAACTGGCAAAAAAATTGCAAAAAACAAAAGGAAGAAAATGTTATCATTCTCTGTCTATTAACAGTTGCTTTGACATTCAAAAACAGTTGTTTGCAACCTTTGCAACATGTCAGAATATTTTATGGCTTTGTTGTCACATCAGAACTATATCACAATAACCAATGTATGAACTTTGTTGCCAAAGCTCACTGGTTCCCTGACACTATGCACAATAGTGCTACTATTTTGGATATCATTCTATAAATATAATTCACTTGCACCAAGAAAACTGAAGTTTGAATAGTTCTTGACAGTTTAAGTGGAGCGAAAAATAAATTTATTTGCTCTTTATTGTTGTTTTTTTATTGTTATGGGAGGCCTTTATATGAAGCAATAAACCTACAACATCAGAATGTCATGTATTTTGTCTTGAATAGAGCTTCTTTTTACTTTTACCCTTGAAAACTGATGATTATAATGGTAATGTACACTAAAAGCATGAACATTTTGCTATTACCTTCACTCTATGTCTAATTATCACCCAGTGCATGTCACCAACCATCAAACCCTATGGTTATCTGTATAGGTATTTCTGTGTGGCCCTAAATATAAGCCTGTGAAGACACATGTTTTGGTAATATTAGGTTTTGGTCATTGCCCAGTTTAGGTCTAAATATAAGACTGAACTGCAGAGATTCATATGAGGAGGGATTGCAGTCCTACCTGTAGACACACTGAATAAATTTAAATGTCTGAATTATATCACACATCAGTTAGGTAAAGGTATTCCCGAACACATAAAATTCTCTGTTTATTTCTCCTAGATGATGCAGGATGAAACCCTATTGGTTATTACTATGGCTAGTAAATTACTTTTGTTTCCAATTTGTTTTTTTAAATTTTTTTTATGTTTATTTTTGTAATTAGACATCTGTGCAATTTAAACCAGAAGTAGGCCAACCTAAAAATCAATGGAACCTAACATGAGTTCTACATTTACTGATGCTTTGACTCCGGTTATGCTAAAGTTCTCCAAAAATCTGTTATGGTAAACAAGTAAAATGTACCTTTACAGTGCCAGTATGTTTTGAACAACTTTGGGCTTTTCATTAATTGATCTTACTTGCTCCTCAGAGTTGCTCTTTAATGACTGAGGCAAAGGTGAACCATCTATGGATCACTGCCCTGTTTATTGTGACATCTACATATTTGACTGAAAATTGATGAATGGAATAGTCTGGCTGTTCAAAGCAACATTGAAACAAATTAGACTTAACTGTAATGTTATTATATGTAAGTTATTTCTGAGAAAATCATAAATTATATTGTAAGGCTTTGACACACTTGTTATCCTGAGGATGATTTGATTTTCATTTCAAAAGTTGCAAAGATCAAAACTGAATCTCTTCATTGAAAGGTTTAATAAATAAGTAAAAACCTGGATACAGTGACTCCAAACACATACATCTCATGCAGGGGCCTTTATAATGTTGACAGCTTACTTAGCATGACGCATTGTTTAATGATCGGTATCTTCAAAAATACTTTGTTGTCTAGGGCCATCAGGGAAGCATGTACATGACTCAAGGTAACAAGGACATGTGTACAATTTATATTACAGCATTATTTGATGATCCTTGTTCACATATTTAAATCACTTATTGGGCTCAAAGGGTTTTACAGTAAACAACTTTTGAATGATGAGGCCTGGTTAGATTTATAATTCTCTAGGCAAATTGTTGTTGGCTGTCCTCAACAATTTCTTTAACAATTTCTATCAACATACACATTCAGCATATTTATAAATAAATAAGTTATTTGCATTGAAAAGTAGAATTGCAATGACAATAAAGTAAACCCAATAGTATGCTGTACATAACATACATAAGTTGTAGCACCCTTTATATATTGTGCTGTACATTAGACTATGTTTTGTTCTGTACTGAGAAAAACGTGAATAAAAACAAATAAATATAAAAATATATATATTGTACAGGATTCCAAGGGTGGGTACTGTATGGCAGATATATCTCCCCCTCCTTTTAGGTCATGGACCTTCTGAGAACAAGTGGCCTGCTGCAGAAAGAGTCTGGGAAAGTGCAGTTGCGTTTGTTTAAAACATTACAGGGACTGGACTCTGGGATAGAAAAAAGAATCTGGATGGGCCTTTCCTATCCCTCAGCAGTACAGGCCAGGTTTTCAGACTAGCCTGACAGGTATGTCTGGGGCAGTCAAGAACAAAGTGTATCTCAGTCTGTCTGGGAGTATAGATTGGGGCTAAAAACAGCAGCAGGAGAAAGTTGCTCCTTGTGTAGCCACTTTGGTAGCTGGTCTTTGTTGAATTGCTGACCTAGTGGGACTTATTACTAATTCGTTTTGTTCATGAGCTAAAATAATTTGATTTTGCTTAAACTCTACATTGTCCATGTGCTAACCCCCCTATATATACACACGTGTATATATATACAAACATATTCTGTCCTGCTGACAACTGATCTTCTTGATTCTTTACACACAACCATCTCTTTGTTTATATCGGGTTTAAAAAGGGGGTCCGAAAATTTGAAAATATCCAGTGAGAGGTAGCTCTCTGGATAAAAATGCTTTGTTGATGCCACATTTCAGAGGAGAATGGCCAGATTGGTTCAAGCTAATAGAAAAACAACAGTAACTTAAATAGGCATTTGGTACAATTGAATTATACAGTAGAACATCCATGAGTGGAAAACATGTTGAACTTTGAAGCAGTTGGGCTACAGCACCAAGAGACCACACCAGGTTCCACTCTGATCAGCTAAGAACAACCACCTGAGGCTACAATTGAGCTCGCCAACATTGCTCAAGATTGAAAGAAATATTCCATGGTCTCAATTTCTGCTGTGACGCCCAGATGGTAGAGTTAGAATTTGTCAGTAATGACATGAAATCATAGTTTCATCCAACCTTGTAGCAATGTTTCAGGCTGGTGATGTAATGGCGTAGTGGACATTTTTGGGCACACTTTGGGTCTCCTAGTACCAGTTGAGCATTGTTTAAATGCCTCAGCCTTTCTTAGTGCCCTCACAGTGTTTGTATGTTTTATCTAAACCTTGTAACTGCCACATTTGCTGGACAGCTTGGCCTATAGAAAAATAACACATCCTCCAGCAGGATCTACAGGTAAGTAAACTGTTACTTTTCAGATTCAGGAAAAATAATATGTGAAACTGGACTATAGTTCCACCTTGAAAATTGGTGATAATTTACATCATATTGCAGAAAAAGATGGGTGATGCCCCTTCTTCAATCAAACATACTTATTTGTCTGTTCAATGCTTCTTTTAGGAAAATGTGCAGCTCAGCATACGATGCAAGGATGTGCTGGGTATGCCGGTGTCCTCAAAGCTTGTGCACAAGAGGTACATCATTCAAGCCCAGCCAACACACAGAAGTAGAAAGATGGTGGAACCTGAATCTGAACAGGGGCAGGTGAGTGTATTACGTCCAGTGTCTGACCTAATTATCTCTCAGACAGAGGGGAGACATTGGGTGGGACATTGGTCGGTGTGTCTATCGCCTAGTTCTCCATCAGGTCAAGAGGGGAGGTCCCCTTGCATGGGGACTTGTATATAATACCAAGTGTGGGGCATCAATAAAGTGTTCTTCTTTCTTTTTCTTTTTCACCCTCAACTCGCAGCCATGTCTCGTTTTGTAGGGATATTACTACTAGCTCTTGTAAGAGCTGCCCAACTACGGGGAATCACAATTCAGCTTAAGGAGTCACTGGAGTAACTCTACAGGGCCACCCTGACTAGGGGGAAGGATGTCGCCAATGGTTGATACCGTTACATTTGGTGGCAGCGGTGGGATGGTCCTTCTACCCCGTGAGGCGTGCAGGTCGGATGGACAGCCAATATGAGCAGCTAAGAAGGACGACCCTCAAGGATCTACTGGAAAGCCGGTGGAGGGAGAGCCAGCAGCCGACCTAAGAGGGAGCTGGTGGGGGAGTTACAACATCTGGGTCAGAATTCTGCCATGGCTGAACCCCCTATCCCGTCCGATGAGATGAAACGGCTCGCATAGTGAGGGAGCAGTTGGCGATCTATGGGCCAAACCCCTCTGAGCAACGCATTGCACAGATTTTTGCCCAGGTAGCAGCAGAAGCTCGAAAACAGAGGGAATACGATCTGCAATGAATTATTGCCCAGTGACCTCCAGAGCCAACCCTTGAGCGACCTCCAGAGATAACCCTTACTCCGACCAGCACAGAAAGACGAAAGGTTCTGTTTGCTGCATTTACACAGTTCTCGGAGACGGGGGAGATTGACAGCTATTTGGCGAACTTCGAGAGGCAGTGTGTGCTTCACCAGGTACCACCAGAGGAATGGGTTACCATTCTATCGGGCCAGCTATCCGGGAGAGCAGCTGAAGCTTTCCGGGCCATCCCAGAGGACGAGGTAACACAATACCACCTTGTCAAAGACAATTTACTTAAACGGTATGCCCTAACCCAAGAGGCATACCGGTGGAAATTCCGAGATACCAAAAAACGGGGAGGTGACACCCACATGGAATGGGCTAAAAGGTTGCACCGCATCGCTACCCATTGGATTGATGGACGCCAGGCTGTATCTGCCAAGGAGTTTTTTTCCTTCCCTGACTGTGACTAATACCCAGACCTCGATAGCTTGGGACACACCTGAGGAGTTTAGGAGGGAGAGTAGGGCGGATTCGTCCCTTCAGAAATATAGGGAAAAGGCAGGAATCAGGGCTGGGGGGTTGGACGACATTTTTGTGTGGGACGCTAATAAGTTATACCGGGTCACTGAACAGGCAGGACCGAACCCCTACCAAAAGTGCTAGTTAGTAATAGTTAGTAATCCCCAGCAAGTATCGAAGGGAAATCCTTAGAATTGGGCGCGACATTCCCTTGGCTGGACACTTAGGAGTAACCCGTACATTACACTGGGTAACCCAGACCTTCTTTTGGCCTGGGGTGCATGCAGATGTACAGACTTACTGCTGAACCTGCGATGTGTGCCAGCGAGGCACCCCAGATCACCCCAGGGCTCACTTGGTACCCCTGCCAATTATTGAAGAACCCTTCAGCAGGGTAGCCATTGACCTCGTGGGACCCCTCGCCAACCCTAGTCTATCCGGTAAGAAGTACATACGTACCGGGGTGGACTATGCTAACTGCTATCCCGAGGCAGTTGCTCTGTCAAATATACAGGCAGACACTGTAGCTACCTCCCTGGTACAGATTTTCTCCTGAGTCGGTTTTCCCAAGGAAATCCTCTTGGACAGAGGCGCACAATTTACTGCAGAACTTACCCAGCAGCTGTGGAAGGTCTGCTGTATTAAATCGCTACTTAGTTCACCATACCATCCCCAGACTAACGGTCTCTGTGAGCGCTTCAATGGAACCTTGAAGCAAATGCTCAAGACTTTCACCACCGAATACAGAGACTGGGAGTGATTCCTACCACACCTCCTATTTGCCTATTGGGAGGTACCACAGGAATCCACTGGGTTTTCCCCCTTCGAGCTTCTATATGGGAGAAAGCTACGAGGACCACTTGATCTCATCAGGGAGCATTGGGAGGGGAAAACGGAGAATGAAGGGACCCCAATCATATACGTCCTGGAGCTTCGGGACCGCATGGGGCAGCTGGCCCGGGCAGTCAAAGACAATCTCTAGGCAGCCCAGGGGCGACAGACAGTATGGTACAACAGGGGTGCCCGACACCGTAATTTCTTTATAGGGCAAAAGGTCCTAGTATTGAAGCCCCGGGAAGCAGGATAAACTGCAGGCTTCCTGGCAGGGACCCTATAAGGTGATAGAGAAGCTGTGCCATACCACTTATGTCATTGCCAGTTGTAGGGATGAGAGGTTAAAAGGAGCCTTTCATATTAATATGTTGAAAGAATACTTAGAGGGACCCTAGAATGTGTCCGCTGTATATAGCCCTGCCACGGAGGACCATGACCACCTACCCCTACCAGACCTCTTAGAGAAGGGGTCACCCGCTGATCTCCTTATCCAGGTCCAATTAGGGGACAAACTACCTCCCACTGAGAGGGAACAGTTGCAGACCCTATTACAGGGTAAGAGCCTTACTTTTTCCCAAGAGCCTGGGTACACCACTCTCGCGACTCACAGAGTAGACAGCCCTGGACATGCCCCACTCCGACAGGCCCCTTTCCGCATCCCGGAAGCAGTGCGAGAGGGGATGCAGAAGGAAATTCAGGAGATGCTGAGGTTGGGGGTAATCGAACTGGGCATCCCCGGTCATCTTAGTGCCCCAGAAAGATGGTACTGCCAGATTCTGTGTGGACTACCGCAAGTTAAATGACAGGACGGTGACTGATGCCTACCCTATGCCCCACGTGGAGCTTTTGGATCGCATAGCCAGGGGACACTATCTAACCACCACTGATCTCTGTAAGGGTTACTGGCAAATTCCCCTAGCTGAGGAGGTGATCCCCAAGTCGGCCTTTGTCACCCCGTTTGGCTTGTACCAGTTTAGGGTCATGCCGTTCAGGATCAAAAATGCCCCAGCCACGTTCCAGGGCTTGGTGGATAGACTCCTTGATGGCTTCCAGGACTTTGAATTGTGCGTACCTGGATGACATTGCAATCTATAGTGGGTCCTGGGAAGAACATTTAGGTCACATAGGAATGGTGCTGGATCAGATTCGGGCCGCTGGCCTGACTCTGAAGCCAGACAAATGCCATTTTGGGATGGCGGGGGGTCCAGTACCTGGGACACCGGGTGGGGTGTGGGAAACAGCGACCTGAGCCCGCTTTAATTGAAGCTGTCGCTAACTGGCCCACACTTCGCACCAAGACCCAAGTACTGGCCTTCCTGGGCACAGCCGGGTACTACCGACGCTTTGTGCCAGACTATAGCGCCATCGCCAAACCCCTGACTGATCTGACCAAGAAAAATGTACCCGGACAGGTCCGGTATTCTCCTGACTGTGAAACTGTGTTCCGAGCCCTTTAGACGGCATTAGTTCATGCTCCCCTCTTGGCTGCCCCTGTCCCTAACAAATGCTTTATTGTTCATAAGGACGCTTCAATGTTCAGACTGGGGGCAGTTTTGAGCCAGGTGAGAGATGATGGAGGAGAGCACCCTGTCGCCTACATTAGTAGAAAGCTTCTTACCCGAGAGGTCAGCTATGCGGCGGTGGAGAAGGAGTGCTTAGCCCTTGTGTGGGCCCCAAAGAAATTGACTCCATATTTATACAGACAAGTATTGTTACAGACCATAATTCGCTTGTGTGGCTAAACCGTGTTGCAGGGGACAATGGCTGGCTACTGAGATGGAGTCTGGCACTCCAACCCTACAACTTTACAATCCAGTACCGGCCCGGAAAACAGAATGGCAACGCGGATGGATTATCCCGGCAGACTGATCTCCACCCCGAATAACGGAGACTGGACAGCCCCAGGGTGCCCTAAAAAAGGGTCAAACCGGGACTGCCGGGACTTAGTTACACTAAGAGGGAGCCATGTAACAAAGGCCCTCTGTTTGTCTGTTGAGATGATTGAGTTACATACGGCGTCTGACCTAATTATCTCCCAGACAGAGGAGAGACATTGTGTGCTCGGTACGGGAGACTTTAGAAACAATGTGGTTTTACTGTCTGGAGATGAGTGGGTGACGTCTGGTGTCTGACCTAATTATCTCCCAGACAGGGGAGACATTGGGTGGGAGTGTCCCGGATTGTGTGGTTATTTCCATTGGTCGGTGTGTCTATCACCTAGTTCTCCATCAGGTCCAGAGGGGAGGTCCCTTTCATAGGGACTTGTATATAATACCAAGTGTGGCATGAATAAAGTGTTCTTCTTTCTTTTTCACCCTCAACTCGCAGCCGTGTCACGTGTTGTAGGGAACCGCTATATTATTACTAGCTCCTGTAAGAGCTGCCCAACTACGGGGAATCACAATTCAGCTTGGGGAGTGGCTGGAGTAACTATACAGGGCCACCCGGACTAGGGGGAAGGACGTCGCCAACGGTTGATAACGTTACAGCTATTTTTTACCTTAAATGCTAATAACAAACTCATATATGTAGTATTAGATAGCAAATAGTTTTGCTTGAAATTAATTAACCAGTCCATAGAAAGTAAAAAAATTCCTTGAAGAATTCAACTGTAAAGCAAGGAGTTACATGCTAAGTATGATAACACAGAGCAATCAATGTTTCAGCAGGCTGCCTGCAAATCTCATCAAGAATAACAGGCATTTAGACATGTGCCTGTCCACGCTTGCATCATTGGAGTGCTTGGAAGTACCCATCCCCAGTGCACATGCAGTGAAGGATTAATTTCCCTTTACTGCATTAAAATATGTTGGAAAATCTCTTTGCGTGATAATAAGCACTTCTGAGCATTGGAAGCACCTGTAATTGCCCTCTAATTAACCCCTACCTTGCTCAATATTCATCAAAGCATCCATATGTTTTAAAATTATCATAAAAGATGTTTGAATCCTTGTTGCATTAATGTATGAAACGTCCTTGCATATTCTATCACTGGCAATAACACAGTGTAGAGATATCTCAAAATTGCTGCCCATATAGTGCCAGTTCAGGTGAGAATGACTGTTTATATTATAGCATTGTAAGGGATGCGAGGCCACATTTTTGTGGGTATTTGGCAGTATTTTCCTCTAGTTTATCTGGAGAAGAGTTTAGAGAGCCTGGATATAGCTATGTTTAATAGTAACTGTACAGATCCAGGGATCTGGGATTGAAACCAAAAACATGCAGTCGGGTTAATTGGTTTCCCACAAAATTGACTGTGTTAATGACATCTGACTATGGTAGGGGCTTTAGATTGTGAGCCCCTTTGACGGACAGCTAAAGATGATTATAGACTTTGTAAAGCACTGCATAATATTTAGGCGCTAAATAAATACTGGGGAATAAATATTGGGTTCTGAGTGTATTGGATGGAAGAAAAACTTCATCCTTTTCCCAGGCAAGGATTTGGAGATGGCTCTACAGCACCTGCAAAATCCAAATAAAAGGGAATTGCCAGTTTAGACCATTTGTATGGAATAGGAGCCCGAGGCAAGGTGTGGTTAAGGGAGGAGAATCCCAAGTAACCTGAAGATGTAAGTGCTCAGGTGTGATGACCAACCAGCAGATTGGAGCACAGATTATATGACAAGGATGAAAAGCATCCCTGTAGTGGAGGCTACAAACGCCAAGTTTGGGACTATTTTTTTAAGTTACTTTTGCCAGTTTGTACATTGTTTAGTTTGTTGTCTGAATCTTCTGTTTTCTGTGAAAAACCTTCTGTTTAAAGACCAATGTCTTGCCAAATTGTATTTATTGGTTCTGTTTTTAGTGAGGATATGTTATCACTTTTACCATGATTGTTTGGCTGTTCTGTTTGGGGTATCACATCACTTCCTGTCCTAAATAAATACCCTGGTATGTGTTTTTTGCTAAATACTGTCTTTGGTTATATCTTTATTGTTACTGTGCACATAGATCTCTGTCTGATTCATCTTTTCATGGCACATTGGTACAGAAACCTAATGTTTGCCTGTATGCTTTTTGGCAAACTGAAGACTTATTTTAGACAGCTAAGACTTCCCCTGGCATACCTTACTTTCAGATTTTATTACTGCAATCTCTTTCTAATTGTAAATGCATACCTTTTAACACCAACCGTTTCAAGGTTTACCTGCAGCTCCTACAATTCATAAGTGTCCATAACCCAAACACTTGATACCTTGGGT
This sequence comes from Pyxicephalus adspersus, assembly GCF_032062135.1. Classification (NCBI taxonomy): domain Eukaryota; kingdom Metazoa; phylum Chordata; class Amphibia; order Anura; family Pyxicephalidae; genus Pyxicephalus; species Pyxicephalus adspersus. The sequence goes on from NC_092858.1 coordinate 128,318,867, forward strand.
TTAAAAAAAACAGGTTCAACCAGCAAGCTCGCTATGAAGGTTCTTATTATTGGTACCTAATCTGTAGCACCTGATTTTAAGTTCATAGATTTGAAGTTGTTGTAAATATAGGGATATACTTTTTTTTCAGGAAAAAATATGAATTTTTAATAGTTTAGAAGAAAAGAATGAATGCATCGTGCCAATTATGTTTTATTTATTCAAGTATATAACCTTTATCTGTAGGCACTGTTTAAATGAACCCCTAATGTGTGTTTATTTCTTCAAATATGCTGCAATACTAATCAATTTCCATTAAATGTAGTTAAAATCTTTTAAATTACATGCCAACATTATACCAATTAAGTAATAATTAAATACTTGAAATATTAGATCCAATGTGATGTTCTCACTGACACACATCAATCTTTAACACAAACAATATATTTTAAAACTTTTCTTTTTAACATTTCATAATCTTTTCCATGCACAGAATATAGACAGAGGGCTAACATTTTGTCTTGGCCTACCTAGGAAGAATTTGGGGACTACTTAGCAACTATCAACTGTTGAGATAATAAAGTCCCTGGCCAGGATTATGTAGTTTACAAAAGTGGTTGCCAACCTTTCCGGTTCAGCGAACCACTAAAATCGCCGACTTCCAACTGTGCATGCACGGGGAGCTAAGTGTCACTCAAAGGGGGAGACACCTCCCCCAGAGCGACATCATTATGACATAATCTGTCCACTCTCCCATTGCAGATCTGAGCCTGCAATAGGAGAGTGGGCAGATTGTGTGCAGGGACACAGACCACCCACCTCCCTGAGCATGGGAACTGCTTGGGGGACGTGGTCCGCGGCTCTGGCCGGTGTGCCCCCCCACCGGGGGTCCTTCTCCTGACCCCGCTCGGGTGTGCACCGACCAGAGCCGCGGATCCAGAAAATTTTCTCATAAACCACCGGTTGGCGATCGCTGGTTTACATCACAAAGTTTACAGTTTAGCAGTTAGCTGTATGTATAATACAACATAGTGTGCAGAGAGCAGGAGTCAGGCCAATGTAACATACAGCAAAGCTTCTACAGTGCAGTAATCAGGAGTATGTAACATGAAACCTTTTACATTGCTGGTCAATGGGATGGAAAAAAATATCTAATCTTTGGTGTCCATGAGAAGAAACCCGAGCATTGGTGTCAGAGGAATATACACCCCCACCCCCCCATTCCAATGATATTAAAAGACCTTTTTATTAGTGTTATTGGGAGCTCAGTCCTAAACAGTATATTGATATTCAAAGTAAAATCCAGTTTTATTTTATCCATTTGAAAGCATTACAAGGGGCCAGGGACCTTAACGAGCAGCTACACACATTTCCATGGATGCTTGACTTGCTGCTTTGCAACGGAGCAGTACCAACGCATAACCTGTCCAAAGATGAGTGGAGTCACATTTCATTAAACTATACCCCTCAAAACCCCTTCCACTATCAGCACAGTGGCCCAGATTTAATAAAGATCCCCAAGGTTGGGGAGAATACACTTTCGTCAGTGAAGCTGGGTGATCCAGCAAACCTGGAATGGATCTGGTCCAGGATTGAAAACATTTGCCAACAAATAGCTAGTGACTTTTAGGAAATCCATTCCAGGTTTGCTGGATTACCCATCTCCACTGATGAAAGTGTATCCTCTCCAGCCTTGAAAAAATTTAATAAATCAGGGCCAGTGTGTCCACACCAATACCTCTCCTTGGAGAATGCCTCTCTTTAGAGAATACTTGATTAGTATATTGTAGGATGCTATAGGATGGGGGAATGGTTCATATTTCTTTCTTTCTGCCCTAAGAGCTATTTATCTTAGAAAATGCTCTGGCATTAATGCACGTTGGTTACCGCAATACAGTGGTGTATATGAGCTCTTAAACGTGTTTACAAGCTGTTTTGGAAACATTATGCAAACCAATAAAACTATGAACTAGAACCGTCCCAAAATGCTGACCATCTCTCTGCTGAACTTTATATATTCTTTATTATTTTTTTTTAATATGAAACCAGCTTAGTGTAAATGTAATATATATATTTTTTTTTCTTACAGAAGCTAAACCTTAACAATTAAAAGCAAACCAAAACGCTGAATAATGAAACTAGTGTGGTATATTGTGTACATTTTTTTAAAATGGATCTTGCATGATGTGACACAGGTGAAACCTTTCTGATCATTATAATTTTGTTGACAGTTGGAAAGTGTATTCTATCTGTGCAGAACAATGTGATGTCTGGTCAGACAGAGAAGTTTTGACTTACATGGCATTTTCTTGTTGTCTATTAAAAAACAATATGACATATACTTTTCCTGTAAATTTCAGTTTAGTTTTAGCTTTGTTGTTTCTGTCTGCTCTATTCATTTTTCTATGATTCCAGGGTTACATAACACTATAACTGTAAATCCCCAACATGCAAGTTTAATTATCTGTCATTTTCAGGGAAGCCTTCATCGGTTCATATGTGTCAACCTACAAAATAAGCCCAGGTAAACTTGTGCTGGAAACTAGGGGTCTTTTTGATCTTTAGGCAAAATTCCATAGCAATGAACACATTTGTAGGTTGCCATTGCTGACTTTTGCTATGCAAATGCTGGTTGCTTGATTTTCCTAATACATAAGAACAGGTCTATTATTAATACTACCACATCCCTGGATTTTAGTGAAACTACTCGCAAACAAAAGTTGTGGGAATTTAAAGGTACATGAATATAAAATCACTCCTTATTGATGTAACAATTTTAATATGCAGGTAAAAACAACCAGGCACCTAAATATGTGTGTTCCTCTATGCGTTTTGCATAAAATGTTTCTTTAAGAGAAACACTGGTTTGTAACATAATAGACAACAACTACTATTAAAACATTTAGAGAGAGAGAGAGAGATTATCCCTTATTTCAGGAAAATGGGTGGAGTCATAAATTATTCTTTTTCATCCATGGGTTAGCTGTACATTTAAAACTACTGTTTTATGTGATATATATATAGCATACTATTTATTTCACAGTGTATAACCCTGTTTTAGGCTTGTTGGCCATCATCAATGCATGGAATGGAAACCATTGCTTCGGGACCAATGACAACGTACAACCCAGAAAGTTACAGTAAGAAGGGACTAAATGAAGACCAGATAAGATAAACTATCATGGGAGAACCTTGGTAATATAAGAAACCTAGAATGGATCTGGTCCAACAATAAAAACATTTGCAAACTATTAACAAATGATTTGTAATAAATCCATTCTAGATTTGAAGGGTTCACCCAGGCTCTCCCATGATAGTCTATCTATTCCGGTCTTGGTTAACTTCAATTAATGAGGCCCAATGTGTAGCAAAGTGAAGCCTTCCTAAAACTGAAGGTGATAAATCATAGTGGCCAGATGGGATCTTCCTTTGAACCTGTCCTCTGACCCCCCATGATAGGTCAGGGGCCAAATAAAGTTGCCCCACATCCAGGCCACATTCCTATATACCCTGGATCCCCTGCTTTCCTGTCTAGTACCTATGCATGTTCTTAGACTTTTTTTCTGGGCTTTTTCTGTGATTTAACATTGTAATCTGCTGAAGGACCTCTTATTGTCCTTCAGCCTTCCTCATGTGTTACCTAAAATAGTGCTCCAGGACCCTATCTAAGGACAAAATTTAACACCTGTAGTCTCACCCGGTAACATTTTTATGGCCATACATGCGTAGTAGTGTGTCCAGGTCAAGGCCCAGCATTTCGGCCTGCAGTGGCATAAAAAATACTCAGCTGGTTGCCTGGCAACACCTGATGTTGTCCAGACTGTACATGGCATAGGTCCTGCCAGATGTGCATTTTATATCCTGTGCCTTTTTGTCTGACTTTTTGTCACATTTTGCATTAAATGCTCATTTTATTTAGAATCCAGTATGTTCCTTTTTCATTTACATTTACTGGTTTCTACATTTGGGTGATTATCATGGCTGGGTTTTTGAGGATAACAGCAATTGCAATGGTGTCAAAACCGTGGTGGAATGGTGTCTAAATGGTGTCAACAACTGATGTGTAGCCACAGACGCACCCTGATTTTACCTAATTTATTCTATGTTTTCTGCTGAACACACATTAACAATGCAAGACTCCACCCACCTGAGGGGCTCCTGTCATTATGTTCAGCCAATCCAGCAAGGGGGATTGCTGGATTGGCTGGACATGATGACGTGAATTCCTCCGTGGGAGTGTAGTTCAGCATGCTCAGCCATGGGCCAGCTGTCATTGAATCTCCTGACATTGTGTACAGCTGTCTACAGCTGCCCTATTGATTTAAAGGCAGCTGACAACAGCTTCCTAGGCACTAAAAATGCTTGCAAAAAAAAGCATGCAATTTATGCAAGCTATTCCAATTCACATCTGTGGAGTCAGCATGGGTCCCTGGATGCTGCATTGAACGCTGCTGACTGCTGCCACCCGTCAAATAGGAGACAATGAATGGACCTATTCAGTCCAATGTAAACTTTTTTTTTGTTTATGCAGATCTGTAAAACTGCTCAAAACCAGTGGGGAAACATGCTAGTATGAACTTGGCCTTTTTGGGAAAAAAGTGTAGTCTTCTAACCTTTTGAACAAAATAATGCATAAAAACATGAAAACAATTGCTATGTAGTTTATTTACATTTTCTTATAGCTCTGACATTAAAAAAAGCAAAAAAGAAAGAAAAAAATGATGTAAATGTTATAGGATTGTATTTATACCTCTACAGTCCAGATAAAAAAAATACTAACCTAATAAATTTGAATTAAAAAAATCCAAAAACATTTTTTGGGGTTAAAAATCCTTTAAAGCTTTTCAATTGGTATCACCATAATGGGACAAATAATTCGATATTGAGAGCCACAGCAGATCTGAACTTGGCGATGGTCCATAAACCTCAGTAGTCTTACCTGCAAACAGACACAACAGATGTTGGAGTATTTCTTTCCTACATCTGTTCAAACAGCATACGTACTTCCTTGGAAATGTGAGGTGGAAAGAGGTGATATAATTATGTCCAGCACAATCAGTTCAGCCACAATATCTCCTCCTGACATATGTTAAACAGGAGCTGCATTTTCCCATTTCATGCCTTGCAACTTTTAGGTTAGTTTTTGACACCTGTGTTAGTTCTTGCATGTGTTCTAACTAAAAGTTTATATTGGCCATGAGCAAAACTAAGGAACCGAAATTATAAATTGGAGCTAATGTTCTTGTCTTTTTAAAAGTAACTTATAACTGTTCAGTTTTAGTTTTGGAATGGCAGTTGCAG
>NC_092858.1:128325156-128383075 GCF_032062135.1 Pyxicephalus adspersus
TTCAGGTGTCTTTCTGAAAACCTACAAAGACCAACTCATTATTCACTGGACCCTTTTTGTTAACACTTTCCTGACCTTTTCTACCCCTTCTAGGGTGTATGTGTCACAATATATATATATATATATATATATATATATATATATATATACTTCTTTTTAATGAAAGCTACAGAATAAAAGAAAACTCAAAAATTAGTTTTAAAATTGTTATTCTGATGCTACAACCATTTTACCAGGCATTAGGTGGAATAATATATCTAATGGAACATCTAATGAAGGTAAAACATCATAATCTCTTCCTCAGATCTCAGATATATTTTATTATATGTACTATAGTACTACTTATAGGGAACAATGAATAATAATATTTTTTTCATATGTTCCAGGCTACTTGCCTAGGAGAATGCTAAACTCAAAGTTTCCTATAGTTTTGGTAACCTACACATAACCTAAATGGTGTTTGTATGTGATATGTACGCTGTTAATGCTAAACCTGGAAAGATTTGTCAAATAGGGATGAAAATAAATGTTGTTATTGTATCTCCCCTCCTATTGTGTGTTAATTCCCCCACCTACTAGATTGTAAGCTCTTTGGGGAAGGGTCCTCTCCTTGTCACTGTCTCTATTTGTTTGTCATTTGCAACCCCTATTTAATGCACAGCGCTGCGTAATATGTTGGCGCTATATAAATCCTGTTTATTATTAATATTATTATTATTAATAATAATAATACTATTAATAATATTAATCCTATAGGGAAAAAATGGAAAGGGGTAGATGATGCTGGCCGGGAAATCAGATGGGCTCTTTCTGACTTGTTACATCTTCATATGCACTTTGCGAAAAGCTCACAATGTCCAGTGAAATCACAGTAAGCAATTTCAGTACAGGAAAAAGCCATCACAGCAGTGGAAGACTAAAGGCATGGCTGACAGTAAGGTTTAAATGGAAAAACTTAGAATTGAAGAGTCACAATTAGAATATAGAGGCATTCCACTGGCAGCTATACAGCAGCAAACATTTTGAAATGGACTAAAGCATTACATTTACAAAACAAGCCGACAACATAATTTTAATTAGTGGCAGGTTTAAAAGGCAGTACATACTCTATTAAAATATGACATCAGAATCTGGTGTGTGTACAGCTCCAGACGTCCATCGTCTAAAAGACCGTCCTGGCGGATCCATGGACGACGAACAATCCTATTGCAAGGAAAGTGAGGGCGCGAGCTCTGTCGCTCTCTCCCTTACCTCTGCATAGAGCAGAACGGTGCTGTACAGCACTCATTCATGCATCGTGCAATAATAGTCCTTGGAAAGGATCATGAAAGATCCTTTCCAACGACTATTATTGCACATGTGTATGCTGCCTAAATCACCAATGTCAGAGACCCAACCAGGCAGCCAGGCAACTAACATTTCAAAAGGAAATGATAGCCATTGTGTTTCTTTAAGGAGAGGTCTTCTTTATTGAGAAAAACTATTTGATTTATAGTTGCTAGATTTTAGAAAATAAATCTGCATTACTGTGGCAGGCGGGATAATTTGTCTGCACACTAATTAATGTTCCTCTGTAATCTCAAATGTATATTTAACAAACCATTTGACACCTTTCTTCAATAGGGTTGCCATCTGGCTGGAGATTATACAACAGTTTCAGCTCTAGACATTGTTACAGGGTGGATATTAAAGTTGGAATATTTAAAGACCCGATATGATGAGCATGGCTGTTAGTTCCGAATAATGCATTCATCCTCCAAGGTTAGACTAATCAAATTCAGCGTAAACTATTTCATGCTGATTTAGCACTCTATACGTACAGTTTACATTACTATGTTTTAGTCTTCATATCACAAATTTATTTTGAATAGTCTATGTGTCTGTCCCCAATAATTTGTTACATGGTGATTTGATGTTTGGATGCTATTTGTGCAATGCACACAAGCAAATTCTAAATTGTGTTTTTTTTTTTTTTATTTTGCTTTTTCTTTATTGAACAGGCTATATGTTTCTTCAATGTGTGCAGCCTGCTGCTGGGCTACATTTACCTTGGTCAATTTCTGTGGCAGGACATATCCCCCTGTAGACTCAAATGATCTTTTAGCCCTTACAGTGCAGTACTCATGTGCATTTGCACAAGGAGTTTTGCTAGCATGGGCAGACCAATGAAGATGACCGAAGTTGTAGAAACTAGAAGAGGAGCAAACAAAGATTTGAAAGAGAGCTTGAAGAGGTGCGGTGAGTATATAAAGCTTCAGTTCTGCTTTAATACACCAACAGGTAAAGTTTTTTCATGTCACCAACAGGTAAAGTTTTTTTTATACCTTTTGATGCACAACCTATTTATCACAATGAGGTTGATTTACTAGAGCAATATAGGCTGTTCACATAGCAAGATGATTTATCTTTTCCCTTATGAAGGACATTTCACTTCAATCAGTAAATAAGATGAAGCTCTGGTGACTTCAGCCATTCAATCATGAGCAAGGGAAAATGCTTTTATTTTTTTTTTTTATTTTACAATTTATTGCATATAATTGGCTAGTCTTTGCAAAGTGAACTATCACCACATTCACTAAGCTAAGTGACTTACACCTTGCACGATAATAATTCACCCTGGTATATGAACAGTCTAAATTTGTTTAGTAAATCATCCATAATGTGCCTATACAATGTATAGAAAGAAAGAACACAGCATCTAAAGACTCAATCAGCTGATGTTTGAAAATATGTTATTGCATAAAATAATAGTTCAAAAGAAAACACCACCTGCACATGTCTACGTTTTTGTAATAAATTAATTTTAAATATTTAGGTGCCCCTAAACATAAAAAATAACTTTAGATGTTTTCCCGCAAAAGACTGTTGCCATCCATAGAACAGGGGCAGGATTTGAAGCTATACCGTTAATATTTGATGCAATGAAAAATGCCTCTTAGTCAAATAAATACATGGACGGTGGATGCATTTTGTCCTCGTATAACAAAAGAGGTTAAATCTGTTAATCAGTCATTGATTATTGCTACCAAAATAACTTAGTCATTCAGCAACTGGGTTCAAACTGAGTAAATATGATTTTTTTGCGTTTATTTTCATTGTGGATAGGATTGTTGTGAGAACTACTGTCTATGCTTCACTGCTTTAATGCTCACTTTTACACTTCACCTCTATAAATGCTGTTGGTGGCTATGCTATGTTGGTTGTGGTAGTGATAATTCTCCTGCTAGGCATCAGAAACAAGTGGCTGAAAAACATCACCAATCCTGGATTGGTTCATTTTATTGAATTTTAATCACTCCATACTGGTGCCAGACTCCATACTGGTGCCATGTAGTCTATATAGGACCACCTACTGCACTGAAAATCCTCTCCAACATAGCACTTGAGAGTGGACAAGACAGCATCTGGATAACATACTTGGACAATTATGGCCAAATGTCAAGTGTCTTGGCTCAGTAAATCATTTGATGGAAAGTTGGGTAATCTGGCATTTCGGGGCATGCCAGATAAGATGACACCACTTAGTCTATCTGATCTTCTAACTTCGGCCACCATGCTGCCATATTTGTCCATCCAGAGGATGTAGTTGACCCTACCCTATGAGACACTGCCATGCACCATACAGGAAAAGGCTGTTCAGAGATGGCTGCACATTGTTTGTTCCCAATAGCACAGTTTTACCTCCCTGTCAAAAGCCTTGAAAAATTCCTTAAATTTGGTGCAATAGCAAGGGTCTAATAGTATGGATCCAGTACCCATCTGTTTGATATCAACAAGACATGCTTGTCACTGTAAAACAAACCAGTAAAACTGTAAAACGATTTGCCATGTTTGCCAAGGTAGATTCCTCTTTCTCTTCAAGTAGACCATCTCCCTCTGTCTCCTGGTGTGGTGGGCACTGTTTATAAAAAATCACACTTCCTTTCTTTCCCTACTCTCCGCTGCATCAAATCCAGCATGGCTTCTAACATGTAAATGAGCGACATGACATCTTCAAAACCATTGTTTTCCCAAGTAACAAATTTTATTGCCTTTCTATAGGCTTCAACAAGCAACACGCAACACACATACCCAATAGGCTGCCACTGCCTTGGGTTAAAGAAACCCAAGCTCCTTGTCTTTGTGCTGTTGTGCATCGGAAGCATTTACCTTACAGACAGTGCAGGTGTTGTGACATCACTCACCTAGACTGAATAGATTGTAGATTGCATGGCAGTGTCTGAGCATACGCATGACACACTGTGGAGTAGAACAGCTTTGCCTGTGTTCGTGTCATTTGGGAGGCATTCTTGTAAAGAGGAAGGAGAAAAAGAACTAGAAAAGGAGCTACTGTGCAGTGCCACCTAATGCTCCATGAAGGACATGTGCCATCTCGGCCTGCAGTCACTGCTATTACTACATTTACCTGCTGTCACATTAACTTGGCTACAGAATGAAAAATTCAAGGAAGCGAAGGCATTACAAAGTGATGGCTTGGTTTGAAAGTAATGGTGGCCTGCTTTTTTTGCAAAGAGGCTGAACACAGTCCACAAGTTTTTAACAAAACTGGCTTCCACCAATTTGTGAGGCACGGGCACTACCACCAGGAGCTTGGTCAAGAGAGCATTCAGTTGGCTTGACAGAGAATGAATGTTGGCGTACTTCCTGGCCAAACTGTCTCCAGTGGAGGTCTGATGACTACAAGGTATTGACTGCTTCAAAGGACAGAAACCTACAAACTTGTTGAAAAGTCCTCAAAAACTTTTTTTTCAGATAGGTGCTACCACACAGTATCTACCCCTTTATTCCCACTACTGTCCTCCTCATCTAGCTTACCTACCTCTGACACCTTGCCAAGAACAATATCATCATCACTGTCTAAACCAGAATAGGCCAAATATTTGCTACCAAGTGCTGTTTCTTTACATGCTGTCCTGGTTTTTTGGTAATACACTGCCACCATTATCACCTCCACTACCAGCAGAAACAGCTGCAAAACAAAGAAAGCAGGCAACAAATCAACATTGGCAGGGGTTCTAGGATGACCCAATCTAACTGAAACTAATTAAATTAAGCTTTGCACCAAAATAATATTTTAGTGTCATTTTTACCAGGACAAATTATAGAATGAAATCTATGATTTGAATCTACAGTAACACTGTTTGTTTTTAACTAACACTGATCAAAGTAGAAAAAATACATTGTTTGGTTTTTTTTGCCTATACATTGCATAAAAAATAAAAACATTTTTGCAAAACAATATGATCGGTAAAACCCCTGTCAGACTACAGAAAATATGTATTTTTTGTCATTTTAGGTATTAATAACATTTTTTTCCAAAGAAAGATAGCTTTAAAAGATTTTTAAATTTGATCCTAATAATTCAACAACTTACAAAAAGGTACAATCGTATATTAATAGAAAAATATAATCCTTATTATAGACAACAAGCTTGATACCAACACTACCCTGCTCCACATTAGGCCTCCCCAATTACTTTCTGTATGCTTCTCCTGTGTATACTGCTATGCATTGTATGTGCTGCACATACTACTACTACCTCTCCTGCACATATTTCTAGCTACCATACCTTATGCACCTCTCTCCATCACATAATTGCCAATAGGCAAAACTTCTTCAGGATTGTTTGTAATATCCCTAATCTTGACCATTTTGGAACAGATACACATTGGTAGTTCAAATGATTTTTTAAAGCTCTCCATGCCTCGAGAAGATACTTTGATCACTGAACCTAGGTGATCCAGCAAACCTGGAATAGATCTGGTTCAGGATTTCAAACATTTGCTAACAAACAGCAAATTACTTTTTAAGAAATCCATTCTAGGTTTGCTGGATCTCCCACGTTCACTGATGAAAGTGTATCTTTTTCAGCCTTGAAGAGCTTTATTAAATCAGTGAGAAAGGATGCAGGAATAAATGCAAAATATACATTGATTGCAGATAGGGTATGACATATATTATAATTGCATTATAATACAATTGTATTATAATTGTATCAGTTTAACTATAACAAACAGGAAAACACTGGCTGGTTCCTATTTAATCACTAAAGAACCAAAATGGTTGACCTGCTTTTATTAAAGTTTACTTGCTGCAGCTTTGCTGATCAGCCTTAGTATTTGTAACCTAAAAATAAAAACTCTGGAATAAAAATGCAGGTAAAAAGTAATTAAAATAGATTTTAGTCATCTAAAATTGTTTTTTTTTGTTTTTTTGTTTAAGAGCTTGTTTAACAATTTTCTGTTATTATTCACTACAGTATTTTAAAGTCTTTCCATCAAAAAGCACTTCTTTACGCTCTTTCAACAAGGTCATGAAAAGAGATTGATTTTTGAAAATATGACAAAAACTTTTAATGAGCACCAGGTTATAAAAGTTTGGGGACAATATACTTTATGATTATGTCCACAGCTCAATGACAATAATTTTTAATGATGGTTTACACAAAAAGGGGTTTATGTGCAATTTCATATCCTGCAGATTATTATTCCTAAAATATGAATCATAGAAACACATAATTATCTTAAAGCAATGTCAAATTTAATTAACTAACACTGTGCTCAGAAAGCGGGCAGTATTGAAGAAAAAAAGGCAGTTGGCGGGTTGGGATTGGTTTGCAGATACTAGTGTTGCCTCATATCTAACACAACCATCGCAAGGCCTGAGCTCAGAAATTAGTAGCTGCTGTGCATACCCACGTCATATAAATGTTATCACTCTGAAAAGGTCTGAGTCCTGTATGCTGCCATCTAAAGCTTTTCTCACAAAATCTCATTAACAAGTATTGGCCCTACTATGCGGGATTGCCTAATGATAAATTGGATGGACTGCAGAGGATACCAAGAGCTATTTGTGTGATTTTTTTTTCCTGTATTTCTGGAACTTAACAGTCTGTGAGTGAAAAACCAGAAGCAAATTTATGAGAACATTATGATTGAGATAAAGCTTTTCCTTGCACGGCAAACACATAAGTAGGCAAACGTAACGAATGGGTCTTCCACAAAACTGTGTTAAACTATTTCTTTCCTAAGGTCACTGAGGAGACAAATGGAGTTTTTGCACGAGTGACTGACGTTGAAGTTGAAATTATGGCTAAACTAATATAGATTGCATACAAGAGCCATGTGTCTTTTTCTTGAATATTTATGTCCTTTGTAAATATCTTCCACATATGTGCAATAATACAGAATAGTGCAATTCTTACACTTAAGGCAAGTGTTTTCTGTAATAAAGACTAGTCTTTGCTGCTCTCTTTTATGCAGGGTGACTGATCTTGTTCCTGGCCCTGCTTTTGACCTCCTGGGTCCCACCTACAGCTCTGTCCTGTATAAAGGTTATGTGCAACACAGTGGTAATGTCCAATACATCTGGGTTTTAAAGCGAAACTAAACTTAAACTTACAAAAATTTGCAACCAGACAGGTTCTTTAAGACTGGAGAAGATAATCACGACAGAATCTGTGTTTTCCAGTAGAACTGGAATGGGTTTCTTTAAATCATTTGCTATTGTTTGGCAAATGGTTTTCCTCTTGGACCAAATCCATTCCAGATTTGCTGCATCATCCAGATTCAACCATCATAGTCCATCTTCTCTAGTCTTGGAGAGCTTTGATAAATCAAGCCTAATGCGTCAGTTCAATTAGGATTATTCGCTCATTCAACTCAGGCCTCCTTCTATTATATAAAGAAGTTCATACACAATGGGGTGGCAATGCCACTGCTAAAGTGTAACACACTTGTTAAGCACTGCACCCTTGAAAATAAATTGCTAAAGCTAATACACATATTCGTACAGCTGGGTAAAGCTGGACAGTGGCAGGAAAATACCAGCATGGCATATTTAGACTAAAGTTTGACTCCGTATATTTAGCAATCAATTTTGCAGTCAAAAGATAAGCCATGACCTTTCCTTCATTAAAAAAGCAGACAACACTTATAAGATTCTGGGCAAAGCAATTTTCCAAAACCACAGTAATCATGGCTGTAGTGTGAATAACTAGGTGTGGCCACCCTAATTTTGATAAGGATAGCACAGGATTTTGTATAGAATGGCAGTTTTAAAAATATTTTACAGTCAATTTGGAATTGGCTGGGTACGCAACATCAGTTATTGTTGCCTGAATCACTTTTTGATCACAGATCTGTCATTTTTTTGGTACATACAGGCTGTTAGGCACTCTGCCCTTTTGTTCTAGAAGTGGCAGGACAGAGGTGAAAAAAAGAAAAAGAACACCAAAGGAAACTTTTGTTTTCTATGAAAAACTTTATTAGCAACACACTTACAGCCTTTTTTAAAACCTGTAAAGCATGAGCGAAAGATGCTGTATAATAAATTTTTCTTCCCCCCTATTTTACTGACATCTGGATCTAGTAGGCTGCTTGTATGCTTTTGATTCATATTTACATACTAGTTCTGTATGGTGTCCAGCACTGCTTTTCGTCTCTCTCCCATCTTTCATCATTGTAAAAAAAAAGGTGATGGGAGAAGAAAAAGAACAAAGCGGATGTGTGCATAGAGCCTAAACAAATATACTGAGCCTGTCTTTATCATACAGACATGTGCCAAGGTCAGTGGTGTTAAAGAGAAAATCCACTCAAGCAGTTATAATAGGCACTGAATTCTGCCAATATCCTTTCTTTTTCTGCGCAGTCAGTTACAATTCTATCAGGGTCTTGCCATCCAGCTGCCTCACCCTAATAAATGAAGTACATTTTCTTAGGCTGCGACAGGTTCTCAAGAAGTTTGTATTTTGTCATCAGAAACATATATGGACTTTTACTGTACTTATTGTATTGACTACATACCACCCACTCCTGACATCGTAATATAAAATATAACACTGTCATATCAGGAGCGATCTTTACAAGAGGGGCCCTTAATAGACTTTTATGATTTCCCTTCCTATTCTTTTTTTTACCGTTTCCCCGATTATAAGGCACTCTCTTATATTTTTTGAAAAGCCAAAATATGCCCTGGGTCTTATTTTCAGGGGATATCTTATTTTTCCATGAAGAAGACTACAGTACACATTTATTGTTGAAAGTCACTCATGATCACTCATGTTCCATTGATTGTTGCAGCCAGCATAAAGGACACACACGCAGGATCAGATATCTGGAGCTGTCTTATAAACAGGTGAGTGTCTTATTTTAATTATTTTTTTAAAAATCGGGGGTGGCTTACTTAATGGGGATGTCCTAAAATCAGGGAAACACGGTATAATAACTGCCACTGCATGAATTACTCTGATCTGAAACTAGTTCAACAGCTTGGAGCAGAGTGCCAATATCAATATTTAGGTTCCCCCCCATGTTAGCTATACAAATTGCAATGATTTTATGAAACTTTGCAAAGTTTCACCTTCAGGTAGTTAAAAGACTTTCTAATAAATTCTTCCTACCCAAATTTTAACCACATGACTATTTATAATGTTTTTAAAGAATAAAAACTGTTAGAGACAAGCGATGAGCCGATCACGCAACAAGATGTTTTGGCTACACATACACGGACTTTAAATGTACTAAATGATTTTTTATATAAAAAAGGAATAGCCTTATTTAGTGTTTCTGATCAAACGTGCTTATTGTGCCTCCTGTAGCAACAACACAAACTATAGCCTTGGTGTGAACGCATGCTATAATACAGCTATTCCAAACCATATCATGAAATTTTATGTCAGTCTTTATTAAATTCAGTAGAATCTAGATCTCCTGCCTGCTTTCTCCTTCTATAACAGTCTGTTCTGATACATGGCATAATAATCTCTGACAGGGAGGCACACTCATTATAAATGGAAGGTTTCTCTGGAGAGACAACACATGCGGTCACTCTGCTTATAGGAAATTCGCAGCACACCATGAGATGGCGATCTAACAACTTGTTCCTTGTGTTTTTTTGCCCTTGTAGTTAACACATGTTTTAATTTTGGCCCCAGACTGTCAATTACCAACCGAGCTGCTAGTGTTTGCCTCAGGCAATCTTTGGGAAAACACAGGCCGTGTCAGCAAACCTACAAAAGCCTGGCTGGGTTTGCAACCTACAGGATTGTCTCTCAAGTCTGGAAACGCTTTGCTGGCTCCTACCCTGGAGATCAGAGCGCTAGCCTCCTCCCTCAATCTGCTCTTTAAATTCATTTCCACTTAGCATATTGATTCAACAGACAAACTTCCTTGGAGAGCCATCGCACTGCGTTTCATGTTTGTAAACCTAGAGAGGAAATAAAAAAAAATTCTCAAGATGAACGCTGGGACTGGCAAAGATAAAAAGCTATTTTTTCCGCAAGATATTTGCTTCATTGTAAAAACACATCTAAAACACTGCAAATAATATTAAATTGAGATACTTGGAGGCAAGCTTCAAAGCAGAATACTCAATGTCTTAATTTTCTTTCACCATAGTCTCCATAAGAAAACTATTTTTTGTAAGTTAAAAAGAATCTTAAGTCTTTTTAAAGATTTAGATACATTTATGTGAATATTAATCAGTTGAAAGTGCCACTAAACATTCATTAGAAACTGATTAATAAATGGAGCCTTTAATAACTTTAATGAATGTATATGTCAAAAATAGGAATATAAGAAGGCATTTAAAATGGAGGTAGTACATGGGTGGGTAGTGGTGTTTTGTCCAGTAACTACCTACTGTAATTTTCATAGCACATTTTGGCAAAATTGACATAAAAAATAGAATGTATACCAAAATCAACCTAGTGGTGGTTGAAAAATTCCAATCAGAATCCCAACTTATTCCATCTTGGATCTGAGCTATTCCAGTGGAACTCGGAAATCTGATTCATACCCAAAATGTCTGCTCTCTGTGACACACTGCTGCATGGGCACACCTGTCCCCATCTATTATAGAGGACATCTATAAAAGATGAGACATATTTAGTCAAGACACCATTTTTTTTAGGGACAGAGCTTGGAGTAAAATTATAGGGACAGAAAGAATTTAAAAGGGTGAAGTAGACAGTGCTTGCTGTAAAGTACCCAGAGGGAAAAGTATCTTGGGGAAATGTTTTTTTTTTCGGGGGGGGGGGCTGTATTTTCTCATATTGGGCCAAGTAGCTGAACTGTTCAAGTAAGCCACCCAGGTGCAGTCTCATCCACCTGAGAGATTTCAGTGTAGCAGGTGGAATTGATGCTCCATAAAAAGACTACACTATTTTCCACCAGCATGGACTGATTGACATTCATTAAGATGAATTAATCCTGGATTAGTGACCTATTTAAGCCACTTGTTCCTGATGCCAAGGAATAATTGCACTACACTTGATGGCCCTTCTCCGCATTCAGGATCTGCAACTGGAAAAGGGGTACATACATGCAAGGGGGCTAGGGGTCTTTGAAGTAGGGCTAGGGGCCAGCTGTGGACAATATAGACAAACTGTAATTGTGTTCTTAATATTTTTCCTTTACATGAAACTGACAGAAACAGCAGTGTTTTATCTGCATATATTAGCATGATAGGCATTTAAAGCCATTTTACAAAGGAAAAATATAATGGGGATTTTTTTTTCTAAATTTTTGTACCTTATATACTGTTTCATATATTTTTCTTTTGCTTTTGTAATTATTTCTGTAGTGCATGCTAAGCTTTCTAAAGAAAGACCAACACTAGCTCTGTATTTATAAACCTTATTTGGTAAATTTAAATGTTTTCTAGGGTAGTGGCATGTGTGTATCTGATATCTTGCTACGTATATAGGTCACAACACGGGCTAATCATTTTATATTAGGTCCAGTGCCTAAATGGCTCAGCTGAAGTGAAAACCATTAATTATTTAAATGTAATATTTTATTTTTACCTGAAGAAATTGCTTAATTAAACATTCCTGACACTTCTATGTATGGGGATGGTAGATTCTTTAATTAGACATCAAGAGCCTGATATCTTCCTTCTCCTCTACCCTAACAGACCAGCAAAAACACTGCTTCTCTACCTGGCCGAACGGTCTTTGTTTGGCAGCTTTGAGATGACAATGTGTCCAGGTCTGTGGAGCTAAAGATGTGTCCAGGGGCTGTTCATATTGGGGTATGGGGCATAAAGTTATAATTGGAGCCATATTTTGGGTGTCAGGCATTTGAGTAGTTTTTCATTTTAAACTATTTACTGATTGATGTTTTTTAGGTTCATTTTATTATACTGTCTCTGTTTCTCTTGCATTAAACCATATTTAAAATTGTTTTGTAAACATCTGAAATGCTCTAAAAATGAAGGAAATCTACGTTTTTAACGAAGGTACCTTAATGTAAAATCTTATACATGGCAGCATGGCATGGCAGTGAGTGATATATTTTTAACCGTCAACATCACAGCAGTACATGCTGTGAATGGGGCACATTTCCATTAACATATGAAGTGACTACAGTGTGTGTGTATAAGCTTTTTCTGCTGGACAATTTTCTTGCATGTAAGTATGAAGTATGAAGATAAGTATGAAACATTTACATTTGATATATCATTTTTTATTCATGTGATTAGAAATTTAAATATAATGAACAATTGAAATCAATAAAATTACTATACTATAGAATAATTTTAATAAATAAATTAAGAATTGTGATTGTTTCTGCGGGAGATCATACGCAAGTAATATAAAGAATGAAAGCTCATACCTGTGATAGTAATAATCTAGAAGTTGTAATGGGTGTAAATTGTCTGTCACTATCCAACAGTACTTGAAGTACAAGTCCCAGGTTTGTTCAAATTTGTAATTATATGTATATATATATATATATATATACCGTATTTTTTGCCATATAAGACGCACTTTTTCTTCCCCAAAACTGGGGGGGGAAAGTTAGTGCGTCCTATACGACAAATGTGTTAAAAAAAATAATTAAAATATTATACTCACCCGATACCCGATCCTGCGTGTGTCTCTGGCTGCAGCGCGTCTCTCTTCTCTCCTCTGCCAGCATCGTGTTTTCTCCTGTCTGTAAAGCAAAGCGAAAGAAGCCGGCACAGCGCCACCTGCTGTTCCCTGTCCTAACTGCCGTACAGTGGAAAAAAGCACAGAGTGATCAGAAGGGGAATTTGAATGACAGAGTGATCAGAAGGGGAGTTTGAATGACAGAGTGATCAGAAAGGGAATTTGAAAGGTACAGAGTGATCAGAAAGGGAATTTGAATGGCACATGAGTGATCAGAAGGGGAATACCGGTATGAATGGCACATGAGTGATCAGAAGGGGAATAATCTTTCAGAATCTTTTTTTCTAGATTTTCCTCCTTTAAAATTGGGTGCGTCTTATATTCCAGAGCGTCTTATACGGCGAAAAATACGGTATATATATATGTATAAATATTTACGAGGGGATGCTGAGAAGTTCCTGGCTTTGCTCAGAAAGAAGAGAGCCGGAGTTATGAAATAACAGATTTATTCAACATATTCCCCCCTGAGACTGATGCACTTGGTACAGCGTAGTTGCAGCTTTTCCAGACCGTTCAAATAAAAGTCCTTTAGTTGGGCCGCAAACCAGCTCTCAGCAGCATCTTTGATGTTAGAAATGTCCTCAAAACGTTGCCCCTTCAGGTGTTTCTTCAAATTTGGGAACAGATAATAGTCTGAAGGGGCCAGGTCAGGTGAATAGGGGGGACCAATTTGAAACCCAGGGTGTTCAATTTGGCAGCCACAACATTGGCTGCCAAATTGTGTGCACAGGTGCATTGTCCTGCAAAAAAGGATACCTTGGTCAACTTTCCACGGTGTTGCATCTTAATTGCCTCCTTCAGCTGGTCCAGTAGGTCAGCATAATACTGTCCGATGATACTAGAGCCCTGAGGTAGGTAGTCCACCAACAGAATACCGTCTTTGTCCCAGAAAACGGACGCCATGACTTTTTTGGCCGATTTTTAGGTTCGGAACTTCTTCGGGCTCGGAACCCGCTGTGGCGCCATTCCTTTTACTGTTCTTTTGGTTTCTTGGATCATAGATGTGGAGCCAGGTTTTATCCTCAGTCACTAACCTAGCCAAAAAGTCCTGTGCAGCTTCAAAATGGGCTGAAACGGCTTTGAATGCTTCAATTCGTTCCTTCTTCTGATCACTGTTCAAACATTTCGGCACCCACTTCGCTGAAAGCTTGCGCATGTCTAGGATAGTGCTGATAACAAACCCAACACGCTCCCATGAAATGTCAAGTATCTGTGCTATCTTTTTTGCGGATATTCGCCGGTCCTCAATAATCAGCCTATGGACAGCATCGCAGGTTGCCGGGTCAGTTGCGGTTGGGGGGCACCAACTGCGGTGCTCATCTTCAACGGTGAAATGCCCAGTCTTGAAACAAGATATCCAGCTTTTAACAGTGTTTGGGACATCTCAGTGTGAATGTCCTTTGCTGACTTTCCCTGGAGAAACAAAAACTTCATGACAGCCCGTAACTCCAACGACGTGAAACTTGCTAGTGCCTCTGTCATCACAGTTTCTCACTAAAAGAAAAAACAGTTTTATGAATCACAAAGGCCTGATATTTGCACAGTTACATACTAAGATATTCGCCTGTCATATGCCCCCACACTCATTTTTCTATTTCATCTGGAAGGGGCAAAGCCAGAAACTTCTCAGCACCCCCTCCTATATATGTGAGGGAATATCTGCCACAGTTGATATGTTAGCGGTCTGTTTTTCCCTAATTATAGACTAACAAGATTGTTATTTGCTTTGGTAATATTTTTAAACTTTTGAGTTCCTGTCCTTTTTTCCTCTTCAGTAAAGGACAATACCAATACTTTTATAAACGTTTATGATTTTTTTTTCTACACACATTCTAAGTGCATTAGTATATTATCCGTAATGGTATTTTGTAACATTTTTATAATTAGTGCCTTCCTAAACAACATTACACATATGTACAGATAATGCTGTACAGCCAAGTTACCCTGTAAATTAGAATCAGGTGTTGGCAACTTTACATGACAATGATAATTTTTACAAGACTGCCTGGAAACCAAAACAGCATAATTGCACTTTTATGTACATTTTAGGTTTTCTGAGCTTAATACACAGTCAGTGGAAACTCCAGTAATGACATCAGTGTAAGGGAATTTTAGGAAGGCTCAGTAGTACTTTCCATCACCTTGCTATAATAAAAATACAAGATTTTAAATGATCTCAAATTGGATTATAAATACAGTCCTAAAAAAAGCCATAACAATCCAGTATTATATATCAGTTCAATATTATCAACCTATTATATAATCTGAAGGTTTTTCAACAAATCATGTAAAGAATGGTGACACATTAAGCAGACACATCATTGTGATCACAGCAAGAGGCTCTGAAAGAACAGAGTGGGTCTGCATTGGTATGGGGCCCACTTGTCACATGAAAACTTAAGTATGAAATTAAGGAGACCTGCCCTGTCCAATCCAACCAATGTCCATGCAATCACTACTCAGATTGGTTAAAATTTTCATAAATTCCATAAATATGCTAAAAGTGCCACTTCTTTTATGGTTGAAGAAATGAGCAGTCAAATTAAAGATTCCATTGGTTGAAGATATATCTCTGGAATTATGAGTTGGACAAAAAAGATCTCATTTTTGGGTTATTGTCAACATCTCTATCTTGACTCATTTAGATAATAGTGTAGCTAAATATATTTGCTGAATATTTTTGTCTTGGTTCCAAACAAGGTAAATTATTTTTCATGCAGTTAAATGAAACCAAGGCTAGCTTAAAATTGTAAGAGAAAGGCAGTTTTCTAGTATCCCGAACAAGGTAATCAATCTTCTTTAGAACCACAGCAGACCAGTTTGGTCAGGAACATTCCTCCAGAATTCTGATTATGCAATGAAGGTGCAGCAAAACATTGAAATGTTATCAATATGCTCTTACCTTCTATGCATATTTTATGCACATAAACAGCAACAGAGCATATATATAAGTTTGAATACTGTTATACCATATATACTCGAGTATAAACCAAGATTTTTATTCTTTGAAAATGCCATTAGAAGAAGAATCTCATTCTATACTCAGGTCACACCAGTACATGGAACTGTGTCCTCGTGTAAACTGTGTAACAAACTTTTGCTGTCAGAGACAAACGAAAAGAGTTTGTTACACACTTTACAAGAGGAAATGGCACCATCTACTACTGAAAAACAGTCAAAACAACATTTGAGTAAGTAACCTATAATAACTAAAACATTTATTTATTCAAAACTTTCAGGGGGGTACAGAAAAAATAAGAATTGAAGGGGGAAGCATAAAACCTTGAGCAACAACATGAGAAAACATAAGTGTGAAAACTTTGCATCAAGTAATAAAATTCTCAGCAAAGATTATAATGTACTTAATATGTAAGTCCAAAACTAAATTCAATTAACATCTAGAATTATTCTCGAAAACATATCATAAAAAGAAAGTAGAAGGTGGGGGGCAAACTAAACAAATGGTGGTGGGGGGGCACTAATATGGAGAGGTTGCTCCTATAGGGGATCTATATAGGCATAGCCCTCAAGAGCCCATCAATCAGAGCGGGTGCTACAAGAGGGGGTCAGTTAGGAAGCAAGGACTCAAGGGAGAGTAAAATAATTATGGTATTCGTTGGATGTCCGAAATTGCGACCAGTAAAACCAGGTATTAACCACCTTCCTGCCAGTGCTTTGAATGGAGGATGTAAAGTCTTCCATGCGATGAATCTCATTGACTCTACTTAACCAAGAACAAATTGTAGGTGGGTTAGGGTCCCGCCAGCAGGTGGCTTTACAGGAAATAGCGGCCATTATAAGGTGCCTAACAATCTAACTTTTATATGTTTTCTGTGAAAATGAATTATGTTGTAAAAGGAAGAAAGCTGGGTCATCCGGGTTTTCTTGATCCGACATTTGTTGAACAATGGACCTCCAAAATATATGGAGGAGCGAACCTTTCTCTGTCTGGCACCTCCAGCAGCAGTCAGATACATCTGGAAAGATGTGATGTAGCTTCTCTGGAGTGCGGTACCATCGTGTGACTACCTTGTAATAAGTTTTCTGGTATCTGCTAGCAATGGACGCCTTATGGGTCCAATACAAAATACGTTCTCTTTGTTCCATAGAAAATGATAGACCTAGATCTTTCTCCCATGGCCTGAGAAACGCGGGCGTGTGGTCAGGGAGTGGGGTATGTAGGAGCCTGCAAACAGCGTATAAAGTGTGCCCCTTCCCCTATGCACAATTCCTCAAAGGGAGTAAGAGGTCTACAGTAAAGTAGGCCAGCTCCGAGGTTAGACAAAAAGTGAGAAATTTGCAAAGTTTTTCAGAAATCCAATTTGAATTCCCCAGAACCATCTTTTAACTCATCAGGACCAACCCATCTGTCAGATCTAATAAAGTGCAGGGCTCTACATATACCAAAAGAAAGCAAGTCTGTAAACCTCCCCTCTTCCATTCCAGGGGGAAAAGACAGATTGCCCAATACAGGAAAGGTGATGGAGAAGGCGAGCGGTGTAAACGATGGAAGTTCCCTACAGCCAGCTCCCATGGTTATGTTATTATTTTTCCCTTTTTTGATATATATCTTTTAACAATAACATGTCATGGATACATTTATTAACATTCATTTTATTGGCATTTATGGTAATTACTTTTTGAGTGTTAGCAGTTAAGGTCGCATCTTATGCCCTATGATATATTTTTTCAGGTAAAATTAGGTACCTTTGGTTTATATTAGACTCAGTTTATATTCAAGAATACACAATAATATTATTTCCATTTTCAAAATGCCCCTCCCACTGCTGTGGTGAATGTATGCCAAGTCAAGTTCTACAAGACTGTTCCACAGGGTTCTATATCCAAAAACTTTGTAGCGCATTTCATGATCCTTTCCTGCACTAAACCTCCTCTGTGCTCAAGTTGACTGAACACAGCTGACCTCAGCCAAGCATGTCCCTCTCCCACGTCAGAGGGTCTTGATTAATCCAACAGCTGCTTTGCGTTTTGCATGTGGTTTCCCATTCAAAGACCAGGCTTGCTGTCTGGAACTCCTAGAGCAGGCAGCAGTCTCTGGAAGAAATAAACTTCATATTTGTTCAGGTGCATCCAGCTAGTTGATCTTCCTGAAAATATTTAGGAAAACCACTGCCTGGTAACGCACCAGAAAAATAACTGCCCTGTATTTGAAATGTTTCACTTGATATGCCAGTGTCTGCACTTCGTTGTATTTAGATATTTTGCCAGGAACATACCGTCATATACCAGAGCCAACACAAGGGAACAGTTTCGAAAATATTTGTTTTCTCGCTTTAACATAGTATGTAAGATAAATTAAAAGTTTATTTTATTCTCACAAAAAATTAACAGACTTAAAAGCCATAAAGCCATAGGGGAGATCAGACATTAGGCTGACTATGAAACTTAGTGTTCATAAAAAGAAATATTCAGATTGGGAATGAGCTTGGTAGAACACCAATTGCTAGATGTCTGTCTGTAAATGTAAACCGTTCCTTTATTTTTTTTTTCCTCTTTTACAATGAAATGCAAAAAAAAAAAAAAAAAGGAAAAAAAAAAAAAAAAAAAAACCCTATCAAATTACAAGAAATCACAAACAAAAAATACCAAACACAAAACTACTACAAAAAATACAAAACACAAAAATACCAAACACAAAACAAAAAATGTATATTTTTAAAATCACTCTGCCCATCTCTAACTAGAAGCAGAATCAATTCTGCTACATATAAATCACACTTTTATGATATTTGTAAAGTCAGAAGCTTTAGTTCAGTATATTTTGGGATAATTACCCGTGACTATACAAGTTATTTATGAATTTGTTTCAAAGATTTTTTCATCTCATCTTCATTTCTAAATAAATATCTAAAATGTGCTACCAAATGCAACTATATTTGAACATTTCCTGCAAACAAAAAAGATGTATCACTATTAGGGTATACTAACATCTTTTTCTGTAAAGTGCCCCAGACTATGAATTTTTCTATAGTTTTTTACTTGCAGCTGTAGGAAGGATCCCTTTGCCTATACAGTATATAGACCGGCTCCTTCAATTGCAGACAAAGTAGGTAAGGCTTTTCTGCATACAGCTTCGTCCTACTTTTCTGATGCCCAATTAGCATTACTAGCAGCATTTCAATGGATGTCATTCCATAGGCTCATTCATGTTTACAAGTAATAGGTCATTTGTTTGCTCTTGTAGCTAAATATAGCAGTTGAAAGGCAAATTAAAGGGTAATATATATTGCTGGTGGACCAAACTTTATGGCTGGAAACACACTTTTTGATGGCTGGCACGTATTTGCCTGCCGCAATAATGTGTGTTTTAACAGCATGTATTCAGATGCGGTTTTAGATAGGTTGTGGTGTATTAGCATGCCATTCACAATGAATCAAATGGACTATTGTAGCACCTAAAAATGTGTGTTATACCACATATTAACATTTATTTGGTAAGACACTGTAACATACATGTGTGAGTAGGGCTCTTAAGTTTTACTTGCATAGGTTTTATGTTAAAGAAAACTGCAGAATGAGAAGCCACAGATGTTGAGAATACTAAATGTGTGCACTGGCACATTCCCATGCTTTTCTCCAGTATTTTCCTTTTTTTGTCACTCTTGTCCTGTATTTGCTCTGCCCTTTTATCTTCGCAATGCTCTGATTTTTAATTAAATCAAGTATTCTTTTTTTCCATACATCCAAAAAACTTACCATGTGTATGTACTGTGGCACTGCAAACACTAAAGCCAGCTTCCTTATACAAAAATCACTAGGAAATTAGCTATTCTTCTACTAAATGATCAGTTTACACTATAAATTTCAGAGAAATACAGAAAATCCATACTACAGAGCTCACTGATTCTGATCTGACCTATGACTAGAATTTTTCTTGTGTTCCTCATTAAGGTGGCACCTTTAAATGTTCAGCACAAGGGAGAAAGTACCGTGTAAGCAGATAATAAGAGGAAAGTGTTGTCAATGCGGCTTTCATAAATGATCAATAAGTTTGTTCTTGTGCTGAGTTTTTTCCCCTTTCTGGTTTGATCTTTCCATTTCTCCGTGATAAGGCTGCATTTTTCACTATCGGCTGTGCTTAGACAACCTCCGTCTCTCCTGTGAGTTACAGGATCCATCATGACTTAACACATCAAAGCGTCTGCAGCAGCTAGAGCACTGGGCCAGTTCTCAATGAAATGGGCAGACAGTCTGTTAACAGCCTGGCCTTGATCCATCACACAAAACCACATAGTAATTGCCATTGAGTCTGAGGCATAACATTGAATCTCGGCTTAATGAATGCCATCCAATGCGTTACTATATCCAAGCATGACAAGAGACTTAAAATGAGTGTTAAATCACTTCAGAGATGTTGTTTATATATGGCGCAACAAAGTATTATTTGACTTCTTCATTACAGTATTTATCAGAGCAAATCAAAAGCAATTCAGAATTAATTGGCTCATCCAATCTGCTTTTGTTTCAACTTACCTTACTTTAACAGAGACAAACAGATTACTAAGAACTTTGCATGTACATTATAGGCCAATTTCCTTTATATTCATATTTTTGGTGGCAGTGGCATTATTATTATCTTGATAACTCTAATATACAAAGTCCCACATGCTGCTCCTAAAGCTGAACTCCAGGCAGATATCAAGTATATAAATACAGCTTTGTATTCATTAATGAATACATGTAAATACATGAAAATTTACTTTATGTAGCTGAATATGTGCTCAGACTAGGAGTGGCAGTATGATGAGCTGGTCCTTCATTGTCCATTCTGTTCATTTTTGCACTGCTAAAACATTTAAACATGGTGGAAGGGAACCCAGAAAGTTTAGTATTGGGCCCTTAGTATTGGGCCCAGAAATACTTGATGGTAGCCTTGGATAAACCTGTGTAAATCTCAGTGATAATGCGGTACATGCATAAACCGTTTACCAGGTAAGGCATTCTTGTAAATACATTTTCAGCTGCAAGGAACAGCTGAAGCAACAGCTCCAAGCAACAAGCCAAAACTAATGTAATAATGCAGGTAACAGTCTCCATCACATTTTTATTCTTGTCCATAATTCCAATGAGTGATATTAAAAAAACTACAAAGATGCCTCAAAAATACAGAAAGTGTGTCTCTTGTCTGGCTGTGCAGATTTTTTATAAAGTATAAAACAGAACTGTAAATCCTGTGCATCAGGTATGTGTATTTTATCTAGTAGCAATATGTGTAACCAAATAAGCTATAAAAGTTTGCATTTTTTTCAAAGACTTTACTAAAGAAAAAGAAATGTGTAAACTTAAAAAAAAATTTTGATTGTTTGAACCTACAGCTTCTGAGCTTACCAGTATAGTTTCATGGCCTCCAGACCAGTTTAATAATTTGAATATAGTGTCAAATATTTTATAACGTGTATAGAAACCTTTCCAGACTCATTTGCCAGTGGTGTAACCAGTATTTTTGTTTTAGGTTTACCGTCCTTGTCTAACTGAAATAAAACAAAGGGATTAGCAATAAATGAATGTTTCGGTTACATGTGCTCATGCTTTCTAACACGGCTTTCTAGCAAACCTAGCTCGAAAGGAAGGAAGTAATAATGTTTATTATGAATTGAGAAGCAGATTTCTAATAAAAACACTGCATTTACTTAGTTAGTGGTGAGGTAGCGAGGGGTGAAAAGTGACCCTCGATTTATTTGGGCATGCAGGCCTTAATTTGTATCTGTCAAATAGTGTCACTTATATTTGACCCTGTTCAGTTCTAGGATTCAGGATATTGTGGATGCAACCATCATTGAAGTCAACAGAGAAGAAATTCTGATGGTTGTTTTAGTTTTTGGAGAGGAACCACAGCAGCTAGCAGCACCACTATGGCATTGTAAGACCACTTCAATGAGGTATGTTGTGGTAAATATATTACAAAAGAAAAATAATTTATATACAGAAGAAGAGACATTATCATTTTAGGTAGCTATTAAAGCAAAATTTTAAAGATGCAGCTCCTTTCATTTACAGCTTTATGGGGTCCCCTAATTCTGCACATGGGCCTATGGAATCACTAAGAGTCATTTATGAGTTTCCCAAAAGTGATGTAACATGTTGTTAACTAACATTTTTTAGGGGCTTTACTGAGTGCTTGTTAAACATCTTATCCAATTAAAGACCTTTCCCCTTTTTAGAACTTTACAAAGTGTCTAATTGCAAATGGACACACTTTAATTTATGTACTTTCTTTAGGGGGGGGGCACCACAAAAATGGTGACACTGAGTGCTAGGTAAAGTTATCTCACCGATAGAAAACTTCCACTTTTTAGAACTGTACAAATTGAACAAATTAAAAAATATTTGCTGGATGGGCTGCGGTATTCATACCAATATCTGCTCTCAATCATAAATAGACCCCTATGTGCATTCACTGCTGAGGGCCAATAAAATTATACCAAAAATACATTTGGGTAAATATAAAACCAGCTCATTTCCAGGAGTGCAGCCACAATGTATTTTGTCATTTTAAACATTAATTTCTCAAAAAACACAATATTTTTATACGGAAATGAAGGTTAATGATTGTTTTCTATCATTTCATTATCTATTATTTTATTTTCATTTTAATATTATCAAACCATAGGTGAGGTACTAGCACTGAACTAACACTGGTCCTTAACAGAGGTTGTACCTGTCCCTTAGGGATCTGACAGGATGGATTACCAAACAGTATCAGGGTAAGGCTGTAATAATGTTAGATTGTCACCACAGCCAATACCAAATATACATTCTGGGCAGCAAAAATGTAACTTACCATTAATATAATAATGCTTCCACTGTAGAAATACATAATATCAATCTAGATCTTCATAAAGTAGGCCTCTACTTATACACTAACAGCACCTTTAGGCCCCTTTCGCACCCCCAGATGGCAACGCCCAGAAGCATAGAAAAAAAACATACAATGGGCAACCAGATTTGCACTTGCTCATGGAGCAATCTTCATAGAATAACAGGGACAATATCATTTTTAATGCAATAAAATAACCATTTGCATGCAAAAAATGATTCCTAATTGGAGAGAATGCTTTTTGTCTGTTTGACATATGTTCTCAAAGATTTTTTTAACAATTGTAAAAAAAGTTTCCTTCTGCAGGTTCTGAAGGGAGTTCTGATTTTGGCCAACAACAGTTTCTGATCTGATGTCATCTCATGTCGACAAACCCAAATCTACCAACAATAAGACGGCAGTTAATGTTGAGCCTGATAGAGTTTGGAACAAAGACTGGGCTGATGCCATGGACAAAATTCTTAACAAAAAGATCTCAAGAAAAGCCAGGACAATGCTCTGGGGAAAAAGAAGGAAAGGGAGAAGTATGTGAAGTTGGATCAGTTGCATCAGTGAAGCTGGGTGATCCAGCAAACCTAGAATGGATCTGGTCCAGGATTGAAAACTTGAAAACATTTACTAACAAATAACAAATTACTTTTAAGAAATTCACTCCAGGTTTGCTGAACCACCTAGCTTCACTGATGAAAGTGTATTCTCTCCAGCCTTGGAGGCCTTTAATAAATCAGGCCCAATGTGTCAAAATTTTTTACTTGCCCAGACAGAGCCATTTATCTGGCTTCAGACAGTTATGTTTCCTTTTTGTGACACAAGAATTTCTGTTTTTAGCACCCTCTGTTCTACTGTATATTTGCTAAAATATTGAACAGACTATCAAGCTTGGTGTTTTCAGTCTAGTCTTGGATATAAATGTGGGGGATTCTTGAGATTTGGAAACTGTGCCTGACTGGCAGCCAAAGTACAAACTGTGAACAGGGCAAAGTGAGCCCCAGGAGCAAACTGTCCCTTCTGGCAAATGCCACAATTACCAGATTGTTAGTCTGTGCTTGCTGGCTTAATGAAAATATGCAATACATATTTTGTGGGTGCAAAGACAGTGTGGTGTCTTAGGTTCTAAGCAGCAATAGCCAAAATTTGTGCCTTTTTGGGTAAACATTTACTCGCTTTAAAATATACTCATAACTCATGTACTATAACAATATGTTAGTGTTTTACATCACGGCTTTACTTTACTTTTACTGCTTGAGAAAAAGACTTATACTTGAGTGGAAGCAATATGTTAACTTTTTGTGTGTTCATTTATTATTATGCACCCATCGAACTTGTCTTTTTTATGGATTTGCTAATAATTTTTTTCTTGCTTTCAAGAACAGTAACAATTATCTTCTTTGGATTCTTGGATAAAAAAGGTTTAAGAATTACTGCAGTTGGTGTGCCCTTGAAAATGAATGACACAAAGCACTAACATGTATGACTTAGATACATGTGAATCAAAACGCCTGAATGTCTAAAAATGTCTATTTGCAGGCTCATCTTAAAAGAAAACATTGCTATGTGTTTCGCTCAGTTTGTCCGAAACACGTAGCAATGTTTGTTTTGAAGTGTCAGTGCAAATAAAAAATGCTCATACGTAGCTCTAGAGTGTTGGATCATCCATCTTACTCATGTCAGTTGGCATGGGAAGTGCCTTGCAGGAAAGCATAATAGAAAGAGATTTACTACAAGCAGGTGAGCTGTGTTTCCTTTGGTTTAGATGGAAGGCTTGTTTGCACGAATGGCTGGTTCACACCGTCTAACAAAGCAATTACATGCTCTCTCTAATTGCCTTATATACTATTAGATTGAGAGCTATTCCACCCACCACTTGGTTTACTCTTAGCATAGTAAATTCTAAATAAAATAATAAATCATTTAAATATTTTACATTACTTCCTAAACATTACGTTTACCAAAAGCAGAGGAAATCATCATGAAGCCGACACCTGTGTTATATATATATATATATATATCTGTGTGTGTGTGTGTGTGTGTGAACATTCAGATGTTTACAAACCCAGTTAAAGTATAAACTTTTAACCCATGTAAAATGCATACATTTCTAGGGGTCTATTTAAAAATTAGTAAATTTGGCATTCACCAAAACATTCCCTGGTGGAGAATAAATTCCTGCCATTGAAACACATGGACCTGGAAGAATTTGTACCATAGAATGTTTCAGCAAATGTCAGATTGGAAATAGACCCCTAAATGTTTGACTGTATGTGTGGCTACATAATTTTCTTTTCTATATATTGTTCACAAAATATATTACCAAAAATAAAAAAAGAGAGGAATATCATTGATATAGGTAATATTACCGCTTTGACCAACCCAACTTTGAGCAAGTGTAAAAATATATTTCACACAACTGATTAATTACCTAATGAAAATGTCAGCACTTCAAGTCTAATAAATGCTAATAGCTATTAATGATTCTGGTTTATATTGTCTGCGCTTGTAAAAGAAATCAGGGTAGCTCAAGTTTAGTGATTTCCATGACAACAATTTAGGAAAACTGTGAATGGAAGCACTGGACCACAAGTAGTTCCCACTAGGATCTATTATCTATTAGATGCAATGACATTTTTAGAAATTAGAAAGTTTTTGCAATATGGCAAACAAAAAAGAAAATAGCGTTGTTTGTCAAATGTGTACAGTTATTACAGAAGAAGATTTCTCCTAAACAAGAAACAGAGAGACGAAATTTCAGATGAATGTTTTAAGGTATGAAGATTTTTATGAAGTAAGGAATTTACAAAATTGTTATTATATTCTTTGCTATGGGTTGCTGTAGGTTATAATAATCAGTGTAACCTCTATGATCAGTCAAAGTTGTATACTGAAATCAAAAACTATTGAAACATGGAGGCTCTTTTAGTCTGTGCTTTGTCTTGTTGTTGATGTTGTTAATAAAATTTTTTATATATTTACTGTTTTACGTGTACTGCCTTAAAAGTCACACACAAAATTTTTGCAATGTTTGTTTCTAAATGAAAAATAAAGTTGAAAAAATAAAAAAAAGATAAATACATATACAGAATATTAATAAATTACTATATTTTATATGATACTGATAAAAGCTTTTTTTCATTGTAACTAGTACATATTTAAAATATGGTGCAGGTTATCAAACTTCCTTTTAAAGAAATTGCATTTCATTTTCCCAGAGGCATCTATCCCTTTGGGTTTAGCTCAAGTTGAAGCTATTAATTTGCTTGAATCCTTTACCTTGTTAATACTTAAGATATATAAACAGTGTGCTGTGCCTGGTATTGGGTAAACATACAGATTTTATCAGTAATGCTGTGAAGTAGGAATAAATAATGTGCTAATGTAGCACTTCTGACTAAGTGAAGCTGTTGAGACTCATGGAGATGGTCTTTAAAATGTGCTAAGCTCTCATTACTTTATATAAATGCTTCTATAGAACAGGTTACATGCCTGTATACCTGATTTATGTGATTATGGTAATAAAAGCTTAACAATTACACGCTGGACTTTCAAGCAGATTAACCTGCAAGATTTAGTAAAGAACCTACTGTGTGCTAACAAGTCAAAACTCAATGTATATACTGTATAGAAGGAACTAATAGATAGAAATAAGTGCTGCCATTACCAACTTGTTTTTTTATTTGCATGCCTAATGGCTCTCCACCCCAACTTGGCTCCACTAAAGCCCCTGACCTTGCATATAGTCAGTGAAGGGTTAAGACAAAATGAAGATAATTTGTGCAGAGAGTTCAGAAATACTTACCTTGTTACAATGGCCCTGATTTATTAAAGTTCTCTAAGGCTGGAGAGAATACACTTTGATCAGTGAAGCTGGGTGATCCAGCAAACCTGGAATGGATCTGGCCCAGGAGTCAAAACATTTGCTAGCAAATAGCAAATGATTTTAGGAAATCCATTCCATGTTTTATAGGTCACCCAGCTTCACTGAAGAAAGTGTATTCTCTCCAGCCCTGGAGAGCTTTAGTAAATCAGGGCCATTGTGTCAGTCACAAGATCAAATTATAAAGCATTAGTCACTTGGTTATACTGGAAATGTATTCTACTTTACTGCACACTTTTTAATATTTATTAATTATTAAAAAGATAATATAAAATCAGTAAATAAGCTATAAAAAACAAAATTATCTGTTTTGCTGCAGGCACTGTGGAGCAATTAATCCTAAGCATTCAGGGGCAACAGGGTTAGCTGACATAAGGACCTAAACTACTTCAGTCTGTCCGTTTAAAATTTAGAGGATAATTTGCTGAACAGTGTACAGATGCTATACACTGCACTGCACATTGCTAGCGAGAAGGAATTGGGTTTTCTTGGCAGAAGAGACATACATACAATGCCTTTTCTACCAAAAAAAAAAAAAGTAAAAGTGAAACCTAGCTATACTTACCTCCCTTTAGCAATGTGATGTCCAATAACTCCCTCACAGGCAAAAGTGTCCCGATCTTTTTTGTTGATTTGGTATATGCACAGGAGTTCCTTTATCCCCACACCAAGGCATGCTGAGAAATAATGTAGCCTGAACAATGTAAAATACATGGTATTACACAAACATGGTACTATTGTTAGTAAACAATTGGCTGTCAGCCACATTGACCCTTACACCAAAGAGAATACACATATGGGGGTGAGCCCTTCATTGGGTGGTGTTGTCATGGGTTGTCTGCTCATCTGACAACTTTCATGTGCAGTTTAGTGTACATTCTAAACAAGTATGTGAGCAGACAAGTAAGAAAGTTTTATTGCAGAGGAGACATAATATGTCTCTTCTGCAATAAAAGTTGCACATTCTAAATAAGTTTGAGAGCAAGTAGGTAGAAAGGTTTTATTGCAGAACAGACATAGTATGTCTCTTCTGCTATAAAAAAGCTTTCTCATAATTTATTTTATTTTGGAGGGTGGGGGGCAGTACAATTCTACAATATCCACTCTAATTCTACTATTTATATGTTAATGCATAGCGCCTTAATGGCACAGTATTTTCAAATATTTTACGGAGCCTATACTATAAACTTCTTACTGATAACTGTACTCCACAGTGAATAATAGCAACAATGTATCCATTATAATTAGTATTACCAGTATGGATAGTCAAAGTATCACATATATAAATATATACAATATAAACATCATTTTATTTATGATACATTATAATTTTTTACATTCTCTTGTATGCTTTCTTTAAAGTCGTGTTGCTTTTAATTATAAATGTTATTTCTACAATTTAAACGAGCTAGATCAAAGTGTAGAGCAAAGTAAGAAATTTAGAATATAATCCATGTATTGGCTGTTCTGTTAGGTAATACGCGCTGGGTAGGCTGACAAAGCAGTAAGGATTGCCTTGCTTGATAAGTGCAGTCTACATACCATGCACAATGGAACAATAAAAGGTGGAATAAATCCCGTACTCAAAACAGCTTGAGTTCTAATTACTTCGAATTCGAGATGAGCAAATCATTTCGCCTATTTCACTTTTGGCAAGAATTCAGGCTGGTTCTCAGCAGGTGAAACATTTCATGGAAACAGGGTGCTTTGTATCATTTCAGTTTTAATGACTCAATCTGGCAACAGGACAGCACATCTACAAGCAAACTACGCGGAAGCGTAGCGAGAAGGAGAAAGATATGACTGCCAGACGTCTGCACTGGTCATTTCAGTAGTCTCATGGGAACTTTCTTAAAAAATTGCACATCTAGATCCAATGTAATGCCTGAAATTCAAGAAGTTATGAGGTTGAACTACACAGATGTGTACTCATGCAATATAGTGTACATACTAATCTTAGTTGGCACTCCCTGCAAGTGCCACCCCAGTTTGCCCTAGGGACAAAGTCTTGCACCTAAGGCATAAATGATATGTGATCTGAGTTTTTAAATAAATAGTGTAAATAATATGTTAACAACCTAATTGTATTATTTATGTTCAATTGCTTTATTTTAGTTGAACTCCAGCTAATCAACTAAATACAAAAATAATATACCTTTATAAGGACTGTTTTACATGCCAATGATTTGCATTTTCCCCCATTCTTTTTTTAAAAGAGTCGCAGAATCACAAAGGCAAATGACTCCACTTTCTTTTTCAATTAAAGAATACAGTGCGGATATCCTCAATTTCTCAGCCTGGTGATTGGACAAGGAAGAGAAGCAGTTGATCAAAAAGGCATTCCTCTGCATAGTCTTCTTTGTCCTCCTGACACCATTTACAAGAAATTTATCTGATTAGCTCTTGGTGCTTCCCCTGCTCTTCTCAGTTAGGCTGCCACTATATGGGAGTCACCAGCTTTGCTGCCAACTATTCTGGGTTCACTGTGATCCTCTTTGGCCATTGAGCAGTTGTTGATGATGCAAAAGAGTTACATTGTCCCGGGATATATGTCTGCTATAAGTGGTAATAGACTGGGTCTCTACACTGTATGACACTGTATGATAAAAACACAAAAAGCTACAAGGAACAGGGGAATATTTTTTTTGCCAGGAGTGATTTTGTACAGCTCCTCCTCCTTTGTACAGCCAAAAACCTCCACTTCTTGGTCACTTTTTGTTTTTGGAGTTTACTTCTAGTTTAATTTGAGTGTTTTTATCTACCTGGAATTTACCTTTAAAGTGAACCTATTTCCACAATTTTTACTTAATATAAAAGGGTAGATAAATAGTATTAGTATAACAGGTAGAAAAAGAATCCAGGAAGGAGCGGAACCAAATCAAGGCCAGCTGTAAAGGGATCAGGGGCTCTGCAGAAGTGGTATTTTTTATTTTACTGACAGTTCCACCTTAAGCCAACATACAGAGAAAAGTGCAGATGCCTTAATTAATATGTCCTTGTACCAAAAACTAGTTACATCTTTATGGATGGTCCCGTTGTTCTGCAATCATTATGTCTGTTCAGGGTTTATATACCGTAATGCTCCGAGTTGCAATTTGGGTTAATTGTAACAAACACATGTACATACATAAAATCCTATCAGTAGTATACCAATAGCCATAGCAGCCCACACAGCTGCTTTGGGGCCTGTGGGTGGAAGGCAATCTCTTTAGGGAAATTGTCGAGACAATTTAAACAGAGAAAGTCTACAGAATGTGCATGAGAAGGTGACAAGTCCATCACTGTATTAGAGATAGCAGAGGTTGCTGTTGACATTGACCCTGTACTTTATGTGACATTTCCAATCAAAAAGAGCTGATGCCACATAAATTTGTTTAGCTGTCTTAGTAGTGTAAATTCTTTCACAGCATAGCTTTTGGACATCTTGACTGGCACTGACATTAACCCTACATGCCCTATAGTACTAGGAAGCCCCTAGTATTCATCTGCCAAGTAACAGAGCTCCACCTTTTAATTGGGGAAGTGATCAAATAAATTGAACGTTTATTTATATTTTGTGCATGTAATGGGCAGTTGTATGATCAGCAGTTAGCACAGCAACAACTTTTATAATTTTTGATGGATATACCAGATATTTAAAGAAATATGTGATATATACATATATATTATCCATTTATGTTTTTTGTCTCACTGGGATCATCAGTTATGTTTCCAGGTACTGTGAAGGAGTCAATTTATATCCATGTACTGCCCTTGGCTGTCACATAAGCATGAATAAATCACTTGCGAGAGTGTGCAAGCTGCAAAGAACTGGGTGCTACTGTCAGAACTGTTGAGATGCACAATATTTTTAACATAGGAGAATTATGACTGGAATGTAGGGATGGGCAAAACATAACTATTTTGACTTTGATATTGACTTCAAATGTAAATTGTATTGAAGTCTATGACCAGTGTTTGCGTTAAAACATAGTAATGGTACCTGTGCGTGTGGAAATTTGCAAAAATGCATGCGCCCCCAACCATACCAGTCCCCCTTGAACCTGACTGTCCCTTCCCCCGAATATAGCATGATCCCATGATACCATGATGAGTTGGAGGTATCATAGGGGAGACAGCTTCATCCCCACAACCTGTCCCCCAAATGGGGAATGGGCTGCCGGAAAGGCTAAGTTAGAATCTGGAAGCCCTTCTTTAAATAGGTTCCCAGATGCCACCCTGGTGCCACCCTGGATAATAGGTACGGGGGCATATACCTTTTACCCATTACCAAAAAAAGTGAAGAACCTAGAACTAATGACACAAACACCATAAAAATGTATTTTATTAAATGTAAAAACAGCACATACTGATTTTAGTAAAAAACAAAAATACCTTTAATCTCAGTCTCTATTAGAAAAAACATCATTAATCACATCATCCTATAAAGTAAAATAATGTCAATCACAATGAGTGCTGATTGCTAAACATAACTTGCCAACTCCCACTGTTACAATGACAGTTTTCCCAGCCAGGGCTATGCAAGTACAGCACTGGCTGGGTTATTTACATCTGTGGAATCTGTCAATTACTTTTTTAATGAATGAGTCTCTGAAGAGCCATCAATGGTTCATTCATTGAAAGAGCCATTGACAGATTCTAC
The DNA here is from genome assembly GCF_032062135.1 of Pyxicephalus adspersus. Classification (NCBI taxonomy): domain Eukaryota; kingdom Metazoa; phylum Chordata; class Amphibia; order Anura; family Pyxicephalidae; genus Pyxicephalus; species Pyxicephalus adspersus. The sequence goes on from NC_092858.1 coordinate 128,356,442, forward strand.
TAACATAAACAATTGGCCTGTTTTGACATAGCACTGGCCACGTAATTTGTCATTGTAGCAGATGGAGATCTGAGTTAGGGTCTGTGATTGGTGCTCATGGTATTTGGATTCTAATAAGATAATTTCCAATGCAAATTAACCACCCTTTAAAAATGCAACTTTAAAAATGGACTTTCCAATCTGTCCTCCAACTATATGTTACAGTAAAACAGTATGCTCTTGTAAAAAAAATACAATAAAGAAAAATGTGATTTGTTTATAAACCCCCCATGCCCCCTTTTTCAGCAGTTTTTCTGATAATATCAAGTTCAGGGGCTTTGCAAATAACTGTTCAGGCTTCTTTGTTGAAATAGGTTTTATCCAACTATACTTTAACTTTCATTTTAAAAATTAGATATTAAAAAAATGAGACTTGTTTCCACATGTCCCTCTCCTTCTTTCCCCAGCAGCGAAGTGAACATTACAATGTTCAGGGACTTTTCAATTAACTACAAAAAGTTCTGACTGAAAAGACTGAAAAGTCGATTCTGTTACTTGACTTTTTTAATTCAACATTAAAGGTTAATTTTTCTAATTGAAATTTAACTTACCTCTTCCTCTTACGTTCTATTCAAAACAAATTAGGGTCAAAAAGTTTTTACCAATTTGATAAAATTAAGCTGATTTGTTTTTGATTTTGTTTTTTTACAATTTACTCAGCAGAGTAATTTATGAAAAAAAGCTACAACAGAAACTTTTATTCATAAATTAACAAAGAGCAAAACTTGGTTCTACCACTGACAACTTATTTCTGCAAATTAAACTGGCAGCACATCTTCCCTGATGTAAACAGCATCACTCTTGTCACTTTGACATCTGGTTCACTGCACTCTAGAGTATCAGGAGCCACTGCCACAGCTCCTGATGCAGAGTTTGTAGCTTCTGACAGGCGGTGCAACTCTGCACAGTTCAGGAGTTGGCTGGGGTAAAATGGAGGTAGGGGAGACTCCGGCCTGAGCTGTGTCACGAATCCCCTGAGAATATTTGTATCAAGGGAAATAGGTGACATTTAAGTAGAATTATTTTATCAAATAGGGTATTGGTATTTTGGTTGCTGGAATTGGGGTGTGTATATGTATGGTGTACAAAATATACTGGGTGCAGGAGTTTTTAACTATTTTTAATATTTAAAAATAAAAACTTAATCATATTGATCAGCTTCAGCACCAAATAACAAAAACAGACACAGCTTCTCTGTTCTTTGTTAAAGCAATTTTCCAAATGTACAGGCACAATGGTCAGAAGTCTAAAGCCTGCATATATGTTAGATTTCTTTTACAGAGAAAACCTTTTGTTGCAGTGACAGTAGAAAAAAAGAGCGTGGTACACACAGTTCTGTTCACTTCTATGAAGGGGAGGGGGAGGACAAATAAATGGCGCACACTGCATTGTCCTCCATTGGAAAGTACTGCAGTCATCCCCACTCAATCATTCATTGATCCATCAGGACAGGTTTATAAAGGACATTGGGGGATTGCTGTACACATGCTTGATTTTCACTTTAGATGATTGTTTGTCCTGGGCAACAATAAGCTAGCACAGTCTTTCTTTACCTATGTAACATGGAGGAACCCTTGAAATAAATTTTAGGTATTGGGGAATCCAATAATAATACTCAGCTTACAGTATGTTAGCGTGCCGATCACTAGTAAGAATGCCTCCTATAATACTGGCCATTGGAAAAGCTGCCACCCTTACAGATAGCCAAAAAGATCATTGTTGTCAGTGGTAACTGACCTGAGAGGCACAAATTGCTCATTGCTCAAGGAACCCCTGGCAACCTCTGAAAGAACCCTGGAGTTCCATGGAATTTTAAATGGGAATTCTAGACCAAGCAATTGTATGTAGCTTAAGTTTGAAATGCTGATCCTGAATGACACTTGCACCTTTAAAAACTGCATGCTTTGCATCATACACGCATCGTATCTGTGATATTTATAAGCTTATATAAAGGCAAGCTTGCCCTTGTATGTTAAGGTTTATATGTATTTCACTGCCACTGATTGGCTGCCCAAAAGGCAGGAGAACTATTTTAGTGGGAATGTCAATATAACACTAAATGCACATGTGAGAGCAAAATGTAAAAAGTGTTTTGTGAATCACTTATTATCCATGAATAATATTATATGAAGTGGAACGGTGCAGATGGCAGCACATAGCTTGCAGCAAAAAAACAGTTGGAGAAGCTACAGTGAAGATGTAGATTAGCGCAGATGGCAGCATAGAGCCAGGGGTAGAAGAAGCCACAATGCATGAGCTGAACAATGCGGATAGCAATAAGCAATTTACAGCATGAAGTCAGGGGAGAAAAGACGTCAACATTGAAGAAAGGAAGGTGCTATACAGTATAGCTGAATGTGTGTTAGAACCCTCAGTGCCCCCAGTACTGAAGCCAAGAAACAAGAAATGCCCCCTTCCTGTTTTACTGTATTCTATACACAATGTTAGGTTGCCTCGTTCACCTATGTTTAGTTTTTTGTTGCAGTCAACAGCTGCTCCAGGTTTTAAAACTGCACTAAGATTAAGATTGACGTTAGAGAGCACTTTTTCTGAGAGGGACCATGGTTTAAAATTATTAGTATTGTAATATTTCAAGATAATTACTTCACTTGTGTTTGTGTGAAGGTTGTTGATAGACATGTTTTGTTAGTGGAGCTCAAATGTTGGAAATACTAACCTAGTCTGTGCATACCCAGCCTTTACTGTGATAAGTAGTTGCAGTTTGAAACTCATAAGTTTAGTTATTGTAACCTTTAGTAATACAATATATGCATACATATTTTAAGATCTGTCCAAGAAAACTAAAATGTCTGCAAAATAGTGTATGAACCATGACATTCCAATTTAAATTGCCTCACCACCTGCTCCTTTCTTTGTACAATGGAAACCTGATCTACAGCCTGCAGCATTTCAGAGTGCACTGCCTGGAATCGTACTTCTAGGGCTTTGGGAACCGATGAGCTTGTTTCACTGAGGGGATTTAACATTCACTCAGCATAAACCGTGAAGCAGCATTTCATGGTTAGAGAGAACCATTCACCCTCCCACAAGCTCAGTGTACTGTGCTATACAATAATGCTGAATTGCTCTGTGACATTTTAGCTTCATGAACATTCTAACTGGTGCTTTATATGTACGTTTAAATGTACGTGCCACATTATGGAAACAGAAAATATGTGAAATGATATAAATGTTAAATGAAAAGAAATGCCGTTGTAGGCTGTAAAGGTAATAGGCAGGTATATACATTAATTTTTTTTTCCAAATACCTATTAATGATTACTAACATATATTAATGATTAGCTTTGCTGAGATTTTAATCATTTATAACATTGATCGCTGTGCCAAATAAACATGTAATGGGTTTTATTTCCCAGTTTCTCTTTTTATTGTATAGACTACAGTGTTCATAAGAATTTTCACCCAGTCCCCGTTCTCTTACTGGTTAAAAATTAAGCCAATAGAAATATTTAAACTATTTAAGTTTTCTATTTTTAGGTGATGTAATTATGTTCGACAAAGAGGAACCCTTGCCCCAAAATTGCCCACACTGTCACTTGAAATGGAATTTCTTTACTAATTTAGCGCTGGTGTAAGTGTGAAGATGAGAAGCCCAGATTTTGGATCAGAACCAATAAGGTATCCAATTTAGGGGAGAATGGTCCAAAAAGTGCAGAGTGGAATCAATAAGAAGTCCAATCTGGGGATGAGTGGTCGAATAAGTGTAACTTGGAACTAATAGGGAGATCCACTTTGAGTCAAAATGCGAAGGTTTGTTTTCAAATTTGTTTTTTATTTTAAACCTTGAAGGAAATATTTAGGCAGAGACATCTATGGGCGGGGATGACAAAAACTCTTGTGCAGGGGATAGGGATTTTATTCAGTCCTGGCAACTGGAAGAGATGTCAGGATGTAGTGGGTACTGGATATTATACCCTGGCCACCAATGCTGAGATGTGCAGCTCAATGATTCCAACACATGAAGCAAGCAATCTTGCCTGTCCCTTTCTGAAAAGCCCTGCATGATTACAAATTTTCAAGTGGAACTTCATTTCCTCTTTAAATAAACCAACCACAAAGGTTTTTCACAATTAATGAAGTTCTTAAATCCTAGGTAGCCTATACTTCTCAATACAGTTGTTTTGCTGAAGCTACAAGTCAGAAGTACCCCCACTTTGTAAATTCATAAAAAAATCCATATTTTTTTCAGCTACAAAGTACTCACCAACATGACAAAATTACAAGTATAAAATCAAATATGAGTATATTGGATCAGATTCAGTCATAATAATAAATATCTAGCGATAAAGTGATTATTCTGGCATTGCACAATAAAACCTTTATTTCTATTTCTCATTCTCAAATCCATTTACAATTAAAAAGAAATTCAAGGTTAAGTTTTCACAATGTAGGAAGAACAAAAGTTCTGGGTACATTCAACAAGATTGTATCACACTCATACACAGCAATGACAAATAAAAGAAAATCATTAGAGTGCAAAAACCCATGGCAACCAATAAGATTTCAGTTTGCTGCATTTTGATTTTTGAAAGAAGTTATATAATCGGTTGCAATGCATTATTATTGTTCAACATCATGCTCTTATTAAATAATTAATTGTGTTCATTATTTCCTAGCCTTTTCTTCTTAATGTCCTTCATTTCCTTTCACTACTGCTTTTCATTCACTTACATCGATGTGCATGTCTTTTTCTCTCTGTCCCCTCACTATATCTCTTAAGATTCCTATTTGTCTTTCAAGCTTTTCTTGCCTCTCTACATTTTCAGCTTTTTCTTAAGCTATATTTAACCTCTGATATTTTCTTTGTATTCACCACAGGCTGGCTTTCTTTGTTCTGTAAAAACGTTTCTCCACACTCTTCAGCCATCCATAGATATCTAAATTTCTTATGGTACATTAGATTTTAGCGCATGTCTAACATGGTAGTTTTCCGTGTGCGGCTGAACCTCTGACCTATCTCGAACTGTAAAGCAGACCCTGTACAACTCTACCCATTGACATTATGACTACATTACCATTATCTTACTCCTCTTACTTCAAACCTGTGTTACCACTAAAAGGGAATGAATAATAGTTTTATATCTATTTTTCTTATAATGGCCAGGGCCATGTTTCCATTTGTTAGGTAAATATAAAATATTACACGTAATTTGTTTAAACCAACAGGTAGAACTTTTGTTTTCTCTTTTGGTACTTTTTTGTGCTTTTTATGTTCTCTTTTCCCCTCTGTTGTTAAAAACCTTTTGTTTACATTGCTCAGTAGTTCTGGCTGAAATTTTCACACAAGTGAATTAATAGGGAGTTATAGAAGAAAATCCTCCAGTTGGAGAAGCAATTTGTCAAAATAAAGTCATTTACTGCCATCATCTATAAAATATATATGCTTTGTAAAATGCAGACAAAACATTATTTTGAATCACGTTTATTAGTAGTGTGGTTTTCTCCTATTGGGCCAGATTTATTAAAGCTCTCCAAGGCTGGAGAGGATAAACTTTCATCAGTGAAGCTGGGTGATCTAGCAAACCTGAAATGGATTCTTTAAAATCATTTGCTATTTATTAGCAAATGTTTTCAATCCTGGACCAGGTCTGTTCGAGGTTTGTTGGATCACCCAGCTTCACTAATGAAAGTGTATCCTCTCCAGCCTTGGAAAGATTTAGTAAATCAGGCCCATTGTCTTGTTAGCAGGGGTGTAGTGGGGCAGGCGTGGGAGGGAACGCCGTATCCTCACTTTTTTCGAGAATAGGCAGGGCGGGCTCTGGTATCCTGACATCACTCTGGGGGAAGTTTCTTCCCCTTTGAGTGACACATAGGCAGGGGTGTAGTGGGGCGGGCACCTCATGGATAGTACTGTGATCCCTCTTCTTTTTTTAGGACTACACTACGCTTGTTAGTTTCTTTTTTACATTTCATTTTTTTTAAAACATCTTTAAAAAAATACAATTTCACAAAAATATAGTCAAAACATAACTGTAAAACCTTTTGGAAGAAAAGAAAAAAATTATACCCCAGACCACTTAAACCCTTAGGTTACCAGGTCAGGTTTAGTTGTTTGAAGTGTGATAAATAGGTTATATTTAAATAATTTCTGGTGTGATAAATTGTCACCTGAAATTGTGACAATATATATATATATATATATATGTATGTATATTTCAGGATATTGCCACATATTTATATATGTGACAATAACCTGAAAACAACCATGCTTTTTTTAATAAGTGCACCACAAGGTATTGAAAACAAATCTGGCATAATTGTCTCTGCCTTGCTGGATCTCAGTCAGTTCTGTATTGGCAAAAGGTATTTTCTCACTTAATCAATGTAGCTTCCTAGAGTTTAAGGTGCCCAGAGTAGGTGATGTTTCAATTTATCCGTCTGATGCTACAGCCTTATCTAGCCAGTAACTGAGGGGTTTATGTGCAGGTATTTGTTTTCTCAGCCCACTGGATTAGTAAAGATGAGTGATAGATGAACTCACCTAGTAGCAGTTTGTTAGAGGTTCAGCTAACATTCTTTAAAGTTCACTGAACTTGTTTGCTATGAACCCAAATAGTCACACTTTAACAGGCTTTGATGAAAACACATTGCTAAGGTGGATGGTAGGGGGGTGGAACAACAATGCCCAAGCAGAGGTTGGGGGAAAACAGTACCCATTAGGAACTTGGAAGGGACATACAGTAATTATAGAGTAATTTGTGGAGCTAACTGTGCAGAGATACTAAGGGCTGATTTATCAATGCTCTTCAAGACTGGAGAAGATAAACCATCATGGGGGGTGGGGGCTGGGATCTGAGTGATCCAGCAAACCTGGAATGGATCTGGTCCAGGATGGAAAACATTTACAAAATAGCAAATGTTTTTAGGAAATCTATTTCAGGTTTGCTGGGTCACTCAGGTTCCCTCATGATAATCTGTTTTCCCCAGTCTTGGGGAGCTTTATTAAACCCGGCCCAATTAGCCATAAGCCATACCCAATATTCAGCACACTTTAGCCACACACATTTTTTTGTGTATTGTCCACCAACTGTCTTTTTCATCTCAGGATGTCTATTTTTCAAGTTCAAAAGGTAAGATCCATTTTATATCACCAAGCAAGAAACCTTTTCCTCATATTAAAGCTCTTCAGTTTAGCCATGAGTATTTTCTCTCTACAGCTGATTCTAATGACTAGATTCATGGTACATGAACTAATCTGCCGCTATTGCTATAGCTTATTACAGATAATGGCTTTCTCTCCAGCTTAATAAGACACACAAAAAGAACTTCCTGTTCATGTGCGATCAACTGAGTTAAGTGTAGGAGGCAAACATCTTTGAAGTTGTTTACTGATGCCCCCATACCTGATCCTCTTTGATTATCAGACAGTGAAACATTACTAAAATTGGGTTCATCATGTTACGCTAAACACTTCATTATAATTAGCATGACTTTTTTTATTTTTATTCCTCAAGATTCTAATCGTTAGCAAAGTCTTAAAATATCACTTTAAGAAAAGGACACAGTGAGTGAGACATTTGTCCTTTATGTAGAAATGTGTGCTCCCTGCAATCTAATCTACACAGCAATTTAATCAAGACTTTTCTGTAATGTTCTGTATTCTTTTGCTGTCTTTCAGTACAGAAATAATGCTTTGAAAGTCCTTTTCATTAACTACTAAACAGAATGTTGATTTTTAAAATTAAATTTCAGTTCAGTTTAAATTCATCAGGCCTTATGAGTAAAAAAAAAAAAAACAACTGGGGTTTTGTATAGAATCCTGCACAACCAAAACTTAAAACTTGCAGGATGCTCTGACCCCTGTTCCCAACCCATAGATACCTTTTCACCCACTATAGTGATTAGCCAAAGGCAGTGTATGAGAGAGCCAGAGCCAGTGCCCAGAAATATGACGTGCTCAACCGCCCCTTTGGAAGGGACAGAGCTATCTAATGGAATAAATGTAATATATATATATATTAATATATATATGTAGCCCTGTTATGGGGGGGGGGTAATGTAAATGACTCCCACAAAACCGGCTATGGCGCTAACCTGTAGATAACAGAGGGGATCCTGCACCTTCGCTATGTGGAAGAGTGAGGATAATAATAAAGTTGGCAATGCCACCAACCAGGACAGGGCCTCTGTTAGCAGAGGGGCTCCCTTCCTGGGACATTACCCAGAAGTAATAACAGTAATAATAAACAGCACCTGAGGAACCACTACACCCAGCATACAACATTAACCATTGCAGCTAAATGAACACACAGGTTGGAGTATTTGTAAGCTTTATGTCTCAAAACAGTAATAACAATATATACAATCAATAACCATCAATGAATACACATATCAAGCACATAGCAGAGTCCTGAGGAGAATTACACAGATATACCCGGTTATATATACAGTCTATACCCACAAATACCTCCAGTATTGATCAGTGTCAGGATGAGTTGCAGAGGCCTCTGGAGTTGATTGTAGCAAAGATGTCCTGATGAAATGATCATGAAAACAGCAGCAAGGGTAACCTCCAACCGGCAATTGGGTTGTGTATGGTGTGATCCTGGATTGCAGTGATGCAGGCAAAGTCTCTGGAGTTCAGGAACAATCAATGTGCGCTACCACTTAGACCGTATCAATCACACTAATCTGCCAATGAAACCGGAACTCTGCTACCTATGGGCCATCGGATGCCTAACCTATGCTAGGTGTAACTAGACAGAGGGTGCAGATCAGCAAAGATAAGTGAAAAGGGCATGTCACATATATATTTGTGTATCTAGCTGATACACTGACAGTGGGAATATCCCAAATTGATCTCTGATAAGATATCACATATACCCCAATAATACAGAGGGAATTAATATATTAGTGGACTACATACAGACAAGGAAGTCCGTGTGTTCTGGAAGGCATCCAAGCACCTATCCTGGCTGAGCACATGTTCTCATCTCTGTCCCTGTACCTCCTGCATTTCTCTAACTCCTGATGGGGTTTCCCAGGCCACTATCAGGGGCAGGAAAACTTCAACAACTTTATTTGCTATTTACAAAGTTACACCTCAGCAAGCAGATAGAAAAAGGCAGACCCCTACACATATTTAAAATCAAGATACAAACACGCTCTATCCCAGTCTGTATAAATAAATATGTGTGCAACAAAGTAAACTACTCTGAACTCAAGGCAGATTTAGAAGGCACATATTTGTACAACTCTGTAATCCCTATTAGTAAATCATCAAGTGTATTTTTTTAATGCAATCAGTGTACATGAAATTGACCTGTCAATAACTTCTTGCAGTCCAATGTACAGTGTGTACTGAATAGTTCAAAGTGAAGTTATTATTTTGTATTCTTGTGTCCAAAATTTGGTACTGTATGTTGAAATTTTGAATTTCAAAAAAACTTAAAGTGTGAAAAAAGTGAAACATGGAAAAACAGCATTAGGTATGCTGTAGTACAATGAGGATGCTGAGAGAAGGAGAGAATAGAATGAAATATAAATGAGCTTATCGGGATGTTGCTTCTCCTCTCACTTCCAAGTCAATGAGAAGGGTTAGGGACCAGTGGGTGAAACCTAAGTGAAGAACAGGTTCCATCCCCTGCTGGACAGACCTGTGTGGAGCTGTTTAACTCTCGGAACTGGATTGGCAGAAATACAAATCATTTGGCAGGTAAAACAGCTCCAGTGTATATATTAGATCTTCGTAGGTGCCTGTTTGTTTAGAGTTCAGCTTTAAAATTACAGAGTGGTAAAAATCTTAGTTCTCTGTATTATTATTTTTGAAACAGTAGAATCTAAGGAGGATTTTAATATTTGTTGATGTAGTAGAAAAATGCATACTTTGAAAACACACACTAAGCATAGCCTCCATTTATGCAATGTACAGTATCCTCCAGTCTCCACTTATGTGAAAATACATTGCTGCGAGGGCTGATCCTATTAACACAGTATGTCAGGAGAAGGAAACCACACTGAGTACTGCAAAACATCAGAGAACTGCAGGAAGCAGGGGATTCTTTTCACTAGTGCACAGAGCCAAAGACCCTGCACCACATGATCACGGGTCACTGGAACATAGCAAGAAAGCGGTGGACTCCTGCCATGGCTTTCCTTCAAAGAGTTCAAAGAGACCGCTCAAAACCAATTGATTTCCTCTAAAGGACAAAACAATTTCACAATTCCCCTTTTAAGGGGAGATGATTATATGGATGCTACTTGCCAAAGAGGCTTAACAAAATTGCAATAGTAGACAAAAAAAGAAATGTGTCATTGTTACAAAAAAAACAAACAAAACAAAACTGCAAGATTATCCACAGATAGCTTTCACAATGACTGAGCATGAGTTTAGGGGAGGCTAGATAAGGAGGTTTAGAGGCATTGTACTGAAGTAAGATGAAAACAGATCTTCTTCACCTTAAAAAGGTGACACATCTAAATTGGAGAAGAAAAGTTTATAGCGGGAAAACTACATGAATATAAGAATCTTTCATCTCGGTTCAATGAGGACAAGGAACAAACTGGCAAGAGTCATGTATATGAGCAGGGCAACAAGCTAATATTTTTCATACTGTAGGCCTTCCAAAGTATTCAATACAACCACTAATTTTTTTTCTGAAAAGTTACATACAAAGTGACAGTTCATTTACCATTCGCCAAAGCAATCATTTTACCTAACAAAAATAAATAAATTTAGCACAGATAATTAAAAAATGATTACCTACTTTGGGTTAAGATTAGTCCCTGTTGAGAAGACATGCAAAGACATTTTGGCATAGCAAATACCGGTCATTTATATTATCTCACAAGCATCTCTCCCAACTACCTAAACCAGGCTTGTCTAAAATGTTTTATTCGAGCACCAAACTGCATGTTTTTCAATACCTGGGGGGGGGGGTCAACACTTGAAACATATAATAACAAATGTATTTCAGAAAATATAACCTGACAGATCATGTAAGGATTTGCTATCACATATTACGGTCATTGTGTGCCACAATACACCCAACATTATTAAACATCACAGTATCAGGTTATGGGGGAATACGTCTTGCCTACCAGCCGTGTGTGCAGCACCCTTATGTCAGTCATGGCTAGTGCCCAACAGGCACAATATGTACAAACATTCACCAGTGAATGGAAAGTGATATGGCATGAGCTTAGCCTCACTATGGCCTGGCATATCTCTTTTGAAACTAACTTGTTTACCTTTTTGAAGGCAAGGTGTGTGTGATTGCAACACAAGCACACTCAAAGTTGTGATGATTTGTTTGGTATTGGTGTGCCACATATTTCTCCAGTCCAACTTTCTAAGGTGCCATGAGGAGACCTGAGAACTGCAATAAGCTAGCTCAGGCTGCATGGGTGGCTGTGGGAGCAAATCAAAATGTGGCAAGACTGCCAGGCACACATAGATCACTGCAAGCCACACCAACTTGCCACTACAGAGCCAATAAATTAGAAATGGCAACCCGAATATTGGACTAAACAAATGGGTTTCTGGGCCATATGCTGGACAAACCTAATCTAAACCAGCAGACTTGCCTTTAGGACTGTGATTAGACAAATCATGTTGCCCAAATCATGTTTGTATATTGACTCTTTTGTATGAGCCCTGCCCTTTGCAAAAATGGATGCAATAGTAAAGGCTATCAGTAGAATGTGGTTTTGAAGAATTCTGTCTTTTTACATTCACAGCTACTTTTAACTGTACAGACCAACAAACAAGAGAAGCCTTTATTTTTCTTGAAGTACAGAGAGTCTTCTGACTTACAATTCCTTGAACATACTTCCCCCTATATTTCTACCCCTATATTAAGAATCCAATGTTTAAAGTGACCAGATGAGTAAAACCAAATGAAATGTTTATATAAAGGTTGGTGATGCCTTCTAACGCTGATACCTTAGGCATAAAACCATGAGGGGCAAATTTAATCTTGCCTGCACTGAACATTCCATTTGACTATACACTCATATCGGAAGATAAAATTTGTTGCAGATGTTTCTCCTCTTAACCTTCCATGTAGAGGACAGAAAACCAAAGGTTCACAATGACAAGTTATTAAAGCATTGATATAAGTTGTATAAAGGTCTTACTTTGCCCCCTTTTTAAAAAAGAAAATCCTTTTTAAGCAGATTTTTTTTTGGGGGGGAGCCTGGTATTTTGGTGCCAAAGTGCTGCAAATAACAGTTTAAGGTGGTAAAGATTTTGTCATTTTTAACCCTTTTCCATCAATATATGACACTCTTCTATGAACATATAGAGTGCATATGTATGCACTGCCTATGAAGTCAAATCCACACCCCTTTATCCTTATCCTTTTCCTGGCTTATCCAATAGTATCTCATGAGTTCCATTGGAAAATGCATACAGAATATAGTCTTAGTAATCTGCTACAACAAGGCACAGTGATCTGTTACATGTTTGTATTTACTCATTAGGAATACTGTATGTACATTTATGGTTTGGTGACAGCATTCTACGTATACTGTCTAACAGCAGATATATTCTGTTTTCCTATGATGACAATAAAATAATGCTGGTATTTCAACTTGTTTGTGATGTCCTTAGGCACTGGTTTGAAGGTCCTGCTGGTTTATATCAGAAGAATTTCTAAGTTGGTCTTTTTTTGCCATGCTTTTCATCTTTAGAAAAGGGCTCAGATCAAATGGTCAGATACAGAAAACATCTTCTAGCAGGTTTTTGCTCATTATGGCAGGTGGAGCTGTACTCACCAACTACTGTCACACTTTTCTATTTTGTGTATGGCCGTGGGCTAGTCAGTTCTTGTGTAGGAATACAGTGTTTATTGTGTACATCATCTATAGCTTCCTGTAATTCATACTCTGCATTGGTGTGTACTGTACATGTAATGCAATGAAGTATGATGGGTTTTATCAAATAACACAGAAAATAATATGTGTGGGGTATATATATATTTTTAAACCTAAAAACCCACTATAAAATTCTATCTTCCATCCACCTTTCCATATAACCAATATAACCTCTAATTCTGAATCCTTTCTTTACTGTGAAAAATTTAACCATTAAAGTTTCATTGACAATTAATTGTCAGTGTACAGACATCCAAAGGGTTAGATTTTTTTTTATTAGTGGACAGTTAGAAGGGGATGGTCTTCTATATATATATATATATATATATATATATATATATCTTCCTTGACCATTACAATTCTACCATCTTGATGAATGGCTAAGCATCTGTTTTGGTATAGAAAAGACATAAGTTTAAATGTATTCAAAAGATATGGATAATAATGTTGCTGTTCAAATTTGGGGCAAATTTACCTAGAGTATTGATCACGTGATTCGGTGCTATAATATAAAAAACGAAAAATGGCAATACTCACTCTGTTGAGATACCTAGAAATGTGATATTTTAGGGGCCTGATTTCTAGTTTTGCGGTGACTGGGGACTGGAGAGTTTAGTGTTACTGTACTTACAGAATACTTGGAACTGTAGTGAGGGTCTGTTTCAAGCTGGGACTGTAGTGTCAGTGTGTACAACTATGTTGTAAAGCATCATCATATTTGCTTATCTTGTCACTGGGGCTTATTGTACTAGATTATTTGGAAGCTCAGCATTCGTTACAGCAAGCACTAAGCATCACTGGCGATGGTGATAAGCACATTGAAATGAAAGAAGTAACCCACTTCTTTAGCTTTATTGTTTGCTGTTTTACTATTGTGCCACTTGCTGTAACAACTGCCTTGTGTCAACAATGTAAAAAAAAATATAGGTGTACACAGAAATTGTTTTCTCAAACACAGGCCATTAAAATCCCATTGATATTCACTGAGAAGTGCACGTGGCAGTTTAAAGCCTTTGTCATGTTGCATTCTGTTTCTTTTGCAGTAGCACGTCCTATTGAGGTTTCATTTGGTAGCCAATGTACTTCCAAGCTCCCGATAGATGTCTTGTTGAGGTACATTAAAGGTTACTAATTAACCTCAAGGAATATTCTCTTCCTTTTGCAGATGTCTGGCATTTTAACATGTGAAGATGTTAGGGCACTGATTAGATTTCAGGAGAAAATGTTAATGTGCAAACTATATTGCCAAAAATTAAAGTGTGGGGTCTCCTTGATTCAGACACTAATGCATGTCCAAATTTAGCCAATTTGACCAATTTTGCAAATGTTTGACCTGTTAGTAACCTAAAATGGAATAGATTTTTACAGTTTATAGGAAAGGGAAATTATTTAATTGAACCAGAGTGCCTTTTACAGAGACCAAGTAAAAATTTATGTAGCAGGTCAAAGACAGTAAATACACAGTTCGTACCAGGAAAACCTCAAACATCATGAAACAGGCGAATGTTATGTGGAGGATTGATCAAAAATTGTATTGTGGCATATATTGATTAGAGATGAGCGAGAATTGAGAGTTCGCCTGCAGTCACAGCTGATTGGAGGCACTCGCATGCCTCCTCCAATCAGCTGTGACCACAAAGTTCCCACGGTCACTGGGCTGTTCTTATCAGCCCAGTGACCGTGGGAACTGAACTGCAGATCAACTCTCAGTGGAGAAACTCCATTAAGCCTTCATCTGCACTTTCACTGTGATCCCCGGGCACTAGAAGTTAATTAACCTCTAGTGCCCAGGGATCGCAGAGGATTCTCAGGGCTGCAATCATTCTGCTTTTCAACTCCTCTTCAGAAGCAATCCCAAAAACCTCACTTTGAATGTATACCTGACCTAGCTGTGTAGGCCTTAAAGACATTAAGACAGTAAAAATTGTTGCCGAAAAGGAGCCACACACACTTTTGATAACTTAGGCTGTTTGTCCCCACATGAATTACCTGCAGACCCCTGTAACACTAGATGGTTACATAGTTAGGTTGAAAAAAGACATAAGTCCGTCAAGTTCAACCACTAGGGAAAAAAACATTTCCCAGAATAAACCCTATAGACATAGTTGATCCAGAGGAAGACAAAATATGCCTGGTTCAATTTTCTCCAACGGGGGAAAAACATTTCTTCCTGATCCCGTGAGGCAATCAGATGTTCCTTGGATCAACAGTCTCTGTTATCTTTACATTAAAACTTTAATATCCAGTTAAATGTTGAATGCTTCTAGAAAAGCATCTTTCTTAAAGTAATTTATACAACACGCTAAAACTACTTCCTGATGGAACCTATTCTACATTTTCACAGACCTTACATTGAAGGCTCTTGCTCCCCAAGAATGGTCCTTGCTACCGTTGGGGACAGGCAGGTGTGGACTTTCTAAAAGGGTAGGGGGCTATACGCTTTTTGGCCTCTTCCTTTTTTTTTGTAAACAAATTCCAGAGGACCCTTAATGCATAGGAGAGGGAACACACATGTTCCTTGCCCCATTTGCTGTCCAGGAAGGTCATAAGCCCAAATATGTGCAATCATGGCACATCAATACACTGAAAGTTTAGCCTGGTGACTTAATTTAGGCACACATATCTTCCTTTTTTTCAAAATTAAAATATGTTTTACATTTAGGATAATTTACATATCCACTCTTATGTTGTTATCATCTTACAACGTAACCTTGCAAGGACTGCTTGATGTTTATTTATGTTATTTTTTTTCTTGTCAGTGCAGAAGTATCAGGTTGAGTGACAGGCTGTAATACTATCCAGTTTCCTGCCTAAAAATAGTCCTAAACTGAAAAAACTGTCATATAACAAATGTGCTGGCAATAGGTATTTGCAGAATACTAAATGCGTTGGTAACAGACAGTTTTACCCTTTTTTACAGTTTTGTACGCAGCTGAGAGAGCGTCAGATATCAGCCCTAAGCTCGCACAGGAGAAGGGTTAGCCTCTGCAGGTAAAGAGGCAGCATGAAAATGAAAAGTAAAGATTTAATTTCAAATAAATGCTCACTCCTGGCTGTTTTTTTTTTTGTTTTTATTTACTTTTTACTGCAGTAATGAAAAAAACTACAAACTTTCCATGTTGTTGATAATTCTGATACTGTCATCTTGTGAAGCAGTAAAAATACGCTATGGGAATAGGATACATCAACAAAGTGCCCTTGACACTGCATCACAAAAAAATAAATATTGTCTGCTACTTGGTCTAATCTATGTGCCCTATACTAAATCATGTGTGTTAAATCCAAATCTGAAATCTGATTCTGCCTAGGACAACAGGATCTTAAGTTAATTACGTGTTTATATGCAATTAGCTACCTTCTCTCGTTCCGTAGTTACTATGTAACCTCTATACATAACTAACTTTTGCCTCATAGTTCCATTACAAAACGTAATGCAACAACATATACAATTACACATAATTCACCTGAGTCCTTGTTCAACACATATGTACACTTCAGAAGTGTTTTTTAAGGCACTTGCTTTTGCGTTTGTGGCTCTCCGCTGTCTCCCATTGCAGAAACCAGCAGTAGTCGCCCATCAGGTTGGGGTTGCACCGGCCTTGATATCTTGTTTCCATAACAGAAATGTCTTGATGGAACTTCTCCCCTTGTTCATCACTCACATCACCCAGATTTTGTGGGAAGAAGCAAATGAGAATGTAAGACATTCGGCAGCCAAGTTGATGGTATGCTGCTAGCATGTTGTTTACCAGTTCAGCATAGTTTTCAGCTCCCTGGTTGCCCAGAAAGGTTTGTGCAACTAGCACAAATGAATCCCAAGCAGCAAGTTCAAGTGGGTTGAGTTTGTCTATGAATGTGGCATCACGCATCAAATTGCAGATTTGGGGACAAACAAAAATGCCTGCTTTCAGTTTAGCATCTGTTATAATTTTTCCAAACTTGTCCTTCAGATACTGAAAACCCATACCATCATGATCCATTGCAACGACAAAGTTTTTCATTAATCCAAGTTTAATATGAAGTGGCGGAAGATAAATTTTCTGTGGATCAATGAGTGATTTATGCTTCACTTTGTACTGGCCAAAAGTGTGTTCAGGTCTGGGTGGCCATTCATTCACTTTGTAATGGTTGCTGTCATCACAATTGTTCCGCAGCCACAGAAAGCACATATATTTTGTATATCCCAATTGCAGGCCAAGAAGGAGTGCCACCACCTTTAGGTCACTACAAACGTTCAACTTGTGTTCTGAATAGTTAATCAATTTGAAAATGACCTCTATGGATTTGTATGTCTTCTTCATTTCCTCGGCATGAGCAAGAGGAACAGAAGGTTTTTCTTTATGCAGCAATACAGCTTTCAAACTTGCTTTCTTTGAGTCTTTGAACAATCTCCACTGCTCTGGTATGTTTTCACAACCTAACTCCATGATCAGACCACTCTCGTCGGTACAGAAGCAAATGTTGTTTTCCAGCCTATAATAACCTGGGAACTTTGTGTGGCGATCATGAAAGTTGTCATTCCTTTTTGTAGTAAATTCCAATCCTTTAATCTGGAAGCTAACAGTTCAGACTTCTCTTTTGACAAAAACTGGTCCCTTACTAAATCAAGTAAATCTGATTGGCTTATAAAATGTAGCTTATCCTCTTCAAATTGGGGTTCATAACATTCATTAACATTGACTTCATCCTCCTGTTCCTCATCCAACACGTCACTGTCAGTAACAACAAATGTAGGAGGGACTGGCAATGGATTCTCTGCATCATGTGGCACTGGCTTCAGAGCGATTCACAATCAGGATAGACAAATTTTGACCTAGTCTTCTTCCAAAACCCAGCAATTTTACTCATACAGAAGTAGCAGTCCGAGTTATGGTAATTTGGCTTACGCCAAACCATAGGTAGAGCAAAAAGCATTTTATTCCTTTTCTCATTCAATCATTGTGTTAGGCCAACGTAACACACCTGTCAGCAGATATGAGGTGCCCAGCTGACCTCCAATTTCACATTCAAAGTAATACTTGTAAGCAAATCTCACCCTCTTGGTTAGTTTCTTGCAATGATCACATATATTTGCCACAATGTAGCAAAAATTGTCCAGTTTATAAACACATCTGTGCCTACTCATATTTAGCTCAAAACAAACTCACTATGGCCTAGCTGTACTATTTAATAAGATGGTTTTGCACTACAGACAAGCCCTTGGTCCATCTTGCTATATATACCTATTTCTGACGTCTGCTCACTAGCTTGCCCAGCCATGCCCAACTACCGACCATTTGAACAGCTATAGTATGCCTATAACTTAAAATCTGTATGATAGGCAAATTCTTTTTTGAAAGAGATTTGAAATCATATTCAATATATCATATCAATATCATGTTAATCACATGTGTTATTCCCAGTAGCAAAATGGTTGTTGTGCAGTGAAATTATTTGCAAATGTTGGCAATTATATAAAATCAAAAATCTGGATATACTGTATTATTGTCAATGTAGGTTGTTCAGGTTTCTGTGATGATGTTTCCCCTTTCTACACTATATTCCATGGTCAGTCTTTCCTCTATGCCAATGATAAGTCCTTCTTAGTGTTAAAATATTCTTTTCAAAGAAATAGATGAGAACCAATGAACCAAAAATATACCCCTATATATGAGCAGTATCTAAATAGAAGATACTCAAACCAATATCACAGCATGTCATTTATCATTTTTCATTTTACATGAAGATCCATTCACACATCTGCATTATATTGTTCCATATCTGAATTTCAGAGTGTGATCTAATTTCAAAAGCTTCAGAGACTGCATTCCCTCAGGTATAAGCTATGGTGCACTCAATTTTCTGCCTTTTGTCTGAGTACGACAGCCTATACTTCTCCCTTTAACTGCAAGCTATGCTCTGCTTGGAGTTACACTGAGCAATAATAAATAGTAGAGAAAGTCTTTTATACTCATATTCACTTTGCTAATGCTGTGTATGACAAGAAATGTCACTTTAATGCAAGGAGATGCTTAGATAAAATCTTCACTTCATGGGAGTCCTAAATATATGGATTGTTTATTAGGTAGAATAGAATATCATTAACAGAGTTTTCTATGTTTGTTTCTTTTTACATGCAGAGACTACATGAAACCCTCTTGTTAACCTGCCATTCCACATACAGTATTACAGTCGGATGCACATTAAATATCTAGCCTTTGGCAAAATCATGATAGTTCCCTACCATTCTCCTAATTCTTGCTTCCTTAAATTCCAAAAGTCAACCAGGAATGTTTCATAGTAATAGTATTGTCGTCTTGTGGTGCCTGAAAGTTTGTCACTAGCTTATTGTGCATCTGGAGAGCCCCTGAATCACACTATGTATAGGGCCTTGATGTCTGGTCCTTCTCAGTGCTGATGCCTACAACTAAAAGGTCCAGTGTAAAATACTTTATTGCCAAAAAAGCCTCCCATTTTAGACTCAGCCAGGCTTCTCAGCTAGGATGCAATGGAACTTCTGTGTTTCTTCAGTGGTTTTTGGGGGTTCTTTAATCTTAGGCTGATTAACCTCTCATCCAATGGTGAATGCGAAGTTCCAGGTTCAGTGCCATTTGGCAGAGTCAAAAGGATGACGAGAAGGGTGGCATTTTGCCACTCTAGTGGGCATTGCAACACTGTAAAAAGCAAACTTTCCTGATTATCTTCCTAATGGGATCTCATTAAATAATTTTGTCGGGGGTTCCCTGAAACCTGAAATGTATTTCAAGGGTTCTTCTGGGGTTGAGAAAGGCAGCTCTAGACTTTTGAACGGCATAGGATTCTAATTGCGTGGGATTTTCTTATTCATCTTGAGTGTATTTGTAAACGTGTCCTAGTATAAAGTCAGACCAGAAGTCAGGAGCCTATATATAGAGTGGATTTAGGAGCCCAGAAAACCAGCCAAGGATTAACACATTTACTTGCAGGCACACTTGTTTGTTTTAAAGGCATTATTACTGCTGTTATTTGACTCTTTGTTTGTAGGTATGATTTACATTACACAATACATAATATTTTGCCTCCTTATTATCCAGAGGGTAGTATATAACAGGAAAAGGAGAGGGGGGCATGGGAATAAAAGAAAAAAGTTTCAGTGGAAAAGTGAGTGGGTGAAACAATTTTTTATCAATGTTAATATCTTACTGTTCTTGTGACCTCCTGTTTTCTCATATTTCCTGTCCTTATGTCACCAACATAGGAAATTGACTTTGAATATTGCATAAAGAGGCCAGCAATAAAGGGGATGGTCATAAAGCCCCTTAACAGGAAGAAGCTTGTGCATAGCAAAAACCGGGAGGGTAGACCAACTTATTCATAAATTGTGAAACACCGGTAATTGGCACATTGCTGAGAGTCGACCCATGGCAACCCTGTAACACAGATTCTCCATGCCCGGTAGCACCAGGTATTTATCATAGGCTCCAATGACGTAGGTGAGTATCAGGGTGTTTATACCCTTAAACTAATGTAACTTAAAGGACCCACTCCACCCTGTGGTGGGGCAATAAAGGTACACCACACTCTCCTATCCTGTTCTTGTACACTATCTCTTGTAAATCACCTTTCATAATTACATAACACCTCAATATTTCTGCTACATTTTAGTAAAGGTCAATTTACCACACTCTCATACATATCAAATGAAATAAAAAATGACAGCTGTTGACTTGTTTGTATTTTGGCACTGCTGGAATATTGTGTGTAAAAAAGCATAAAATAGAAACTAGTAGATGTGCACACATGTTCATGGATAGCAGTCTGTGATTCAAGTGGTAAAATGGTTTGACACATGCATGCTCAGAGATGTAATGTAAGACGAGTTTGGTTTATTTAATTTATTGAAGCACAGGTGTGTAAATGGAAAGAAGTCCTACTATGTCCAAAAGAGCGAGTAGCAGCTCTGATTTAGATGTCATGCCTAATTTCTGCACAGATCATCCAGACGTGTGATAGAGGATTTACCTTTCCATAATTCACTGGAAACATTCACAAACATTTCATTTCATCTAAAGGTCTTTCCCACATGTCCATGTTTTTGTTGGGTAAATTATGGACAACTATATAGTTTAGATACAATTTTTAACAGGTAAAAATTAGTTACCAAAACTATATTTAGCTATTTACATCTTTTATTTATAGAAAAGGGTATGCAGGGCTTCTAAAGTCATTCCAAGCTTAGACAAGCATGAACACATGAGGTAGATAGAGTTCTTGGTAGGTATTTTAGGTGACCCTGCCTTCAATCTGAAAAAATAATGTAGAACTAAACTCAATTTGCTTACCTGCCTGAAATGGCAAAGAAGCAACTAGGCACAACATTTTGATGAGCCCAGAGCAGTGGATGCCGTGTTATGAATGCCCTGCTTGTTACTTTACACAATCTCAAGGTACAAAGTGTGAAGCAATCTCACCCCATTGGCCAATTTTTCCTGTTGTGACAGCCTCAAACTTACCTTTTTGAGGTCAGATTATTCAGGCTTTGTTCTTTTAAAGAACTACAGGTGCTACTGCTGTCTAACACTTCTGATCATGTAAGATAGCTTCTTTCACACTTTGCAGAAAACATAAAGAAAAATACACAGAATCTTCTACTAAAATAAATATATCTTTACTAACTTAAGTAATCTTCCAAAAACTAGTTCATTACCTGCTTCTTAGGAACTTTAGGCTGTTCATTTAGCAAGGTGAAAATTCACTTTGTTAAGAATACCCAATCATATACTAGAAAATCTAAAAAAAAGTAGGATTTTTGCTACCATGCTATTGGATAGTTGAAGTTAGCTGAGCTTCATGTAATTTGCTAAGCTAAGGGAAATGTCCCTCACAAGGAGCTAATTGACTTTGCAATGCTATGTGAATAGTTTATAATCCTCTAGTAAATGAACCCAAATGAGCCAACATAAAAGGCCTGGCCAGGCCTGTGCATCAGAAAGTAACCAATTCACTGGATTTTCATGTTACATAAGTACTTTTACTCCCTTAATGTAGATTTTCTGAAAGAACATAGGAGATCAAAGAGTCTGTCATTGCTGCCCTCAGTCTTTGCAGATGCCAGTTGCTTGGCTGCCATACTGATCCTCCTCCTTCAGAATATATGCCACTTACCTCAAACAAGTATGCATATTAAGACTTTGATGTTCCTGTCCTGTGCTTGCTCTAGGCCAGGGACTCGGATACTATTGTAGTCTTTGGATCATTTCTAGAAAGAGAACAGCAATGTCAGCCCTTGTACCTCTCCCATAAACATCATACTTTAATCATGCCCTTCAGTGTTCTTTAAACCTCAACCAAACTCTTAGCAATAACTATTTATTTCAATAGAGGATACCAAACATCTATTGCTTATTGTTACCTATTTTTACCTAGCTAGCAACCATCCAACCATACAAACCTCATAGATATTTATCCTAGACTGGCTTTTTGTTAAAGCCGAATTAAGCTTAACCATTAAAATTGGACAGACAGAATGGTCAGACAGTGTCCCTTCTGCAATTAAATAAACTTGCCTGCCTGTTCCAATTTCCCATTTCCGATTCCTAGCATCATACATTAAGTTGCACATACACAGCTTAGTGTTTATTGAGAAAGAGATTGCAAACCGGCAGGTATGTTTATTTTATTGCAGAAAAGACATCACCTGTCCTCTCTGGGATAATAAACCTGCCTGTTCACATTTTTTCTTATATTAGTTAAGATCTTCTTAAAGAAGCAGCTTGCTATCTAGCAAATTAAACCCATCAGCATTTTCTACATGCCTCATATCAAGCTTACGTCATGTAAGTTATTTAATTTGTTGGCTTTTTTTCAATAAATGTTTGATTTGCACAATTTAGTGTACTTTCTATTAGCTGTGGACACATAGGGCCTGATTTATTAAAGCTCTCCAAGGCTGGAGAGAATACACTTTCACCAGTGAAGCTAGGTGATTAAGCAAACCTGGAATGGATTTCTTCAATGTCATTTGCTATTTGCTAGCAAATGCTTTGAATCCTGGAGCAGATCCACCCCAGGTTTATTGGATCACCCAGCTTCACTTGTGAAAGTGTATTCTCTCCAGCCTTGGAGTGCTTTAATAAATCAGGGCCATAAAGTAAACTATATAGTATGGAGATTCATCTTTATCACTTAGGGTCCTAGTACATAGACTATGCAATGCAAAGTCTAGTGGAGTTTAGCACACAAAGCATGTGGCATGCTGCCCTCAGGAGAAGATCCTGTTTTTCCATTTTGCAGTAATACTTGGAAGGCTATACGCTGTTTTATTACCGGACTGGCATTGGAAAGGCTGGCATACTAATATATACAATTTCCCACAAGTGAACTCCTGGTGGTTAATTTTCTTCCCAACAAGCATCAGTTGGAAGAAGCAAATGAAAATGTTAAAATGTAAATACTACAGATATTAAAGGATAATTAAAAAATGAATAATTTCGCAGATATGTTCATTTCATGATTTAGTGTATAAATGTTTCTGGTGTTTTTGGTTCCACCTTTAAGAAGGACAATAAAAGCAATTGTAAGCAAAAGGTCAAAATAATTGCGACAGACCTATATTCTGTTCTGAGCACTACCAACAGACAGTTTAGTGATGGGAATAGAATCAATAAAATGAAAAAATGTAAATAGACCCTAAGTGTCCTTATAGAGAATGATAGGTGCAATAGCAGGGTTAATATACACTTTAGGTAAACACAACTCTTCTATGTATCTGGCTTCCTAATCTGGCGGACTGCCAAATCCCAGTTTATAGATCCTGTCTATGGAGATTAGCAAGTTTTGTCTGACTACCTAAGGGTATTTTTGTTGGCTGGCATACTTCTGACCCTGGCACACTATGTCCAATGCACTTGTCCACAGTTAGTTCTGCATTTGGCATTGGACTCTACAGTACAATTACTGCCAAAAAGTTTTAATTACAGTAGGATATCGAGAGGAAAAAGCTAGGGAAAAGCTAAGCAGGACTAAAGTCTTAAACACTTACAAAAATCTCTTACAATTTTCAAAGCACAATAAAAAAGGGCCAAATGCACATCTCTGTGCTTTATAAATGTGTAGTGCTTGTGTTTTTGTTAACTGTACTATGCCACAAGAATTTCCTAGGTAACTAGGGAGGAACCTAACATTGCCTTATGCTGTAATGACTAAGGCTTCACTTAATATACTGGTAAAGTATATCTAAAGCAATCTTTTTTCTAAGATCAGAGATTCCCCATCACCTTCCACTGTAGGCAGCAAGTACAAATTTTTGGATTTGCCATCATGATGACAACAGGACAAAAAATGAGGGTGCCTCTCCTCAGTAGGTAGACAACCTCAGTGGTTGTGAGGATTTCATACTTTTTCAGAAAAAAAAGCATATGAAGGGATTAACCTTCACCTTCGAGAGATTGCACACATCGTGCATAAATGTACAGATTCTGACCAAATATAAGTGCATGTGGTCTGGTAGCCCCAACAATCTCACACTACAATTTGTTAATGCCCAGAGCCACCTCTGGATAGTGCTGAGGCCTGGGAGTGAATAGATGCAGCTGATGCTGTGGAACTGGCTATGCCTAGATATCTATTTTTGTAAGTGGAGGGTGGGAGGGGAACCAGCTGTGCTGAACAGCAGGATCTGTCTGAGAGCAGAAAAAGGATGCCTCAGTCATTCACAGCTTACATCAAGCTATCACATCTGCACGCTCTTGGATCGATGAAAAGAACGGATAATATTTGTCAGCTGCAGACCTTTTGCCTTTCATTCCATGCATAGAAATAAAAGAGAGTAAGAGAAGGCAGGAGGGGTTACATTCACTGCCAGGGGCATTTCCTGCTGCACTCAAGTGAAACATATTGCCAGACAAGCATAACAGACGACGTGTGATACCCCTTTTTCCACAGCGGTAAAAGAATTGACTGTTCTGCAAAAGTGATCTACCTCTTATGTCTTGGCCCAATTTAACAATTTCAAGTAAACCATCTATTAGTTTTTCATTGTGTTAGAACCCACAAAAATGTGCTATCATTTTTACCTTTTTTAGGAGTACTAATATTTTTTGTGGATTTCTAGCCAAGGGGCAAATATAGGCAGAACAATATGATTCCCATCTTGATAATGAATAGATTTTATAAGATGACAAAATATGTGATGTACTTCCCCCTAGATACCATGTAATACAAGCAAAATCCGAGTTAAGGTAAAAAACTTGTTGGTGCTCCAGAGTAAATAGTATACCGATCATTACAAAGAACCCTCAGAAACAAAGTATTTCCCCTTCCTTTCTACTACAAGAACCTTTCATTTACCTTGTGTTAGCTAAGAAGTCTTTTTCTTGGTTCAGATCTACAAGATGCTAAAGGAAGGTGCAACTATGGACATGTTTATATGTTGAGTAAGACTGTTTATACAAAAAGATGAAATTCAAATTTCTGACCCCAGGAGTTAATTACATAGGACCATAAATCTATGACTATAAAATGATTAGTAAAACAACTTACAGTACATTGACATTACAACTCACTTATCTGTAAGAATTTCATTGAAATTTAAAGGGGGTGACTTCCATGTGTGAGCACTAGTTTGGCAAACCAACTTTCCATCATGGCATGATTGTACAAGTGAATGGACTCTAGGACCAGTACTGACATAAAATGTTGAAGTTTTCTGAATCTTAATAAAGGTGCAAGTTTCTGAAAATATATTCTTTGACTTTCACAGACACACTACAATTTTGAAGTCCCTACCATCACAAAGTTTTCCATTTCAATAGTCTAGCCCCTGTCCCAGCCCGCATTTGGTTTTTAAAAGACATCTTACACAACAAAAAAGGGAATTTGTTCCCGTTGTTAACTTAGCTGGCTGCATAATGTTTGACCCCTGATTTATATGATATTTGCTCCCTGCCTGATGATTAACAGGAAACATTCTTCAATCTCTTCATATATGTATCTATTTATAGTAGACAAACTAAACTATCTCCACTATCTAAATATCATTCTTCAGTAGGACACTAACATCTTCATCATACTAATGGGTTTTAAGTTGGCATTTTGCCCCACTAATTTATTTTATTGGTAGGCTATCTAAATTTTATTTCTATACATTTTTCTTACCTACACTCCTGAAGAAGATAAGCTATTAGTGAAATGTGTTGAGACATTCCCACTACCATGCTGTTTTGTGGAGCTATTTAAAAGGGGGCACCCCTTCTGCATTTGTTTTATATGAACAAACCCCAGCATTACATATAGTTACATAGTTAGTCGAGTTGAAAAAAGTCCATCAAGTTTAACCACTAGGGAAATAAATATACTACAAACCAGCATATCCCAGATAAAATGTACATGCATAGTTGATCCAGAAAAAGGCAAAACATTATAAAACATTCAAGCATTATTAGCAGAATGTTGTTTAGTTTTACTCACTGTTACATGTTGGTATTTGTTTGCTTGTCTTTTTTAATAAAAGAACATACCTTTTTTTAAAAAGAAAGTCTTTTTTGTTGTGCAAGATGCCTATTAAAATTCCAATGTGGGCTATGAACACATTCAATTGGTGTAAATGTTAGCTGGGATTGGCATTGGTTTGGGTGAACTGTAGTCAATCATACATTTCTATATTTAAGCAAATATATACCGTATTTTTCGGCGTATAAGACGCAGGGGATAAATAGGCACAGAGTGGGGAATTTATCCTCTTCTGATCACTCTGTGCCAATTTATCCCCTTCTGATCGCCCTGTGCCAATTCAACCCCTTC
>NC_092858.1:128383595-128397153 GCF_032062135.1 Pyxicephalus adspersus
CGAAAAATACGGTACATTACAAGTGTTCAAGTGGGAACTGAAAACAGAAATCTGAAACAGAATGTACACTGAAGTTTAATATTTACCCTTCCCATAACAAATGCTGGGATTCAGCTGTAGAACAACTGTCAATTACTTTAAAATAACAGATTTAAGATCTCTGAACACAGAATAGTTGAGCGCTGATAAGAAAATGTCAACCACTGACTCACCATAAACCATCAAACTGTCACAATCAGATGTGGAATCATTTAATATGATATATGAATTGCATTTACAAGTATCAATCTGGACAGAATTTACAGTAAGAGACATCAATATTTCATAAGGTGTGCATTGTAACAGAATAAAATAAATAGGAAAACAAATTGCATTGTATTGGCACACACACTGCAACACAAAACGGGGCTCAGCCTTCATCTGTTTAGCCATTTTATTGTAACTGAACCTTTTATTATTGTTCTTTTTCAACTGTGCTGCCATTATAAAGTAAACAGAAATGCATGGTTGGGTGATTGGATTTTTCTAAGAAGGAGAAAGAGGCTGAAAATTACATATGCATGCCTGCTCTGCTGATAAATCTTGTGCCAAATGTTTTATCTTGATCTCCTTCTATGCCTTTTATACATAACACCACCTTGTAAATTTACAGGCTGTTCTAAACTGGATAACTTCAATAAACAAAAAAATTTGCCTGCCACTTTCATGGTGAATGCATATTTAATTTGTTACATGAATATGTTGAAAATATCTTTTTGTTTAGAGGAGAATTAAAGCCATTGGTTATGTACCAGTGACATGCATACAATACAAATTAAGTAATTAGGTTAACTATGACTTTGCTTTGTCTAATATGCACCAACCAGAACTTTATCAAGCCTTTTGGGGGCTACAAAGTACTTATTCATATTTAAGAATGGTGGATCTCAATAAAAAAGTAGGTGGGATTTTTGGCTAAATTATGGGTTGGAATCTAACAATGTACATAATTAGGAATGTAAAATATTTAGGTGACACAGCTGATCCAGGAGTGATTACATTTTGGTTAGGGTATGATACTTGAGCAAATACTCATATACAATTAATTAGTGCCAAAACCCATAAACATTTGTGACATTTTATTCCTCCACTGAAAAATCACAGCTATACTCATAAGGTGATCTCACCATATTGTGTTTTGCCCATTTCTAATTTAATCAGGAATGAGTACTATAGGTACCTCAGAAAAATACTGAAGTGAGTGTTCCCACTGCAATTGGGGTTGATGTAACAAATTTAGACTTGTTCAATTGAATGTTTAGTAAAAATCAAATTTTATTACTTTAAATTGATTAATTGAGTGATTTCTAATTTATTCTAATTTGTCTTACTGAAAAAGCCTTCAGTGAGTCCTTCTCAGCCAATATACATGCCAAGCACAGCTTATTCCACCAAAAATGAGGCCAAATATTCCTTCTACGTACACATATCTTCTTTTCTTCTATAATAACTGTGCACACCAGGTATCAGCCTTCACAGCCATAAGAGGAGACACTTACAGAATTTTCTATTCCACAAAGCAGAACAGAAGAGGTGGTGTCGAAACAACATTAGAAGAAGGGAAAACGGTTTCTAATGCCCGAATGAATTAAGCAACAGCAATAATATTGTTATTCAGGATGTATTTTAAAGGGCTGTTAAGATGTAGGTTCACAATACTATACATAGTAGACATGCCCCAATGCCAAGAAATTCTGGCAGAATGTCAGCTCAGTGAAATTGAAATTAAAGCCTTGGAATTCGTACAAGGAACACAGCTTACTTACCTGTTGAGGGTGTCGCTTGTTTTGCACAGATATAGTTGTATTATCATTCTTTCTGCCTTCAACAGCTGCATTGATATCGGAACAAAATCAGCATTTCCTAAATGCATTAACATGTTGCATTTAAAACAGCTGGACACTTTTCTGTAAATACCATGACACATTAAAGATTCTATATATTTTTGTTTCATGTTCATGTGCATAAATTTAGGGGCAAACTGAAGACAATCAGCTAATAGCACATAAATACAGCAAAGATGGTCACCTGCCAAAAGATTTGTATTTCTCTCCTTCAAATTCTGAGATTTGCACAGCTCCTTCACAGAGCAGCACTTAATAATAATAATAATAATAATAATATTAATAAAATTTTAATAATAATAAACAATTTATATAGTGACCACATATTATGCAGCGCTGTATGTTAAATAGGGGTTGCAAATGACAGATACAGACAGTGACACATGAGGAGGCGAGGACCCTGTCCCTAAAAGCTTACAATCTAGGATTTGACAGAGACTTTTTTATTTTACTTTTTTTACATTTCTTGTCATCCCCCCGGACTATGAATGTACACGTAAAATAGTAGCAGCACACTTATGATCCTAGCTATCTCACTTTGCTTTCAGCTCATATCATCATGTTCCATGTCAACTTAACAATCTAGCGTTTCGAAAAAAAACTAATAGAGGTTTACTAAAGAAATCTCCCTATATTTATTAGTATTTTAAATGCCACAATATCAACCCAAATGTTTTATCTAAGGTTATCTAAAAAAAAAATTCTTATTTATAATTTTTAATTTTTCAATTCTTTTGTTTTGGATAGAGTAGGGAATGGCTAAACCCTGTCATTTTTTTAAATGCACATTCATCCAATTCAAAAGATTTCCTATATTTCCAACAGAAGGAAAGAAATCTCTGTAAAATTAGAAATCTCTTCAGCTGTCATTGGAACAACTGTCCTTATTGGAAGATATATTTCTATAGATTTGAGATATATATTTCTGCTCTGATGATACTTTTGAATTTTTGAAAAATCCGTAACTTTTAGTTATTGGTGACATTTGCCAACAGATCAGCTTAAAATGATCCTATCAGTAACTGCAATAGAAATCTTACAAAGGTCCTACTTTTAAACATTAAAAATTAAACTGAGCTTAACTTAGTTTTGATAATATGCTGTAACATTCCCATAACAATTGAAAGCCAAGGAATTGAGAAACACTAGACTGTACACAGAGCCAATGTTAAGTAAGACCCATTAGGCTGTACTGATCGGCCAAAAGAAATGTTTTCATTTGTGCCTTCTTTCTTTCTAAAGAGCAATAGCTGGCAGTGGAGCAAAGTATCCAGAGCAATGTATTCTGTACTGCTGTCTTGAATGCTAAGTTACGTTTCGTATTTGGTCAAGCAGACCCAATTTCACGTTGTCTCTTGCACTCTCTGTCCTCTGGCATTAAAGAGATTTTTCGTGCCTTGTGGTTTAACATTTCCCATAAGAACAGAGTGATTTTGTTACATTCAGCAAGTGCATATCACCAATCTCTCATCTTCTAGGAAGATCTACATTACCAGCAAGAGAGAGGTTAATGGAATATTATCTTTCTTTTTTTTTTCTAGCTGTATCACTTCCCCTAAAAGAATGGTAATTTCCTTATCTCCAGAGGCCATGCTCGCGTGTGCGTATTATATATATTATGGATCATGCTGTTGTAAGCTCCTTCTAAGACCATTACCGAATGCAGTTTATTGCCCATTATAAGCACTGCCTGGCAGTGCTTATTTTAGGCCAAAAACTATATCGCCAATAAGTATCTGAGGGAGAATGCACACAAGGAATGAATTTAGCACTTAGATCATGGTATACAGCAGTTGTATATAGTCATTCTCTTGTGATATGTCTGCTGGTTAAATATTACTCAGTGTCACTGGTTGGCCATCTTCTAGGCCTTTACTCCCCTAACCTTTTTTGAGGCTATTTTTAATGAGCCAACCTTGCCAGGAAGCCTTTTTATTAGCAATTTGTGAACTACTGCACATCAGCTTTAAAAATTTCTCAGCGTTTCTGGTATTTAACATTTATCATTTAAAAAAAAACAAGTCATGTAGATTTAAATCCCTCTTTGAAGTGGGGGTCAACATCAGAAACATTAGGCTGAAACTCTATATGGCAAAGGGAAGTAGCTGTAATAATCCTTTTACTATATTACCCCATTTACTACATTTTCACAGTGACCTTTTTTGCCAGACTCCTACACAAAGTTAACCTATCATTATAGTTAACATTTCAAAGCAAATTAAGCCTAAAAATGAACAGTATTGCTCTATTATTTCTTACCAATCCAATCATAAAAGATCTTCATATGAAATCTACAGGGAAACCAATACTTCCAGGAGAGTGACCACACACAACCCTTTTTAATACCAATACAATAAAAAGACCCTGGTTGAGCACCAGTTCTCGCCAGACACCAGTCCCCCAATCTAATACCGATAGAAAGCCCCAGCTCAGCCTCAGGTCCCAGCACATGTTTGCCCCCAGGACTTCTATGTGCAAAAGGATGGGGAAGGACTGACAGAGGAACAGGAGCCCAAGGATTATGCCGTACAATAGATTCCATTAGAGGCAAGTCCAGAATACAGGTCATACACTGGCAATCAGCCTACTAGACAAGGTATCCAAAAGTAAAGACAAAGCAGAGTCACAGGCAGGGGGCAGAAACAGGCAAGTCAGCGACAGTAAATCCAACAAATAGGCAGACCAGGAGCAGGTCAGCTCAGCTTAAAGCTACAACAGCCACCTGGTGACCGTGAGCACAAAGGCTATAAAGTACCAGCAGCAAATGGCAGTGCAAAATTAAGCCAGGAACTATCTGCTCCTAAAATCTCTTAGCTGTGCACAGCCACAGTGTGTGCTCTGGATGCCGAGAAGGTATATCCCGGACTGCATGACTAAAGGGAAGCAGGAGATGCTGTGATTGGCTGAGCAGAGGGCAGACCACTAGTTCTGTTCTCCTTGCTGTTGCGAGCGATGTCACCGGAGAGGATAAATTGGGTGTGATATACTGCTGTGGTACACAGCGCGGGATATGCCAGATAATCGTCCCCTAACAGAAAGTTGAACAGGGCTTTGAGAAAGCAGTGGCAAGCGCATGGATGCAACAACATTTCCAGATAGTAAAACTCTAGCTAGGATTCCTTTATGATTTGTGAAAAAAACTATTCTTTTACTGAGCAGATAGCCAGCATCAGAGCTTCATAACTTGGGTTCCTTGTGCATGGTAATACATCAGACAGGTTCAGGCACTTAATGTTCATATAGGGTTTATTAAACACAAGGGGGCTGATTTATTCAAGCTCTTCATGCCTGGAGAAATACACTTTTTATCAGTGAAGCTGGGTGATCAAGCAAACCTAGAATGGATCTGTTTCAGGATTGAAAACATTTGTTAACCTCCTTGGCAGTTCGTTTTTGTCTGGATTTATATGTCTAAAAGCGGTACATTGTCTTTTTTGAAATTTATTTTACATTGTAGGCCTGTAATTTTTAGGTATAACTCACGGAAATATGTCCAAACAAGGGTCTGAGTATAATACAGTTTGAAACACAAAATCATATCAAAATAATAAATAAAATTTAATAATAAACTTTAAATAGAAAAACAAAAATATGTTAAAACAAGGGTGCATAAATAAATAACAAATCAACAATCATCTGTATTAACAAGTATTATAGTTTTTGCCACATTAAGGCCCCTACATAAAAAGCTCCCTACCATTACCAACATGACCTAAGCCCAAGAAAGAAAACTAATACAGCCACTACATCAAAATACTGATAAGCTGCAATAAATTACATTTTTGGTGGATTTAGATATACCGTATTGCATATCTAAAGCCATTTTTAACATTTGTATAGCATAACAGAGGGTTAGTACCCTTATTGTGATTTTTTTCTGTTTGCATTCATTCTAAAAATATGCAGCTGCTGTGGTGTCCTGGTGACCACTGTCACCAGCACATAAAGGGATGGAAATTCCATAATTTTACATTTGTTGCCAAAATAGAAAGTGAGGGGAAACCTTTCAAAATGGCTTTTGTTGCTATGTAAGAAGGCATTGCTCTTACTTTCTGCTGTGTCTCAGGGACCAGAAATAAAATGGAAATCTCTGCAACATGACATATAATAAAACTAACAGGAGTTTTCCTGTATCAAAAAATTTGCTAAAACATCTCTTTTAACATATAATACTTGTAACTTGTAAATACTCAACTTTTCTGGAACCCACACAGACAAACAGTTTCAGTCTCTAGAACTGGTCCTAGAACTGGTCCTATGAACTATGCTTGGAAACCAACTCTTCTAGAGATATTTTTTGGGTCTTCCTTCTGACCTCACATCACTGCAGAAGAGGAGAGTGTCACAAGGCCAGAGGGTGAAACAAGTGAAAGTTGGAGGGATCCCAGTAGATGCACACACTGTGAAGAATTGTTTTCCAGGTGGGCCAGTTCCAGTGACTGGATTGGTGTTTAGTGCTGTGGGCAGGTGAATATTTACTTACCTTCTTCAACAGGTAACACTGTTTTAGCAAACAGCTAAATATGGTCTCAAATCAGTTGATATGTTTCCAAACCTTAAGAAAAAAAAAATAGTCTTAGACAAATTGTATTGCAAATATTATATAGGTAATATTTGACTAAAAAATATTCAGTGAAGCATTATGAAAGAATTCATGTAGTTTTTATTTAAAGAAAGCCCATAATGTAACAAATATTACTCTGATAATACATTGAAATACATTTGCAGTGGCACTTTGAAAATATTTTCCTTGCTAAATAAAATGGTTTAGAGGTTCTCCTCTTATAATCTGGCTCTTTGCTTGACACAATGCTGAGTTTGGGTTCAAGCCTTGGATGCAGTGCAATAAATAAATATGATGCTATGTTGGTCCCTCTACTCAAGAGTATAATGCCATATTTATATGAGGTTGAGACTGCAACATTTTGATGTCTCTTCAATAAAGTATGATGAATGCTTGTTTAACACCTAAACATTACTATTTACCCTCTCAGATAGAGGCTATCAGGCTAGGCTTGCTTTTAGAGATGAGAAATGGCATAAAAAAATCAATGCTTAGGTGCTGTATTTAGTGCACATCACAGAACATTCTCCAAAAGGAAACCTAGAGTACAGCATTGCAGATATTCACAAAAGAAAATGCATGAACTCCAAAACTAAATATACCTGAACTTTGGAAAGGAAATATTTTAAATTCCTTTTTGCCCTTACATTATAGGTATATGTGTTATTGCATACAGCAATAGTATTTAGTAGTACTAGTATATTAGAAATCAGATATCAGCTCACATGAGCATCTATATTCGGCACAAACAGGCATTTCTACTTTACTTTTGTTTTATTATTTATGTGACTACAGTGTGGACTACTATAATAAATAAAACTTGCAGTGCTGATTGTCTGATTTCTGACTTATTTAGTATTAGTATGGACCACTGGCAAAAACTTTCAAGTAAACTGACTATGCTAACTCTAGCTAACAGCTACCTTTTGAGGTCCTTTTTAGGTAGCTATGGTATTGCACAATTTAGAGTGCTTTACATGCAATTACTAACTTTCTAATATGCATTCCCCACCACTCTAACACCCCCTTTCCCCTTTAATACCCATTACCACTTTACAATTGACCCCCCAATATAACACACCTCCATATGTTGGTCAAAAGGTCTGTAGGTCTTATATTATTACAAAATATTAAGTAATAACTTTAGTATAAATAACAAATACAAATAACCAATGTAAACTTAAACATTAAGACAATTAAGTGTCAACAAATAATAAACACATATTACAGTAATTAACTATAAATGATCCTTAAATAGCCATTAAATAACAATTAAACATAAATAACATTGTTTCCCAACTTTAGCTTTACTGGTTGCTGGTCCTTCGAAGGCCACCACATTATACCTTTGTATGGGGTCTGCACCTTAACCACAATCGCTCCTAGCCGCCACTTCCCCCAGCTCGGTAACGATATAAACTTTCCATTTTTGTGCAGACCCCCCAACAGCTTCCACTGAACACCATTATCCAAAAAACAGGAACTCCATACCGTAGATGGGTCCCTCATTTAAAGCCATTTTTAACCAACCAGCACACTGCCCTCGAGGACCTCAACCGCACAGACCATAATTCTTACCAAACCACCCAATAAAGCGACTTGCTATCCCTAACTAACCACCTGACCTTTTAACTCTTTAACCCCTCCTATACATCCGCCTCCTTAAACTCCACCTTGCTCACTTCCGACCAAAATTTATTAACCCCTCATGCTGTCTGCTCCCTGTCTGCCCAGTCATGTCGCCCTTCCCCTATGCTACTTTTCTCGCATGTTCCAGGCCTAATGTTTCTCTGATATCCTGACCCCTAATCTTAACTTGTCCTTAGCTTACCCTCTTACACTTAGCACCGAATTTCATCCAAACCTTAAAACTTAGATTAAGCTCTAAGTCCCTAGTGCCTAACTTGCTCAAGAGTAGTACTAGCAGTAGACTAGGAGTGATTAGTATAGACTACTAATATTAGATGATGTATGAAATGACTGCTCAAGGCATGTGAGCAATGTGGACAGTGAAAACAGTGGGACTGTGGAATGGAACTTAGCTCACACGGTATTAAAAGATATCATAGTTTGAATATTTGATGATGATGTCAGTAATAGTTTTAATACCATACTCTGCCCAGCCCTGAGAGTCTGTGATTGTATGGAATTGTTGTGATACTGTCACCAGCTGTGATGCCACAAAATATTTATGAAAGTCTGCAATACTCCCTGTAGGGTGGGTTGGATCAATGTGGATAATTGTATCTGGTAGCTTGTGAGTCCCACAAGAAGCCAATTTTAGTTTGATAAAGGCTTTTAAAAATGTTTTTCGTCACTAGATAGGGAATTTTTGGAGAAGATGGAAGAGTGTTCACCATGCCTTTAATGCCTTTAGGATTCACTATGCCTTTAATTTTGTCTTAACTCCTGAATTATAGGTAGCATATTCAAAGAAACACAGTCACTTCTAGCAGTATTCTTAGCTTCAGGGTCAATTGCGATTAATAGGGACTTGCTCCAAAATAATCCTGAAACCTAATCATCAGTTTCTGTACAGAAGTCCATGTATTGCTGAGGAACAGCAGAAGATCATCCTCATACAAAGCTACCTTCTCCTCCAGACATCCAGCTCAGAAACCAGCTATATGAACTACAGAGGTGTTTTTAATGGGTTCCCTTTTTAAAAATAGGATCAGTGGAGAGAGGAGACAGCCTCACTATATGCCCCACTGTAATGGGAAGATTAGGTCAAAATGATTCCACACGTCACATAACTGCAGAGGGCTTATTGTACAATTGAAGTCAGTGAATTAATTGATTTTAAAGACTCAATCATTTCAGTAACTCCTAAAAACAAGGTAACTCTACCATATCAAATACTTTTTCTTTATCCAGGGAAGCAATAGCTCTGGTGCCAGGGTTGTGATGGGTGATGTGGATATTGGGAAATAGCTGTCAGATATTTATGCCCATGGATTTTTGTGGCCCATTATAAATAAATATAAATAAAAAATATAAATATATTAAATATATGGCCCATTTGATCTGAATCAACAAGATTTTGGATTATTCTTATTAACTAATTAATTAATCTTTTCAGTATTTTGATAACATTTTAAGATCACAATTTAATAGTACAGCAGGCCGGTATAGGGCATAAAGTATGGAATATTTTGGCGCTTTATAAATGAGCATATTGCATGCTTTATACATCAAGTAGAGAGCAGTGACTTTTGTGGCATATATGAGGAGCAAGTTGTAAAGCATAGGTCTTGTAAAATTCAATTAGAATCCCATCAGAAAAGGATTGGATGGCTAAATTTATCTCTTTAACCACAGTGTTTATGATCCAAAAGGCAGCCTAATGCCACCTTATCAAGTAATAGGGTCGTGTTCAGGAAATATGCTCTGGTAGAGTAGACTTGAGTAATAGCAGCCTACTTATTATGAGCTGCCTTTTGTAGCGATATGTATTCTCTTCTAGTATTTGACTAAATGGCATCCTACCCCACTGTAGCAGATGTATATTATGCTTTTAGGTAATTTAGCTAGTGCAGTGGTGAAGTGTGACAGGGACATAAATATTATCCATCAACTGGGTACCCAATAAGTAATTTTCCTTTGGGAGGTTTGAAAAGTTGACATTAGAAAATTGTGATCAGGGAGGACCATCAGAAAATAGCATGCATTGAAAATAAAAGGGATTGGATTTCAAAAGTGTGGTCATTGTGTTTAGAGTATTTGAGAGTAGATGGAAACATGGATAGGCATGGGGTGTTTCCACCTCCATACCTCAGTTAGGTTAGCTGCTAAAACCCAAATAGGTAAACCAGTGGTAATTGCCCCAGAGAGACTGGTTCTATCCAAAATTGGAAAACAAGTCAATAATGAATACCAAGAGCCTATTATATAGGAGGTAGAAAATGCCACAATTGTAGGGTGATACAACAAAAAAATTACCTATACTAAACTACACCTCTGTGTCTAGAGAGTAAAAACTATTACTACAACAAATTTACCATTACGGTCTATATATGTAGTTATCTATGCTCTGTACAGATTTGCTAACTAGGATCCACTTTAAAGCAACCTGGAAATAAGGATAAATGCAAAAAGAGCTTGGTATCATTTTTAATGAGGAATCAATCAAAGCTCAAATATCCATGGTTTAAACACTAGCACTGCCATGGTAACTCGAAAACAAGGAAAGAATAGGTCTAAAATATAATACAAAATATGCTGTAAAACTGAAGCATATTTTACTTTCCTTACTTTCATATTCACAGATACATGTAATTCTGCACAGTTGCATTTTAAGGACCACTGTAACAGAAAAAAATATATAATTTGTTTATAGTATGTGTTATTCAATCTGTTTTTTTTAATATGTGCATTGTTTAAATACCTTTTAAAATTCATACAGTACAATATTGTTCCCTATCATTTAACAACAAACAAAAGGGGAAGTATGGAGCACACTAACTCAGCTGTAAGGACTACCAGAGAGCCTATATTTGATATCACATGGTAGATGTCAAGTGCTTTCAATTAGTGCTGCGATGTATGCCCTAGTCTCCTAAAAGCACCTCACATCTGAGTATTTGGAATCCTTTATGATTTATTTTCTTTAACTATGATAAGCTCAATATATTTATTTATCTCTTACTGGAGTTGAATTATCAAAGTTGTTTTATCACATAGCAAGGAATGCACATGATTATATGAAAGAAGTCAGCACAACATCAACCAATTTACTAAACTGAGTCAATTTTGTCTTACAGAGTCCTAATTCATTTTGCTAAGTGTACAAATGGAATACTTTCGTGAAATAACCCCAAGACCTCACATACATACTCAAAAACTAGGGCCAGTTTTGGAGGAAGACAGGTGACTGAGTAAGTTGTGGGCGGAAACTAGAGCAGCTGAATGAAACACAAAGATACATGTCAAGCTCATACAAACTTTATTGTGTTACAGTCCATACTCAAACTCAAGATCCTTGGTTGCAAGGCAAGTGTGCTTACAGCTTACTACATTATGTTTAATAAATGGGACTTGACTTGCAATCAGAAAATATAAAATAATGTTCTTGTTTTGAATTTAATTGTGGGATGCTTCTTTGCAAGTTGCCAGTGAATACTAAACTATACCTCTGTATGCATGCACACATACCAAATATTTGGAAGCACCACAAACTTTACTCAAACTTAATTCCATCACATCAACATGTTTTCAGAGCTCTTCAGAGCACTTATATAACACAGCTAAACTGTGCAGTGTCAGCACTATAAAACTCTGTTAACCTTTTGTGGGGAAAAGTTTCAAAAAATAAATATTTTAAACCAGCAATTAAAATGTGAGGTTAAATGGTGGACATACTAGAAGAACAAAAAAGAAAAAATACAGAGAAAACTCTCTTGTGTTTATAGGCTCACACGTCTGGCTTCATTTAGTGACAACCTGGATTTAGTTTGTTTCATATGTTCAATTATATTTAATAGCTTCTGAGAGTTGGGCATTCATAAATGGTAAATCTATATCTGCACAGCACAATCACAAATCTGAAGAGTTTAAGGACTATTGATTGAACTTGAAAGTATTTTTTCCCGTATTCAACTTCTGCTTTAACTCTAGCTGCCTTAAAAGGTTCCTAAATGGTAGATGGATGTCAAGAGTTTCACAAATATTCCAACTGCTGATAGATATTTTATGCATGAAAGCTACATGTACACCACTGTATACCCTGCACTTCACCTATATACAGTACATATGACAGCAGAAGATCATAGCTTGGCACTGATACTCTACAGCAGTGTTTCTTGACCTTTTGAACATGGTGAAACCTTTGAAATAGTTTTCAGGGCCTCAGGAAACCCCTGCTATAATTACTATATCAACAACCTAAAGTGCATTATAGTGGTGGTCTGTGATATAAATCCCTCCTATGTTGCTGGGCAGTGGGAAGGTTGTCACCTTTACAGATAGCCAAAAAGATAATTGGTGTCATTTAAACTGACCTGAGAGGCACAGATTGCTCAATGAATCCCTGGCAACGTCTAGAGCAGGGGTCGGCAAACTCCGATCCTTAAGCCAGATACGGCGGAGCTGCTTGTTAGTTCCGGCCTAACCCACCCCTGGCCGATCCAGCCTAATGCCGATGGGCAACCCGCGGCTCTGCCAGGGGGCGTTAAGAACTACCGGAGCCAGACCTGCTGGATCTCTGGAGCCACCAGAGCTCCGGTGCCACCTCCTTGCTGTTGATACTTCCGCCACTGCGGTAAATAGGGAAATCCCTCTCCTGCGCAATGCATACAGAGGAGAGGGATTTCACTTCAGGGGGCGTTCCCTAATGATGGGCAGGGCCATTTGGGCATGAATCAGGTGAGTCCGGTCTAGTGTGTTCCA
The DNA here is from genome assembly GCF_032062135.1 of Pyxicephalus adspersus. Classification (NCBI taxonomy): domain Eukaryota; kingdom Metazoa; phylum Chordata; class Amphibia; order Anura; family Pyxicephalidae; genus Pyxicephalus; species Pyxicephalus adspersus. The sequence continues at coordinate 128,396,430 of NC_092858.1, forward strand.
GCCCACCCCTGAAATGGTCTAGTGACCATATATGTTTGCCAACCCCTGCTCTAGAGGAACTTTTTCATGGATCCCTGGTTGAGAAACACTGATCTACAATATCTTGAACAAACATAAGCTAATAGTCAATAACCTCAGTACATCAGTGTCAAAAGGTTGGGCATTATGGATTATTGTTAGTTTTATTTAAAATTCTTGCACCATATTCATACTTTATAGCTTCTCCCATAGATCCCCAGTCATCAGTAGAGTGCTGTGACTAGAAGAAGCACTGCACATCTACCAAAATAACTTCTTCTATACGTCTGGTGAAAAAGGCATTTTAAGTCGATAATGGGAAAAAAAAGATCAGCTCAAAGCCTAGAGGCATTAGTGGAGAATTGTTCTTTTTTTTCTTTGCTTGTCTGTTCGGGGCTGTTTTTACACTATAGGTTCTATTCTATGCATCCATGCAGGATACAAGATTGGCACAATATCTATTTTACAAATACTTTGTCATTTACAGATTATATATAAAACTTAAAGTGACCATAAAAATGAGAAATAAATTAACAAAGCAGTTGTTAGTTTTATTTTATTTGTGTGTTCTGTAAACTGTACTTTACAGCAAAGAGCTAGTCTTAGGTATGTTTCCTGATAGCTCTGAGAGGTTGTTGATGATATAGAACTCAGGAGCTTTTACTGAAGAATCTGCTGTCTAACTGGAAGCATTAAGGGGAAATTA
>NC_092858.1:128397521-128406731 GCF_032062135.1 Pyxicephalus adspersus
CTGTTCTACAGCCTTGGAATCAATGATAGGAATAATAGGGAACCTATTTACTATTCTCATTGGAAATAGGAAATACAAAAGTTTAGGCTCCCCAGGTCAAATTATAAATGTAGCTAACTTTCTAAATGAAAATAACTTTTATAGTCTCTACACAAAATGAACTTTAACATGTACATATTTTTTGCAAATTATAATACAGAGTTAAATGAAGATTCTGAATCAGATGGATTTAAAAAAAGAAATAATGAAATGTGCAATATACATTTGGAAAACTGAATTGTACTTAGTAACACTCCCCTTGCTAAAAACCATAGCTCCCAACAACTATTGCAGCCTGTATTTTTCCCTTTTAACACCTTGAAAAGTTCTAGATTTTAATTTTTAAAGGTCATGCTCCATGCATTGTGTTTTTAATATTAGTGATGCTGTTCAGATTCAGTTCAAAATCACCCACGATCCATGACAATCTGTTTAGTTCTAAAAGTACTGAAAAAACTTGATTTTTAAAAATCAATGACTGGCATATTATTTTGCTGGCTGAAAAGCAATAACAGTACAAGGTACACTTAAAGAACTGAAAAAATTTGGGCTCTGTTATTTCACTATTACAGTACAAGCCAAGAAACCACCCCAAATGGGAACACCGCCTGGTGTATATCTTAGCAATGAACCCAATGTCTACATTTTTGTTGATGCAATGGGCCTGATTTATTAAAGCTCTTAAAGGCTGGAGAAGATATACTTGTATCTGTGAAGCTGGGTGATCCAGAAAACTTGGAGTGGATCTGGTCCAGGATTGAAAACCTGTTAACAAAAGCATTTAATAAATCTATTTCAGGTTTGCTGGATACCCAGGTTCACCGATGAAAGTGAATCCTTTAGAAAATAAGACCCAGTAGGTGCACCAGGGAGCTTTCCCACTTAATGGTGGTTATCTTCTCTGCATACCTACATGTAAAAATATTTTTTGTTCAACTTGATTGGTGAACACAGATTGTTCAACATAACCCGTAACAAATTGAACATGGCCATGTTCAAGCAAAACTATTTGATATTCTCCTATAGAATTTCAACAATTGATAAAGTGAACATATCAAGAGTTAAAAGAAACTTATTTTTCATCTTTAGAATTATTTCCTATTATTGTGCCTTACATTTTATGTTTTTGATATCCTGCCAGCAATATAGTATGTCAGTCATTGTTTTTGGTTCAAATCTAAAAGGGACACTTCGTTTGGATTGTAGAGGTGGTATTGCAGTATTTTTTCCATTTCCAGTATCGCCATTCATAGTAAATACTACCGAAGCAACCCCCCAATGACATTAGCACTTCGTCAATGGAGGATAAGTGGCAGTATGGCAAATGTGTCATGTCTGTGAGTGCTTGATAGAGCATATGTCCCCCTATTGTCATTGTTCCCAGCTAGAGCCTTGAAAATTCAGAGTGTGGCTTGGGGTAAAAAAAACCTGCTGAAAGGGGTAACCCTGAGCCACACTCGGGGTAGCTAAAAACATAAAAAATAAATACTTACTTGGTCCCATCAGTGTCCTCCAGTGTCCTGGCCGTTGGATCCCATCCTTGGGCTGCATCTTCTTCTTCCGATCTTCCCCTGGCGAGTGCACTGACGTTACCAGTGACATTGGTGCATGCAAGGGAGCGTGGCGGGAATTTCAAATTATTTTGTATTGGATTCAATACAAAATAACTATTAAATCCAATACAAAGTAATCATTATAATAAATATATATAAATTATATATGCTACCATACAGTTATATCACAGGTTTCAGTATTTTTATGCATCCTTAACAGTGTTTTTTTATTTTTTATTTGTTTCAGTGAGTTATGACTAAGAATTATAGGCCTACATTGTAAAATAAATTTTAATGAAAGGCAATGTATTGATTTTATACATATAAATCCGGACAGAAATGAACAGCCCAGGAGGTTAAAACAGGACAACAGGATGACATATTTTAGGTTATTTTACTATGTAGTTTTCATGATTCTGCCTAGCTATGTCTTCACTCCACTCTGGGACCTTGGTGTCTGCTTTAACTTGTGCAGCCATAATCCTTCACTAAGGCATGGTCTACATAACAGGTGTCAAACACACGGCCCGCAAACTGATTCCGTCTCGACATTTTATGTGACCACTTCCAAGCGCCTGACATTTGCAGGCAGGACCCAGTCCTAGAAAGCTAGGTAGAAGCAAGGTCCTCCACACAAGTGCCTGACCATGCTTTAGGCTGAAGGTCCCCATCCCAAAAAGCTACAGAAAGCTAGGTAGAAGCAGGGAGGTCCACACATGTTCCTGGCCGCACTGCAGATAGAAGGACCCCTGTTGCTTCTTTACACTCCTGCCGAGACCCAGCACTAAGCATGACTGTGCCAGAGTCCCGATCCTGCTGCCAGTAGTATGCTGCTGCTGCTCCAGGTATGCAATCTCAGAGGGATGCTACATTAGCAATGTCTCCAGACTCAGAGTGAGAGGCAGTGGCTCCATTCCCCTCACATACTGTAGAAAGTTAGGGATAGGTCAGGTACACATACCTCAAAAAAAGCTGCTAAGAACAAAAAAGCAATCACTCGAAAAATGTCCAACAAGGGAAAAGTTGATGCAGGAGGGAGACAATTTAATGAAAGATGGGAAAGCGAATATATGTTCATGCTTCACTAAGACAAGCATGTTCCTTTTTTCAGAACATGATTAATACACGAGGATGGCGTCCAAAAATGGAAAATATGAAAGAATGAAGAGTGACCATCCTCATTTGTGAATCACAAGAATGACTGGGTAAAAACTTATTTAGTAGATAAAACAACAAACATATTTAAACTATTTATTTAGCCATCAGCTTGGAGTTCCACTTTAATCCAGAGACATTCATTCTATATTCTTAAAAGACTAGCATTTCTAAAACAATACAAGCTCTGCTCATGTAACTGCTTGTCCATACTGTTATGCAAGATGCCATCTCTACTACCACAGGAAGAGTATATGTCCTCTCTGAATCATTTAACCGGCTTATTCAGCTATGAACACATTCTGAGATCCTCCTGTTTTGGTCTTTATTATTGAAAAGCCTTAATCCAACTAACTGAAAACCTGAATCACCAGATTCACATTTGCCATTAGAAATATTTATATGTATTGTTTCAGATGTATCTATTTTGTCACTTTGGGGCTTCTGATTTAGATCTAGTCTCTTTTGTTTTTCATTTTTCAGACATGTGATCTGTCCAACAATGCAGTGCTTGTATGATTGCTCCATCTCCCCTGCCTTAGATGCAGTGAGCCAAGAAATACTTCTTCATTTATGTCTAGGCAGCAGAAACACCTTAATCCAATTAACATGGAATGTGCCTTGTAGATGTTGATTGTTCAAGATCAGGAGGTATGAGATTTTTGAACCACCCAGTTCTTTGGGTAAGAAATAATCTTTATTGATTTTACAAAAGAGAATAGAAGAACAACAAAACATAGGACATCATAAATCAATAGGGAGCAGGCAAATGTGTCATGGAGGTTAAAACAGCAACTGGGCAGCAGGACAATAAGGGGTATGTTTTCCAGGTATCAGGCAGTAAGGTCCATAGAACACAGCATAGTGTGGAGTTGGGCAATAGTGATGGACCTATCACTCAAGGCTGAAAATCTAAAAGATAACAAACCATAAGAAAATCTGAAGCAGGGGTATACTGTAAACAGAAGGGGTAAACACACAGAAGAGAAAAGAAAAAGGAAGGGGTAGAAGGCAGAGTGGGGATGGGGATGGGGGTTGGGCGGACTCAAGAGGGAGCAGTCACCTGTAGGATAGAGAATACAAAAAGGCCCCAGTTACAATCTAGTCAGAGCTTCAGGAGAGGAACCACCCAGTTATATCAACATAATCCCTACCTTGGTGTTGCCAAATCTGCATAAGTGTTACATCTTCCAGTTAAATAGATAAAGGTGTAAATGTAATGGTATTTACTGCTTATAACTGCTATTGCTGGCCAGGTAGAAGAAAAACTGATGATGATCACCAATGCTAATGACTTCAGACTATCAGGTATTTAGGAGCACAATAATAGTAAAAACATAGCAATAATGCACTGCCTTTTAACCAAGTATCCCAAGTGTGGATAATAACACTGCAATCAAAAACCTTCATCTTAAAGGCGACTAAAATGTTGATTTTTTTAAAGGTTTTTAAAAATGGGCAGATTTTAAACCGAGTTGGGATGTTTGAGGCATTTCTTGTTGATAATGTACCTATACATAGAGATTCCTTAGCTTGAAAGGATGGCAAATGCAGTTACAAGAAGCTTTTATATGTTTTTTCTATATAATTATCCATTATATTTTCCAACGTAAATACTTAAGTGCTAAAGGGTTGGTAGGCACACCTAGATAGGTAACAGGCAATGAAACATTTACCTGTAATCAAAGGCATTGCTTTTGGAATCTTCTGCAGTTTTTTCTCTAACTTAGCATAAATGTTTATCTTTATCAGTACAAATGTGGTAAGAAAAAACCCTGTCCACTTTTCACTATAGAAAAGTAAAACAAGTCATATCTGTTCTCATTGTGATTTTTTAATATCCCTGAAAAAAAATTCTTAATGACTTTACTCTAACAAACATTACTCTAATTGGACACATTGTTTGGAAGAATTATGTTTTTTTGTGCTATCTACTGTAAAACTGGTAAACTGAAGTAAATGTTACCCTCTGTTTTATTATTTAAACATCTGGATTCACTATGCAAAAGAAAAAAATATTTAAGATTCCTACTGCCAGGAAGCAAAATGCTGAGAATACTGGCATACATTTACAGTGTTGGCATAAACACAGACTTCCAGTTCACTATATAGTTTAATTATATAAATATATATATTTATATATATATATATATATATATATATATATAACACAGATAGACAATGTAAAGGATTTTGATACAATGATGGTGACATTTCGTATACCAGCTAAGAAATTATGGTTTTCCGTTGATTTGGTCACCTGATAAATATTGGTTAAAAGGCATTCCTCTCATAATTAATTAGCATGGTGTGTTGAGGAGACTAGCTATGACTTTGGCACAACATATAGCTGAGCCATTAATAACACAAGCATTGTACAACATCACATGGAAGTCAACTGTTCTCATTTGTGCCGTGCCCGCAAGCAGCTGTGACAAGTTAAAAGCCATTTGATTTAATAGGAATAGGGGATAATAAAGAGAGGCACTCAATGGCGGCACAATCCCCTAGTGCCTTGCATGTGAAACCTGGTTGAATTATATATTTTTCCCTCATATTTTAGACACAATGGTGAGACGCACACAAAGTAGCAGAGCACAGGAGGAAATCATTTGTGTGTTACCAGGGAAAAGCATTTATCTTACTGCGTCTTGCCTTGTTTTTCTCTCAAGGTAAATTGGCAGTTAATCCCCTCACTGCAAGGGAGATTTCTCTGCCAGGGAAACATTTAGGCAGCGTAAATTCCTACTTGCCAGAGGATGGCCTCTGTCCATGCTACAGCTAGAAGGTGGTAATCTGTATTAGGTAACAGATAAATACATCCTAAAGAATCCTTTGATTATATAGTTTTATGGTGTGCAAAAAAAAAACAATGTATACAATCTAAGAACAAATTTGCTGTTGTAGTAGCTAGTTTTATTGACCACTAAAAAACATTTTAAGGATCTTTACCTTGGAGAATATATTAGGGTCAATAATAGATTTTTACCAACATGCGTTCATGGAAACCACAACTTGGGCAGCAAATTATCATAAATAGAAAAACACTTTATTAATCAGTTTATTACATTTTTTAATTAAATTGTGTGGCCTGAGTTGGAAATTTGTCAATTTTGGTATTTGTCAAAAGGGAATATGTGTATAAGTAGTTGGTGGAAGTTGTGATCTTGTGGGATTCTCAGCCTCATTCAGCCCTGTTTAAATAAAAAGTTTACTGTTGACAAATTACTATGGTTTCATATAGAAACTCTGCAGCACTGCTGATGGTCTGCTAGCTACAAAACAATGGACCCTTACCATTTAGGACTAGCTCACTCACATTAGAAGCACCTCTTTAAATTGGAGTCCTTTCTTCACATTAGGAACTTGCCTTCAAATACTCCTCCATCCCCCACCCCTCCACCTTTACATTAGAGCCTCTTCTTTACATTAGAGCTACCCCCTTATCTTATCAGGTCATTGGAGTTTCCCATTTTTACTTCTAAGTTCCCTAATACACATCTGTGTACCCAATTTTTCATTAGAGTCCCCCTTTACATAAAATCCCACTCTTAATGTCAGAGTTCTCCTCAACTCCTTTTTATTGCAATATTTTGCTAATTTCAAAAAGTACCATTTGAATTAATAAATACCTATATATGTATTTTGCTTATAAACTTCCTTACACAAAAAAGGTTTCTGAAAGCTCCTGGTAATGATAAGATCAGGAAGTATGAGCAGTAGATGTTTCAGTTGTAATAAGTGGCAATGAAATACAAGTGGGACACTCAAGCCTGATGATGTAATTAACCAATTAATTATGTACTGAGAACTTAATGTGGGATTTTCATCTTACAAAAGCAACAATAAATAATAAAAAATGTGCCTCAAAATTAAAATATTAGACCTATGTGCTGAAACAGCACAATCTGCCAAGAATCCCAAGAATGCAGACCAAATATATAATCATACATGATGAAAATATTCCCCCTTATTTTATCTTCAAAAAAGACAATAAATTCTGTAATCAGTAAATCAGTAAAGTCTGCCATGCTCCCCTTACTATCAGAAAAGAAGGTTTTTTTAAATGGTAAAAGTCTCTAACAGTAAGCTTAAATTAAACCTGAAATAATTATGCAAAGCCAACAAACCATCAGGCTATTCTGTCAACCCTCTCTCTTAAGCTGCGTACACACCTGCAATTTTTCTCGTTGGAAAGGATCTTTCACGATCCTTTCCAACGAGAAAAGACTGCACGATGCATGAACGATGCTGTACATACAGCACCGTTCATGCTCTATGGAGAGGGGAGGGGGGGAGCGACGGAGCGGCACCCTGCTGCGCGCTCTCCCCTTCCCTTTCATTAGGATCGGTCGTCGTCCATCGTCCATGGATCCGCCAGGACGGTCGTCGGACGATGGACGACGACCGACTGTACACACGGCAGATTTTCGCCCGATAATTGGCCGATACCGATTATCGGGCGAGAAAAATTTGCCGTGTGTACGCAGCTTTAAGTTTAACTTAACTCTTTCACTGCCCCGAGCCCTTTTTTAATGCCCACAAATATTTGCTAATTATACATAACACAGTTAAAATCCTAAAATGTTGGAAAGATTTACTAAAGGAATGAAGGCCATTTAATTACCAGGTTGAAATATCAATCTACAGGGGTGATTGTGATAAAATGAATGCAGACCTTTCTGGCCATAGTCAAGACATCTGAAAGCCGGGACAGCTTTTCAGAAATAGGTTCACCACCAGATTCAGCATAAGCATAAAGCAGTGAGTGGAAGAGAATACACCAAGATGCAGCCAAGTCCCAATATTGGTACCATTGTCAGTAGCAATATTAGGTAGTAAAGGAAGATCCAGTGGGCAATTTTTTTTGCATAGTGGAAAACAACAAACCAACAACAACATCTTTTACTAAATCAAACATGAAAATGATGGCAAGTGAAACCGTTTTGCAATGTTGTCGTCAGTAGAGAATGGTACTCTTGAGAAGAGGAAGGAGAAGAAGAATCAGAAGAGAAGTAAACCTTCTAACTACTGTACTGGGTGATAATCGATCCACCTTGCAAATGTGTCAATGCTGTGCAGGACATTCACCCAGTGGGCCATAAAGAACAAGTACAGCCCCTGCTGCAGCCCCTGCTCTAAGTGTCTGTACCGCATAAATCTAGCTACACGGTGAAAATTTACATGGTTCGGTAGAGCGGCAATTCTCAAAATGAATGTTCTACGAAGGATAATTTTACTTGATGCAAACAATATCAGTTTTTTTACCAGTCTCCTGTTTTATATCCCTACTCACATATTTCAGAATGTGCTTATGGGGTCAAAAACCCCAAAGAATAGCATTTAATTTTCTCACAACATCCAAACGCAATGAAGGTATAGGACTGCCAAATGTTAGAAAATACTATTGAGCATATCACCTTGCTAGAATTGTAGACTGGTGTGCAAATAAAATGCATGATCTAAAGATTGGATTAATTTAGAAAAAAAACATACTCCAAAGCCCCTCTCAGCTCTATCCCCTGGATCACGAAAAAAAACTTAGATGACAATTTACTACCCTATCCCCTATTTGGGACCTCTCTAAGAATTTTCATGCTAATGATACGAAAATTTAAAATTTCATCTTTCCACCAAGCCCGCTCACCCCAATTTGGTTGAATCCGGAATTTCCCCTGGGTCTTTTTAATGACTTCCTCAAATCTTGGAGAGATGACAGAAAATTAAAGGCAAGACATTTTTTTTTCCAGGGGTAGATTTAAAGATAAGCAAACATTACAAGAACAAAAAGTAAACAATATGATACCGTGGTGGTCCTATTTACAGCTAAGGCATTTTAACTGTTTCTGATAAAAAAGGGCTTTGTTCCAGACAAAACACAGCATATGAAAAAATATGCCTATCTTAAGGCCCAGTAAGACACACAATTTCAATCATATACAATTCATCTCCTTTCACTACCGCAGGAAAATTCTGTAGATCATTCTCACAAAAAATGGGAATCAGACTTAGGGATAGAATTTTCTAATGAGGACTGGGAAAACATTAACAAAAAAATTTTAAAATTCGAACCAGAGGGTACAGAGTGCCCTTAGTATTACACAAAATTCATCCTCAAAGTGATCCCCAAAGTGATGTTGGAGATGCAAATCAGAAGTAGGCTCCAATTCTACTACATTTTACCCAGTCCACACCACAAAAATACAAAAAAACACTGCTTTTTCATTATTGAATGCGGGCAATCTATTGATTCCAAGCATTTGGAAGTCAACAACTAGTCCAACTATAAAAGATTGGTTTACACAAACTGATCACATTGCTGAAATGGAGGAATTGATTCTGTCATCCCTAGACACAGTTACAAAATATTACACAACATGGGCTTCATGGTGAAATTTTCATGCATCCCAAGAATACAGGAATGATCTCTGATTTCTCACATTACGTTTGGTAGGAGAGAGTC
>NC_092858.1:128408584-128423286 GCF_032062135.1 Pyxicephalus adspersus
TTGTGCATTTGATAAACACAAATGGAATGCCACTGTGTGGAGTTTATTCAAACCTGTTTGATGAAAAGCTGCTGACAGGTGGGCAGAACATGTAGTGATGGTTATATGACAAGTCCTGCTATTTAGCTTCTAATTATTTTCTTAATAAACCTTGTGATACATCATATCTGCATGGTCACTTTAGCAAAGTTCTGAAGGATAAAATGGGCTAAATGTACATATTTCATGATTGTACAAAAGGCAGTTATTAATCAAAGACCTAATATGTCCCCTTAAAATATACATATAACACATAAAACTATATTTACTTTATTTCTTTTTTTTTATTATTTTTAAAAGTAGAAGGAAATTTTAAAACTTGTCATGGTATTATTTTTGTCTTTGACCTGTTAAGCAGATTTTCCTGTTTTTCCTGTCCCAAGTATGTCCTGGATAGTTAGGGAAGAAACCCTATACTAAGTACCCCTTTCCTTTTTGACCCCCTTACCCCTTCCTACCCCTACCCCTTCCCCTTTCAAATTCAAAGATGTTATTGACCAAGATGTTTTATGTTGTTCACTGTTTGCATTGCAGGGTTCATGGATCTTTATAGAACCAATTTTATGGTTCTATGGAACACACATTGTTTACAATATACCTCCTGATTTACACATCTCTATTTTTGTTGTCTTTTTTAGTTTGCTTTGTGTATACTCCTTCTACTTTTTTATTTTATTTAGTATTTTAATTTATTTAATTTTAATTTTTTTAATTTATCCCAAAGGAACTGCAGTTTTTTTCCTATATTTGTAAAATGTTATCAAAAACTTCCTGAAAGTAGAAAGTGAGAGAAAATTTCCCCAAAAGTGAATGAAATGAAAGTTAAATGAACCTTGTAGCACACCTAATGTCAACATTTTTACTTTACATAAAAGGGTAGACAATCGTTTTATTTAAAGTATAAAATTTGTTTGTTTAATTTTTTGTGCAACACCCATTTTTTGTGATCAAGAAAACACCTGCGGCGATCAAAACAGATTGGAAGTGCAAAGCCTCCCAGGATACCTATGTCACGCATCCTGGAAGGCTCTTGGCTGCTCCTCTGCTCTCAGGCATGCACAGAAGGAGCCCTTTCATAAATAGAAGAAAAAAAAAGATGAGGTCATCAATCTTATTTCCCCATCTATGTCACCCGATTTCACGCCCATGCAGTTTGATATTGGGTGGTGCAGGAAGAAGATCCTGTAAGAAGAGAGAAGAAGATGTCGGTGCCCAACGATGCCGGGCCGGAATACCAGGACGACGCAGGGACCCAAGCGAAGATACCTTCTGATGGATAGTCACATCTGCAGCATTAAAGGTATGTGTGTTTTTTTTGTTTTTTTTTCTTATCTGCCGATTAATGTAACGGGTAAGTTAATATAACATTTAGCATTATAATTATAGTAATTTACCTGGTTACAACTATGCACCTATAAACCAGCAGAGCCAATGTGCAGCAGGGAGTGCTTCCTAACAACTGCTAACCAATCGCAGTGCTCCCCACCACTGACAGTCTGTTAGTGAAAACTGTGGGGAGCACTCCCACTGGTTATGGATTGATTGCAGCATATCAAATGAACATAGAACCGACTTTCTCAATCATTTTTCATTCAGTCAAATACTGATCTAGAATTCCTTTATTTTTAGTAGATGTCCAACCTATAGTGTATAGATCAACACAGTCAACAAATGAATTCTTTAAAACAACTGCTCTCTGAAAATTTATGGATCAGATTATATCCAAAACAATAATATCACTTGTCATTTGGGAGAGTTGGTGATTATTTTGTGGGCTGTTTTGTTTTTTATGATTACTCTGCCTTCCTGCAGGAGAGTGCATCTGAGTGCATCTAAGCACCACCCAGTTATGTCTTGCACTGTACAAAACTCGGTGAGCTGTCCTTAACATTACTTTTAGGAGAACGTGGCTCTGTCTGTGTAACCAGCAATAATTTGTTACTAGCTGCTCTGTTAACAGAGCACAGTGCTTGATTGCCATTGAGCATTGTACAAGCATTGTACAAGGAGAGTTCTGATTTGACAAAATAGATGCATTATAAGTTCACCTATGACTTTCGATGCAACACTGGTAAAGCTGAACTCCAGGACAAGTAAATATTTGGAAAATTAAGTCAAACTTTACAAAATAAAGGATCAGGGAGGTGGTTATTGCAGAAAGGGATAGACGATGTCTCTTCAGAAATAACTCATCCTACTTGCCTTATCAAGTTAGGGAAATGTGAAAAAGCTGAGTTGTGCATGCGCAGCGTCAGATTTGGTTGCCATTGAAACTCAGCAATCCCGGCTACCCTTGTGTGTGTCGAGGAAAGGTTAACTCCCATGTGCAGGAATTATGTTGTTACAGAACAGCCGATCCAAATGGCTAAAAATCATCTCTGAGCAGAAGATAAATGGAAGATGGTGGCGCCCTGCCATGGAATGCAGATAGGTGAGTAGCATGCGTTTAGTTCCATTTAAATAAAAAAGCCATGTGTATTCTTACCTAAATCTTAATAAGCTATTGTACTTTTTCTAGATATGTGCAATAATTTATTTATTGATTGGTTTTGTATCTGCCTCTCTAATTATTTGTAGGCAGCCTGCAGATAGAAAGTCTGGTTGCTCTTTTTTACATCTTTGCTATCTGCATAGGTCATGCATAGTAATTATGTCACTACTACTTTTACAAGGTAATAACTAGGTGTCAGGATTCAAACCCAGGGATGCTTCAGTGACTGGCTGCAGCTTTATCTACTGCACCACTTGAGGGTTTGCCTTTTGCACTCTGTCAGATTCCTTGGATAAAGATACCTTGATACTTAGTATCTTGCTGTACCTTGAACTCCTGGCCCCTCCTATGAACTTCCTATATAGGCCATGTCTCTGAAACTTCCAGTTGCCAGATTATTGTGCTCTGTCAATATCTTAAACTACGTACACACGTCAGATTTTTATCGCCCGATAATCGGCATCGGCCAATTATCGGGCGAAAATCTGCCGTGTGTACAGCCGGTGTCGTGTCGGTGTCGTCCATCGTCCGGACGACCGACCTGCCGGATCCACGGACGATGGACGACAGCCGATCCTAATGAAAGGGAAGGGGGAGAGCGCGCAGCAGGGTGCCGCTCCGTCGCTCTCCCCCTCCCCTCTCCATAGAGCATGAACTGTGCTGTATGTACAGCACCGTTCATGCATCGTGCAGTCCCTTGTCGTTGGAAAGGATCGTGAAAGATCCTTTCCAACGACAAAAATTGGAAGTGTGTACGCAGCTTTACTCTTCCTGCTACTATTACAATGTGCTCCCCAGACTGCTACCTGTGTACCAGCTGGCTGCTGGTAAAACGACTACTCTTACTCGCACTCTCTAACTTACACCATTGGCTACCGACCTCGGCTTGTGCTTTGACTAGGTTTGTGTTTTCTCCTTCTCTGCTACCCCTGCTTGTCCATAGATCGTGGACTGCTTCCAGCTGTGTCTGCTTGCTGTTTCAGCCAATGGACTCCGAGCCTGACCCCTGATCCTTACACCAGCCTTGTAAAGACAAGTGGGTTTTCATCTTTTGTGGGTATTGATTAATTAATTAGAGTTTGTGTACCCTGAGTGTTAAGGCACAATTTTGTCATAGTGCTAGTTAAAACTGCTGAGTTAATTTGCAGTCATGTCTAAATAAAAAGTATTCTATTTTGTTATGAGTGCTAATTCAGCAAATCAGATCAATAACTCAGAGATCCAGTCATGCCAACCCATTTCAAACTATGCACAAAATAGATTCAATTCCTGCATAACACAAAACATTTATTAAAGGTCGGCCTATAAATTGAATTGTTGCTAATATGTTCATCTATGCAGCCGAAAGATGGTGCAGTATGTGGAATGTCAGATAGTAGACAAATAATGTAATCATGTGTAGTTAGTATAGACTTTACAAGCATCTGTTCATCTTTTAAGATGATAGCTTTCCTGGTTAAGCTGTGTTATTTTTCATAAGGCTTCTAAATAAAATTATATGCAAGTATATTCAGAGAGATGACACCTCTGCAAAAACTCTCCAGGTTAACACAGAATTTAGGTGACATTTTCCTAATAGTGCCAATACATTTGCCACACCATTAAAACTAAGATGATGAGAATCCCTCTTTACAAATGAGTACCCAAAATGGCAACACCAACTTTATTTTATTTTCCATCTGAACGTGTACTTTCTGGAAATATGCTGCAACCAGCTACCTGCTCAAAGGTGAACCTAACTTCAGTTCAACCTAATTTGGCCTTGGGAGAAAGGTTTTTGATTGTACGTTATTTCAGTCTGTGATTTTGCCTTAACTAAAAAGGTGCAATTTTAAAATGAATTTCCTCACAGTGATTTGAAATGCAACTATAACTTGTTTCAGTTACCTTTTCTGTATACTTTAATATACATGATTTGGGTACAGGTTCACTTTATTTCATAAATGTTACCTGTTCTAAAACAGCACTATAACAGAATAAAACATGCCCTAACTACTTCTTAACTGTGTATCGATTTTAAGTTAACCTTATCTATAAAGAAAGGCCCATAGCAAAATAGGAGCAGGGCCTTCATGACAGGAGTGTAAGGGGCTGCCCAGCGAGGAAAGAAAGGGGGGGGGGGAGTGGTGGAAAAGGAGTAGGTGGAGAAAGAGTTAAAGATTTAAAAGATGCACAGGGAGGAGCGATAGTGGATTGGAAAGTGGGAAAGGTAGGGTGGAGTAAGGGGACAGATAAAAGTGGGGGCTGTATCGGAAGTCGTCACAGTTTTACAGAAAGAAAATTAGGGAAGGAATAGGTAGCATAAATGGAGTCCTTGGATGCATTAATGAGGCAGCTTAGGGATGCAGCGGCTTCACATGGTGAAGCTTGGCTGCAGGCTAGGGTTGCGGAAGCAGTGGGGGATGCAGGTGGGGGTCCCCCACTACTTAGAGTAGAAGGGTTACGGCCAGGGAGGATCAGAGCCCCGGTCCTCCTAAGTCCAGACCCTTTTAATAGGACTAAGCGCCATCATGGGAGCCCCTCCAGGGACCCTCCTGGCCGGGATGTCGGGCGCAGATCTGCCCGGGGCAGCGCCAAGTCAGGGAGAAATCCCCTTCTTCGGTGGAGTTCTGGTGGGGGGGCTGCGGCTGACAGGGAGCGCAGACCCCTGGAGAAGGACGTGGAGGCCTCAGCTGGGGAGGCCTTGCTGAGGCCTGGGACCTCCGGCAGGGTGAGGTCCCAAGACAAAGCAGGCGTCGTGGGGGCTGTGGTCGCCAGGCTGCGTCCCCTGTCTGAAGGCAGGTGCTGCATTGTCAGGGGAGGCCGCACCTGAAGCCGAACGGTTTTCAGAAAGGCGAACGGTTTTCAGAAAGGGGGCTGCCGCTTACAGGGCGCGCAGCCCCCCTTCGCCTGGGTTGCCGGAGCGGCGTTGGAGGGCCTCGTCGGAAGCCGGCGCCTTGCGTAATGTGGTGGCATCCGGTCCGGTCGAGGACGCGGCCAGGGAAGGAGCTTTACCTGCGGGGAAGGAAGGGGGTGGACGACCCCGTAGAAGACCCGGTTCCTGGACCGCTGCAGTGAAGGAGAAGATGGCGCCAGAGGCCTGCCCGCGTGGTCGGAAGAGGACCAGAAGTGACGCAGGGTGGAGCCGGGCCGCGTCATCAGAGTCGCCAGGAAGTGAGGTAGGCTCGGCTTCGATCCCGGAAGTGCGGCGTTCCGAAGGAGAAGTGTCCTCATGAGCTTGGCGAGGGAGCCGCGGAATTTGAGATCAGCGCTGAGATTTCCGGAAGTGGTGAAGGACAAGTTGGCCAAAGAGGTGAGTTTGGGTCGGATGAGCGGCCCCTTTTCTTCCCCTCTGTTAGCAGATTTGGTTATTTCCCCATTGGACCAAAGAAGGAAGCTGGAAAGTTTAGGATGATTCATCATTTATTGTTTCCTAAAGGGGGTTTGGTGAATGATGGTATCGATCCGGAAGTGTGTGCTGTGGCGTACACTTCATTTGACGCAGCGATCCGGTGGGTGAGGAGATATGGGCTGGGGGCCTTGTTGGCAAAAGCAGATATTGAGGCCGCTTTCAGGCTTTTACCTGTTCACCCGGATTGCGTGCGGTTGTTGGGTTGTAAGTGGGGGGTACTACGTTGATAGGTGTTTGCCTATGGGTTGTTCCATTTCCTGCGCTTTGTTTGAACAGTTTAGTACCTTTTTGGAATTGGTGGTTAGATGTGTGGCAGAAGTTGACTCGGTTTTACATTATCTGGATGATTTCCTTTTGATAGGGCCGGCTGGCAGTTCAGTGTGCAAGGTGCTGTTGGCTACCTTGCAGCATGTATCCGAAAGGTTTGGTGTTCCATTGGCTGATGACAAAACAGAAGGGCCGGTTACGGCCTTGACCTTTTTGGGCATTGAGCTGGACACGGTGGCGATGGAGAGCAGGTTGCCGTGGGACAAGTTGGAAGCGCTGAGATGTGAAGTGGGAGCAGCTAAAGGGCGCAAGAAAATGAAATTGAGGGAGGTGCAGTCCTTGCTAGGTAAGTTGAACTTCGCATGTAGAGTGGTGCGAATGGGCAGGGTTTTCTGTCGTAGGTTGGCGGCGGCTACAGCAGGGGTCAAGGCATCGGATCATTTTGTACGGTTGAATGGAGGGGTGCGGGCAGACTTAGCGGCGTGGGATTTGTTTTTAGAACGGTTCAATGGGAAAGCATTGTGGTTGGAGGGGCCTGTGGATGCAGTTGATTTGGAGTTGTTTACTGATGCGGCGGGGGGGGTTGGCTTTGGGGCTTATTTTAAGGGTAAGTGGTGTGTGGGAGTGTGCCCCCAAATTTGGGTAAAAGAGGGTTTGGTTAAGAATTTAATAGTGCTGGAATTGTTCCTTATTGTTTTGGCAGTGGAACCGTGGGGAAAAGAGTTGGCGAACAAAAAGGTTCTTTTTTATTGCGATAACTTGGGAGTTGTACAGGCCATAAACAGCTTTACGGTTTCATCGGGGGCTGCAGTGCGGTTGCTAAGGCATTTGGTCTTTAAGTGTATGGAATATAACGTGTTTATTTTTGCTAGACATATTCCGGGGGTCTCTAATAGTGTGGCTGACGCCTTATCTCGTTTGCAGTGGGACAGATTTCGCGAGTTGGCCCCGGAGGCAGAGGACAGTGGTCGTCAATGCCCGGAACATCTGTGGGACATTGCGAGGGGGTTATCAGAGGGCTAGTTCAGAGGTCGGTGTGCGAAAGGACTTAGAAGGCGTATGAGGCGGTATGGACCGAGTGGCTGGAGTGGCAGGCGCAGTTGGGAAGGGAGGCCATGGAAACACCACTGTTGGGGGTGTTGGGTCCGTTGGCAAAAAAATTTACCGAAGGGGCGTCGGTGAACAAATTGATGGCGGGTTTGGTGTTTGGTTTTAAGTTTAGCGGAATGGAAGACGTTACAAAGTCATTCATTGTGCGGCAGGCTCTTAAGGGGTATAGAAGGGGTAGGAAGGTTTGCGACAGTAGAAGGCCTTTGTCGTTTGAATTGTTGAAGGGTTTGGTGGGAAAATTGGAGGCACTGTGTTTTGGGGGAGATGAATTCTTGTTGTTTAGGGCGGCCTTTGTGAGGGCTTTCTTTGGAGCTATGGGGGTGGGGGAACTGGTGAGCCCGGCTAGAGATCGACCAGGAGGGCTTTTAGCGGAAGATGTAGTTCTCAGTAAGGATAAGGTGAGTTTGAGAATTAGGCGGTCGAAGACGGATCAGTTGGGAAAAGGTTTTCGGGTGGATCTCTTTCCTTTGGGGGTTCTGGGGTTTGTCCCGTGCGGGCTTTGGAAGAGTTTTTGAAGGCTAGGCCCCAAAAACCGGGCCCCCTGTTGATGCATGAGGATGGGACGTGCTTGTCCCGTTTTCAGTGTGTAGCGGTATTTAGGCAAGGCTTGGCCATGCTGGGAGTACAGAGTAATGAATATTCATCACACTCCTTTAGGATTGGGGCGGCTACAGAGGCGGCTAGGTGGGGGGTCGGAGAGTCAGTCATTAGGAAAATTGGTCGGTGGGAGTCTGAGCGTTTTAAAGTCTATGTGAGGCCACATTTACTGTAGAAGGTGCAAGGGACACGAAGGTAAAGGGGGGAGGGGGTGACAAGTTCATTTGGAGTATTGTGGGGGTTGGCATGGTTTGCTTTGTTTTTTCAGGTCAGGAGCCAGGCTTGGTGTGAATTCTTGGCCATTCCTACGTTTGGTGGGGTGCCCGGAGAGCCGCGGTCAGGGCAGAAGGCAGGCAGTTAGGAGTGCCCAGGACGGAGGCTACGGTGAGGTGGATCGGGATCCCAGGAATGCTGTGGAGTCGGGGGTGCCGGAGGTCAGGAAATATGCAACCCTGGACAAGCCGCCCAATGTTTTAGTGTTACATGCAGGGGGTAATAATTTGGGAAAGAGAGGGATAAGGGAGTTGATTAGAGATATTAGGTTGGATTTTTTGAGGCTGCAGGTGGAATTTCCGTGCATGTTGGTGGTATGGTCAGATATTGTAGCGAGGACCACTTGGAGGGGTGCAAGGTCTGTGGTGGGTGTAAATCGAGGTAGAATTAAGGTTAATCAGGAGGTGGGTAGGTTTCTGGCCAGACATGGAGGAGTGGTGGTGCGCCACAGGGAATTAGAGGAGGAGACGTGGCGATATTTGAGGGGGGATGGAGTTAATTTGAACGCCATAGGTATAGATCTTTGGTGCTTGGGTTTGCAGGATGGGGTGCAGAGGGCCCTTCGTGTGTGGAGGGGCGCGCAGGAGTAAGGGGTCACCCTTGTGCGCTGTGGCGGTTGGGGTCTGGGTGGAAGGTAAGTGCCCAGTGCTAAGTCGGGGGTGAAGGGGCATCTCGGGTGGTGGAGTGCCCCTTCAAATTGGTTGTGGTGGGGCCCCTGAGGCAGGGTGGGCCCAGGGGCCATAGCGTTGTTCATGGTGGGTTGCAACTGTTGCAACTGGAGGCGGGCTTTACCTTCCAAGACCTGCAGCCTGGATACATATAACTTAATAAAAGTAGACTAAGAGGAGAGTCTAAAGTTGAAAGAGGGGGGTTAATTTACTAAATGTTGGGGTTATGAAAATGTTATTAATTGGAGTTATTTATGGTTATATATATATAGTTATTTATAAATGTTTACAGGTGTTATGTTTTATTAATGTTTTATATGTTATTTATGGTATGGTTATGTAATTAATGTTATTAAAGGTTAAGCGTTTATGGTTATTTAATGTTATAAAAAGTTTATGTTATTTAATTTTGTATTAATAAACGGCTGCTTGCCAGCCAATTTTAAGTCCAAAAAGGTGTTGTGTGTTGATATAAAGGAAGAGAGAGGTATGGTAGGTTGGCAAGCAAGGAGGAGATGAAGGGGGTGGGGGTGTAGTAGTTGAGAAAAGGTTTTAAGAAGGGGAAAAAAGGGGGGGGGGACAAGGAAAGGAGCAGGGGCAGGACATCCGCACTGCCCTAGTTATGATAAATCTGTGGCATCAGGTTTGCCTGAAACAGGGGACAATGAACTTATAGATAGATAGGCAGCTAGATATGGAATTAAATATAGCTATTTGATCTTTGTATATCTTTTTATTGGAATGTGGTTATTTGTTGTCTATTACCTAAAACATACTCAACAGCTGGTAACGATGATGAAACATTAGGCTGGTTTATCTAGTAGATCTTTTATATATAGAATAAGATACCACTGTATACTTTTTCAATGTCTATTAATAGTCTCAAATTCTTAGATGTGGGCAGAATGTCAGTCAGTGCATGACAAAAAATGACAACATGGTGAACTTGTAGAAAAGTTCGGGGTAGGCTTACCATAGAACCAGCTTGTGGCATCAAGAAGTGTTTAGCTTTTTGCAACTACTACATTGGAAAAGAGAATTACATGTCATACTCTGCCAAGTGCTGTCAAAATTTAATGTTTTGGAAGCTGCTGTCACTGTTCTGTGGTGGTAGGGTTTATTCTACAGCCTAAACTTTCTTGGAAAATTACAATGTTTACAGTGTAAATTTACATTTAAAAGATACAATGTTATATTAGGCAAAATAGATACATTCAGTTCTTAAATGCAGTTTTGCACATAGTAAAATTGGCAATTTAAGATTTCAGAACTACCTTAACAAGGGTCAAAGTGTAATGGTTGGAAAACTGGCTCAGAGCATCTTTAAACTAGCCTTGTATGGAGGAGTTCATAGTCCATAGTCATGTCACTAGCTGTCCTTCAAAGGGGCTCACTATCTAATGTCCCTACCTCAGTCATATGATAATGTATTTATATACGTTAATGAATGTTATTCTTTAATACAGTCTAAGGACAATATTTGGGGAAAGCCAATTAACTTAACTGCATGTTTTTGGAATGTGGAAAGAAACCAGAGTACCCAAAGGAAACCCACGCAAACACAGGGAGAACCTGCAAACTCCATGCAGATAGTATTCTGGCCAAGATTTGAAGCTGGAACCCTGTGCTGAAAGTCCAGAGTGCTAACTTCTGAGTCATCATGCTGTCACTGCTTTACCTCTACTAAAAGTGGTCCAAGGAATGATGGCTAGTAATTGTAGTTATTGATGCATTTAAGGTGAGGGAAGGTAGGCTGCCTGGCCCAATCCCACATTGCATTTACTGTAGCAAAAATTGCTAAAAACAACTTTATTATTGGCAAACCTGAAAAAAATGAGAGAAGATGTAGATCACAGCTTGTTGTGTTACCACAGACCAGTCAGAGTGCCTATTCTAACCATTGTAAAAAATAATAATAATAATAATAATAATTGTAAAAAACAAAAATGACCACAAAAGGGTCAGAAGTGTAACATAGACCACCAAAAAAATGATTTAATACTTGCTTTTACTGACCTGGAATGCAATAATGATCAAGAATGCAGACTGCATTCTGACTTTGTAATATGCGTGCTTCTTAAGAAATGTCTAAAGTATTAAGCCAGAAACAGTCAATCAATTCATTTTTTTAAACACTACTCATAAAGAAACTTATCATCCTTAATAGATAGTTTAAATGTTTATAAAACTAACAGCCAGAGCAAGTCAGACTTTTGAACTGCTACTAATCATTGCACTGCAAATCTTAGGTAGGGGTTTGGGGGTCATCAAAAGAAATGAGTCAATTAATTTTCAAACTGTGAATTTGCTGTTGGATCGGACAACCTAACCTTTCACATGCAAATAATAATTTGCATATTTTATTAGATACTTTATCACCCATGCCCTTCTAGCTAGGCACTTTACATTTAATAGTCACCGCAGCATAAATCAGTGGTATGAAAAAGAATCTGTAACTTTAACAAGATCCTAGAATAAAACATTTGTTCCCTGAACAATCATATGTGCAACTAATTCTGTTAATTTTATGGGAGTTACATTTATTTAGGATTGGAGAAAATGTAAACTGACCATTTTCCCTTGAAAAAATATCTAAACCAGTAAAGTGTATTTTTCAATCAAATTTTTAAAATCATATTTAATTTTTTTTATTAGTTCTTGTTTTCATGTTAAGGTAGTAAATATAACATTTTGCAATGACAAGAAAATACCATTTAAAAAAAAAATTCAACACACCAACATTCTAATAGAGAGATGCATCAGGGTATTGTTAGATCCATTATAAGCATTTGATTTTATAACTGTTGTCAGGCAGGCTTTACTGACCTTTCAGAAAATATTTTTCCAAGAAATGGAAAAACCAAAAAATAAACTGTTTAATGGTTTTGTAAAAAGTAAAGGATTAAGTATTTATGTTTTAAAATAGCCTGTTGTACCACTGTACATAAAAAAGGACAAAGCAAATATTCAAAGACCACAGAGGCATATGCTCTTGAAATATTGGGCATGAGAATAAATATGCAATTACGATTCAAAAGCACTTAACATAAAAGCTGTATAAAATAGCTTAGGGTAACCAAAGCAGTGAATAGGATTTATAAAACAGTTGTATTCACCCATAAACAAATGAAATGCAGTTCTTTGATAGAGCTGGTTGAGGGTAGCTACTGATGTTTTAGTAAAGTGTTATTATGTTTCAGATCTTGAATTTAGTATGGAGCCACCATGCAAACCACTAGAGAAAGCATAGTAGGGATTAGCTGCATAACACACAAATTATACTATGTAAAGGTTAATTATTTGTGACTTTATTGTAAAGTAACAGCACAATTATTTTAAATGATATTGATGCACAAGCGATTTTAAGAATGTATATTCATATCAAATATTAAATAATGCCTTGTAAAGCTAAGTGAACCATTCTGAAGTTTTGATGATTTACCCTTTTACCCAATTTGCTCAAGGTGTACATTTCCATTTTTGTTTGCAGAAATTTTGCATACCTACACTGAACATATTTCTCATAATTATACTAAAGTCAAATGGGAGGAAGTGGGAGAAAGCTATTTCCACCTACAACCTAGCATATATCATTCGAGTTATTATTGGAAAGAGCAAAAAATTATGTACAGGAAGTAAGGGAAGGTCATATCATAATTAACACAGAAAAAAATATCCCACTTACCAGGATTTGCAGATCTGCCTTCAGCTTGACAAATAAGAATCGAAATGTTTATACTGCTGGGACTTCTGAGATGGGTATAAACAAAGCGTATAGAGCTGCATTGAGAGGGGTTCCTCTAAAGAATAATGATGGAATGTATTAAGTTGGTACAGGTGTGCCATGATGTGTGTTGAATGGTGAGGTTTCTGTGGTACACACAACATGCTCCAGATTGCATTATTCTGCACAGCGTGAAGTATGCTGCATACTCCATACCATTGCACTGAACACTGTGGCCTATGTTATACATTTCATACAACTAGTTGTTACAACACAGAAAGACTTACATTTATTTTTTTATCTGTGCTCCCTAGCAATCAAATAACTAACTTCACTCTTTTGGCCTATCTGGATGAATGTAACTTACTGTCCTATTTCTTTTAGGACTGACTCACAAGCATGAACTTGATAGTGTGACATACCTACAGATAAAGCCTATGCAGGCTATAAAAAATATCTTGCATAGTGATAAATCATTCTACACTTGTGCCTCTGCCGTTCCAATATTATGAGGCGCTCCTCTTCTGGCAATTTCACATTCCACTTGCTGCATCAACTTGGGGATGACAGACCATAAACTGCTTTGTATATATAACTGTTAGTTTATTGTGCTAGTTAAGTGACAGTTTAAAACTATCTTGCTGCTGTAGGGGCATGTCTGGTAATGTTTAGAGAAAACTGGTCTTTGATAGTCCAACATCTCTGGGATGCTGCTACCACCAGTACAATAACTAAACCAGTGGCTATACACTGAAATCTTCAGTGCAGAACAAAAAAAGTTGGAGTTGAAAAATTTGACCTGATACACTGGGGAACAATTTTGAACAAATTTTTTGTTAACTTAAATTTTTAAGCCTATTTACACTAAAATAGGTATGATGATTCTGTAAATTCAGTTAGTTTTCTTCTATCACCTCAGGTTTTTTCTCTACCTCTTATAATAATGCGATTACTGTAGCGATTTGTATAGGCTATACATTTACACGCAAGACAGTGTGGTCAGAGGTTGTGCGCTGCTCTACGTAGTGAATAAGCAAAAATTATTTTTCTACTTACACACATATTTCCTTTCTTTCAGATCATGTCTGGCTTTGCTGTTTTTCGTAGTAAGTGCCTAAAGAACCCTGATTCATTTTGTTATATCTGTGGCAGTTTCACCATTCCCAGTCAAAGGGCGAACATAAGCATATTTTTAGAGCAAGCCTATTTGGCATATTTCAAAGTTAAACCTGGATATCAAGATAAGTCTTGGCCCCCTCATAAGGTGTGCAGTGTGTCCAGGGTTTACGGATGTGGACAAAGGGAACACATGATACGATGCCATTTGGTATACCTATGGTTTGGTGACAGCCAGGAAATCATTTTAGTGACTGTTACTTTTGTATAGTGAAAACTTCAGGATATAAGAAAAATAAATGTAACATGGAGTATCCTAGTCCACCATCGGCTATACACCCAGGGGCTCATTCAGATGAAATCCCAGTGCTGGTTTTCATTACACTACCCTCTCTTGAATAACATGATTATGGTGATGAACTAGGTGACAACAACAATGAAAAGTTTGAAATTGAATAGGATTCTGTTCGTAAGGGATTTGATCAGCATGAGTTGAGTGATTTAGCACGTGATTTGAGACTATCGAAGAAGGCTTCAGAACATCTAGCATCAAGACTGTGTGAGAAAAACTTACTTGAAAAAGGAATGAAGGTATCGTACTTTTGAATCAGAGGAATTGCATCTCTACAGTACTTTGGAACTGAGAGTGGTTATGTGTATTGCTATAACATACCTGGAGGAATTGGGAATTCCAATCTATAACTCAACTGAATGGCGACTATTCATCGATAGCTCAAAGAGGAGCTTAAAGTGTGTCCTCCTTTACAGTGGCAATATATTTGGGTCAGTCCCCATTGGCCATTCAGTTTCTCTTTGTGAAGAATATGCAGACATAAAGAGAGTCATTAAGTTGTTGCAATATCACCAACACAATTCGGTCATCTGTGTTGACCTTAAAATGATATGTATCCTTTTTGTTCAGCAATGCAGATACACCAAGTATTCCTGTTATGTGTGCATGTGGGATAGCAGAGCTCGTGAGAGCCATTGAGTGGAAAGGAATTGGCCTCCAAGATCTGCCCTAAA
>NC_092858.1:128424165-128425598 GCF_032062135.1 Pyxicephalus adspersus
AACAACTGTAAGAACTAACTCAAAATAAAATGCGTTCCCCAGTGATATGGAAATTCTAAATCAGAAATCAGATTTATTTTAAAATTTTGACAGATAACACAGAGAACAAATATCAAGCAATATACATGAGGAGGGAACTAAAGTCAAAGAGCCCATTTATAAAGCAGGGAATTGGACATTCCCGTAAACATTCCCTGGTGGAGAATCTTCCAGGTCCATGTGTTTCAATGGCAGTAATTGATTTTCCACCAGGGAATGTTTGAGGGAATGTCTGATACCCTGCTTTATAAATAGAGCCCAATGTAAACTTGCTATACTTCCGGTAATGGGTACATTTACAAATCATGGGACCCACCTGCATAACTTTAATAAGCTCCCTGTTGGCGAATCACCAGGCCGCTCTCGCTTACATGTTCTGTAAAGGCCCGATTTGCTGGGAGATTGAAATTAAAAACTTTGCTCGCTCATTCCTACTCACTATCACTTACCAAAGTTTTTCTCCCAAGGCTTTTTGTATGTTACAGGAATTAATAGAGGAAGAAATAGAATGAATGGGAGTGGAAGTGGGAGGCTGTATGGAAGAGAAAGACCCGATGCTGAAAGAGGTAATATACATTTAGATCACGATTGTGCTACTCTGCAACAGGGGGAGGACTGGAGAAGCAACAGCTACTGAGGCAGCACCACATGGTAGAGTTTCTCTCCCATGGATAAATGGTAAGAGTTTGGCCTCCCATACCCAGTGCAGTTGATCCAACTCTAACCCTTGAGGCTTCCTATAGACAGATGAGGCCGCATACCTTAATCAAATGTAACTTAATAGCAGGGGCAGTTAGAATTGCTGCCTGTAGAGTATATGTAGGAAACGTAAGGTGAACCAGTCAGTGTTTGGGAGTTTACATGTAATTAATTTGCCTAATTATTGTAACTAGAATACTGGAACTGTTTTTATAAAAACAATACTACATAGGAACATTTTATTCATGAATGTTTCAGCCTGAATGTTTTATGGGCTGTCTGTAAATTTCTGGAGGGTTGGCAGCCTTGACTGCACACCTGAAAAAATCTCTTTCAATGAATGATCTATATTATATTTTTTATTTAGGCTTGCTGTCTATTACATGTATCAGGTCTTTGCTTTTCTCTATATACAGAAATTATGTGTCATTTGTGCCTTCAAGAAAATGTTAAGAGCTTTCACAATTCTTTGCTGCTAACTGACCAAAAAAAAAGTAACACCCATTCCAAAACTCACATTTATCCCATGTTTTAATGTTTTTTGTAGTTTTGAAAAGCATGGACTAGTCCCAAGAAAGGGAGATGCCTTATGGACACCATTAGTATGAAAATAATACGGTAGCAACTGTTATTCTAATCTATTACCAAAAATCATCAGATAGAAATATTGCATCATGGGCTTGAGACTATTGTAT
>NC_092858.1:128425952-128626545 GCF_032062135.1 Pyxicephalus adspersus
GGGGGGGGGGGGGGGGGGTGAGTTAATTTCACTAAAACCACCTATTCTTTGTAATTGCACCTATGTCATATTCCTCATAGTGAAAGACAATCAAGTATGGTTATTTAAATGTTTATACCTACCATAGTACTATATGGCCTGGGATGTACCTTCTATTCTTGCATCATGTACTCTAACATGGGGCAAGGTTCTGTGATTCCAGTTGTATGAACTGAAGGAGACTTGATTAATCACACAATGGTGCTAATTTACCCAACTGTGATCGCCTGTATGAGCATATGAGTGGTTCATTGGTGCACATTACAATGAGCGAGCCTCAAGTAAGAGAAGAGGAAGGCTTTGTGCTGGGCTGGAGAGCATTGCAATTCTAGTTGGCAGCATTTAGATATACCCTAGAGTAAAAAAAACTTGCAAGTGAAAAAGTAACCATATTTAAATATGAAATGTTCACTGCATGTTCTTTAACCATGATATTAGATAAGGTAAAAATAATTTCTTTCTACCGTTTAGTGCGAGGATGTCAAACTCAAATCCAAAACTCAGGCTAAGTAGCGGGCCAAACTTTTTATTAGGATACATAGTCTTGGTAGAAGTATAGATACTTCCTCACCCTGAGACACCATATTACACACCATCCTCGTATATTAATCATGTTCTGATAATA
Source organism: Pyxicephalus adspersus (assembly GCF_032062135.1). Taxonomy (NCBI): domain Eukaryota; kingdom Metazoa; phylum Chordata; class Amphibia; order Anura; family Pyxicephalidae; genus Pyxicephalus; species Pyxicephalus adspersus. The sequence goes on from NC_092858.1 coordinate 128,426,617, forward strand.
AGAACATGCTTGTCTTCATGAAGCATGAACATATATTCGCTTTCCCATCTTCCATTATATTGTCTATCTGCATCACCTTTTCTCTTGTTGGACATTTTGGGAGTGATTGCTATTTTGTTCTTAGCATGTAGGTAGGTAGGAGGTAGGTGTACCTGACCTATCCTGGCCTGTCTATGTGAGGGGAATGGAGCCACTGACTGTGCAGAGGTGGAGGCCAGTGTCTCAGAGTCAGGAGACATTGCTAATTTAGTATCTCAAGCATACTACTGGCAGCAGGATTGGGACTCTGGCACAGTCGTGCATAGTGGTGGGTCTCGGCAGGGGAAGAAGCAACTGGGGTCCTTCTGCCTGCAGCACAATCAGGCACTGGTGTGGACCGCCCTGCTTCTACCTGGTTTCCTGGGACCTCTAGCCTGCAAATGTAAGGCGCTTGGATGCAGCATAGTCACTGCGGGCCATATAAAACAGCCCGCAGGCTTTGTGTTTGACAGCTGTGGTCCAGTGTCTGTTGCTGAATACGCTATGTACCATTCAATAAATGATTTTGCTCTGTTTGTACAATTTTCTGATCAATAGATTATTTAAGGAAATTTTGTAACTCTGTACCTATTTTCTGTTATTTCCTCAATCAACATGCCTAACTCTGACTTTTTTTTTTTTCATTCACTTTTGCTAGTCACTATTTAAGAATTATTTAAAAAAGAAGAGAGTGTGAACATTGTCTTTAAGCTTTTCTACCTATTTCTTTTGTGTTTTGTTGGTTCACCCTGACTTCACCCAAGCCAAGGCGTCCAGAGGGATTCTTTACAAGTCTAAACCTCATGTATCATATTTCCGACCAGCCACTGTTACTCGACCCAGTTGGTTGTGCCACAGTTGTAATTATGAGAATATATTCATATTTATTAGCCCAGCAAATCCCTGATCATCCAAAATTAGTGTGTCTTGATGTGCACCTAATACATATTTAGGAGCCTAATCTTTTGGAGAGTTCCTGGGAGAGTGAGAACTAGGATTATAGCTGTACAAAAGCCTTATCCAGCTGTCCACCTAGACTAGGGTGTGGTCAATGGACTGAGGTCTTTTGCAGTATATAGAAGAACAGGAACATAGGCTGCTTCTCTATTCAGCTGATGGGTTCAGGAAACCAATAAAGCAAACATTTCACTGTTTCACTGAGTATGCACTGTTGTTGTAAACATCTGTTTAAACATTTGTTTAAACTTTACACAGTGGGGATGGAAAATGCAGTTGGATGCTGTCTATACTTGCCTATGTGTTCTGCCTTCTTATGATAGCTTCTGTGGTGCCATCCAGGAAAGATGTGTGAAGATCCCCTGTCTAGTAAACATTGGGTCAAGAATATTTTTTTGGCATAGTTGTACATGAAAACAAAGCTTTTAGCCTAAGGGGCCATTTTCCTGGTACATGAACCCACATTTTTCACAATTGTATTCTGTGGTGAGCTATAGCAAAGGTGCATTTTTGTTTACTACATATGTAAAGTAGGGTATCATCAAAAAATGGCTGGCCAAAAATGGTAAGTCACACTTGCTTTATCCCAACACATACTGTTTATGTTCATGCAGCCCCAGTGCAAACAATTATTCTGCAATGTTAAACATTTGACTTCACTACTTGTAATGTCTTTAAACATGTACCATGCTCCCAGTGACATCAAAATTCTTGAGTTTCATTAAGTAGCAAAAAAAAGATAGCCATAATAGCCAAACAGCTAACATTTTCAGAAGAAGAGCCAGAAATGGCAGCAAAATCATTTTTAATGATAATTTCCTAGATTTTGCAGAGAGGTTACCTGATACTATCGCAATCCACAAGTTTTGGAATCAATGCTGCATCCAGTAATTCAGCTGAATAAGAAAATAGCTTGTGCAAATAATTGAAATCAGTGCAATTTCTCTTCTACCCATTGCATAAGCAATTAAATCTCTACTAAAAAAAATGCTCAGATATTAATTGCTGAGGGTGATTAGATTGTGATATGCATATAGCCAACTTTAGCTAGATCAAGTCATGTGTCATAAGCAGGACTTTAGCAGTATTTAAAAATTTTAATTTTGTATTTAAAACTTCAAAGGGGAGAACCCCAACTAGTTGTTATATGCAACACACAAGAATTACATTTTCAGATGCTTTATATACTGAGCCTTAAAAAAAATCAACTCTACACCTCTCATGTTGCTTCCCTGCTAACCCAAGAATTCTCTCCTTCTGATGCTACAGTATTATTTTGAGTCTTGTAGTCATTTATAGTGCACTTGTGAGTAGAGCACTTTATACACCTACTCTAATACATTAGTAGGAGAGCCAACATAAGCAACTTATTAGTAATACCACAGCCAAAGCTTTCCAGTTATTACAAATGGATCATAACATGTTCTTTGCAAGTATTATTCTCCCCAACATATGACATGCTAATTCCAGAGGTGCACTATTTTACCAACCAATGGCAAAACATGCCAATGGCCATATCCACATACTAACATATACTAGCATATATTATATATGTAACATATACTAACTTTTTCTGCAGATTACCTCTTTTTTAACATAATAATAATTGAAATGTACATAGGTTAATTGAAAATATGTATTCATATTTAGCAGTACATGAATGTAAATATGGATGTACACAAATAACCTTTCTGTAAGTTTGAATTAAGTATGAATTAAAATAGTCAAATTCTGGAAATCTCAAATGGAAAAAGCTTATTTCCATGGAATTTCAGCAGAATACAACAAAAAACATGTACTAAATGTTAAAAGGAAATAAATAAAAATACCCCTGGGAAGAGGGTCTTTTCATTAACCATGAGGGGTAACACAATAAACTATCAATAATGAGTGATCAAAAGTTGCTGGGAAATAGTAGTCTAACCAGGGTGTCCATATCCATGGAAATTTGGTCATAGTGTCAAACAGTATTGCCCGCATTTTTTCATTGCAAAGGAACCATGCCATTTTATGTTTGATTTCAGCTACTGTGGGAGTAGATCAGCCTCTTAAACATCTATCCAAAGGATGCAGGGGGAGTTTCTGCATACGGTGTGGCACCATGTACCAACACATTAACAATTTATAATTAGCTTCAATAGCCAACGCATTAACATTGCAATGGTCCACTGTGTCCCAAATTTGTGACCAGGCTTCCGGGTCCAAAGTTAGGCCTAGGTCTTTCTCACAATGGTGCACCTTTGGCAGGGGCAATGGTTTTGTTTTGCTAAAAGGAGATCATAAACAGTCAAGATGATTCACATCACCTGCTAGATGCTATTCTAACTAAATAGTCACCATTAGGCTCCCATGTTTCTGCAGCAATTAAACAGAAAATTTAGAATGAGGAATGTATAGATTTACTGTCCATTCTGCCTTCCTCCAAAGTAACTTTCCATAGATCTTAACATGAAATGGAGAGAAAGTCTATGTTCAGACAAGTGGTTTTTGCAAGGGGTTTTGGGTAGTGTTACTGCATTTTTTGTGGCATTGCATATATCTGAATTAGTACCTCCAGGTAAATGAAGATGAAAGCCCGATGGTGGATTTGGCCTAATGTTTGATGACATGGTCAGGGGTCCTGGTTAAACATCTTTATCCAGAAAAGTGAAACCAGTAAATCAGTTTGGTAATGGAAGATGGATGTTGGTAAAAATAACATTCCATCGTCCCCTATATGCGATAAAGTCTTCTTTCTTTTCCCAAACTTGCAATAAGTCAATAATTATTTTCTTATCCACAAAAATAGAATGCCACACAGTAAATTCCAATTAAGAAGAAAGGCATACAGCATACTGATTTAACTTTTTTGTTAATTTCTTCTCATTTATTTAGAGCTTGCACAGCAATAGAGGCTGGTTGGTTAGCTTTTTGATTTTTCATTGGTTTGATCTTGTGTTTTAGGAACCAGACTGGTGGTGTGGATTGTGCATCATACTTTTATCTTTTAGCTACAAAAGCCAGCATTCGGAAGATTTTATTGGAAATGTTTAGGTCTTGCCTGCAGTGTAAACAGTGTAAGCATTGGGCAGAGTTTATCCCAGTTGTTGGGTTTTTCTTGCAGATCTGGGTGGCCCCTTTTCTTACACTAGATTATTTAGGCAATAAAAATACAAGAAACCTCAAATCCATGGATATCTTCTTCACATCCTTTATTAATTGTGAATATTACTGTGTAACCTGCACATTTTTTTTTATAACTTGTTCCATATTCACTATGGTTAGCTATCAGTTCACTATGAATAACTATCAGTTATCCAAATGGTTACTCACTTTGGCCTATTTACCCTACCAGCATGTAAATTTAAAAGGTATGATTTTGATCTGACATCATTTAATTATCGGATATTGGCTCAGATATTTTTAATTTAGGATTATAATCAGCTAGTAAAATGGCCATAATTTGGGTGGTTGCCACTACAGCATGCTAGCTGGTTGAGGTTTTTAGAGGTATATTATGGGGCTTGAGTTGTGATGGCTAAGCCTCTTTGGTAGAGTGTAATGCTGGGAGTAATATATTAAGATATAGTGGTATTGTGAATGGTTTGGGTAATAATCATTACAAATAAACCATAAATAAAGGTCATGGCCAATTCAATCCAGCAAAGAGTTTTGTCTGTGTATTTAAATAAAGTAAGTTATGTTTAGGTAAATCATACTGGCTAAAATCCCATAAAAGTAAAAGTAAAAGTGAATAACCTCAGCATTGTATTAGTCCCGTATAGGGGGTCTTACAGTTTTTCTTCTCTCCAGTCTTTCTCCTCCCCATACCAATTTCCTTCTATAATGACTGGTACTTACTGGTACATGGAGTTGCTTCATACCATTGGACAAGTAGGCTGTCAGGTGTTCTCATGCCTTTCAACAGTTGGAATCTAAAAATGGAGAAGAAAAGGACTGTTAGTTACATTTAAAGACTGGCTTTGTTTCTCTGGAAAGAAAATGGCAGACCCCATGTAATTGGAGTGGCTGAAGGAGCCTCTGTATTTTATTGCATATTTATTGCAATATTTATTATTATTATTTATTGGTATTGTCCTCCATCACCCAGGTATTGTCATGACTGCATTTTGCCATAAATATATTATCCCCACTGTCTGCTTGTTGCCCATCTATTGTCTCAACTGACAATGTTTAAGATGCATTTATATCCCACTTATTAATGGGATTAATAAAAATAAATTATTTCAAAATCAGAATTTCCATTCCCATTCCTTCTTTACTATTTTTTTTTTAGATTAATTAAATTTACTGCAGCAAACTTTGTATATAAAAGTTAATCATGAACATTTTTCATGGGTTTTCGCTTCTAAATATAATAACGTACACGACAAGTTCACTTCACTGTGACTAAACACTACTAGCTATTGCCACATGGAAAAGGACCCAGGTCAGATGATGTGCAAATAAAACTGTTTTATTTGCACATCAAATGCAGATAAAATGCAGAGGACATGAATTAAAGCTTATGTATCTTCGTGAACTGAACAGAAACAATAACAAACTGAAGTTAAAGACAGAGCCAGGTAAAGTGAACTTGGTAGTTGATTGAGGCTCCATTATAAACAGCAGATGCCATGTTGCACTGCTGCCCACCAGTCATAAAAAATGTAATTTGCACATTCACTGCACACTACATGCCTGGTGAAGGACTGCAAAAGAAATTTGCACCACTAAGTGAACAAAATGTGAAGTCTGTTGACAGTAAGAAAGTATCACAGGCACAAAGAAAGGGATAAATCACTGCCAGTTGCCATGTGCCAGCATTGCTACAGGTGATCTGCTGACATTCCAGGATGCCCATTTATGTCAATGTTTCAGTGTTTGCCTAGAACCTTTTAAGTGTCAGTAAACTATTTTTGTACCCTAGGGGGACTTTTTGCATGTCAGCACAGTGAAGATTCAGCATCCTTGGGGACATGTCAGAACAGTACAAATGAGTCAATATAGTACTGATTGTGTCTCTGGGTATATACAGTATTTCTGGATGTATCAGTATAGTACTGATTGTGTCTCTGGGGAGAGGTATCTAGTTGTCTCAGTGCGGTACTGATTGTGTCTCTGCAGATAATCTGCCATTTTTTCAATTTGTTCCATGTCTGTGAACCTGTCAGAATGGAACTTATTCAGTGACTGCTAATATGTTCTTGGTGTGTCAGTACAGTACCAATTCTGTGTCTACAGATATGTTTCTAATATCTCACTACAGATTCAGAGTCTGGGGACAAGTTTGTGATGTGTTAGTATACAAAACGGATTCACATCTGGAATGGCCTTCTTCATTTGCTATTATTTGACAAATGTTTTCAATCTTGGATCAGATTGTTTCCAGGTTTGCTGGACCAACTAGGTTTTGCCACCATAGTCTATGTTCTTTAGTCGTGGAGTGCTTTGATAAATCGGGCCTAATTTCTGTGAACATGTTTCAGTACAGTACTGATTGTCACCAGATTATCATAAATAGGGATCTCAATCCACAGGGAAATGGCCTGTGTGAGCCCTAAAAAGTAACAGACAGTACTTTGGAATGAGCTAAGGTATGGTTCCAGGCACATTAGGGTAAAAAGGTGTGAAAGTGAGGTACAAAGATAACAACCAATTTCAGAATTAAGAACAAAACAATGGTCAAGTTGGGTGGCAAATCAGCAGGTATTGGTAACTCAAGTGATTCAGAAACAGGAGAGCTTAGGATCACAAGAGATACAGGGCGCAAAGTGTCATTGGAACACACTAAGGTCAATAGATACACATGGTTCACATGAGGACTCTCAGGGTTTACATAGGGTAGCTGGATCTGGAATCATGGGTTTTGGAGGCAGAAGGGTCACAAGAAGGACATAGGCATTGAGACACAAGGAAGGCTACAGCTGCAAGGGGTTAGGAATTAGTGTAAAGGCAGTCTGTGGTAACTGGACTAGAGAAGGAAAAAGTATAAATCTGGTCGTGTCAGCCATGTTTACTGGGTCACTGCCAGAATTGTGGGTATGTACTGGCAGCAGCAGAATAACACAGAATTTTAAATGCTTGAGAGGTACAGACAGACTGTATAAAAGAGGGGCAAGGAGCGCATGTGAGCTGTGTATTGTGGTGCAAGTGAGCTGTTTATTAAATGTGCAGAAGAGCTGTGTACAAGGGATGCAGGTGATCTGTGTGCAGGGAGTGCAGGTGAGTTGTACATGATGGGTGCAGGTGAGTTGTGGGAAGGTGAGTCATATGTGCTAAGTATGCACCAAGTAAGCTGTCGGCGCAGTTATGCAACACCCATCATTTGTTTGTTAGAGTGCCCAGGACTGCTCCATACTAGCAAAACCCTTGGTTAGACTATAGGTCTATATACTATGCAATATTTTCAGTCGATTGGACAATTTATAATTATGATAGTAGTAATGATTGATCCTTGAGCAAAATGTTGATTACAAACCAAGGTTTTCAACGTTTTTTCACAATCAATATTTTAATTAGATATGATGGTGAAAATTATTCTATTATAATAAAAATACCACAAGGGAAAAAAACTACACAAGGATCAATATATAAGGATTGCAATTTAAAATGTATTATTTAATAAAAACAACACTGAAAAACAGCAATGGTGCAAGCCTAGCATTACAGTTGTGTGCCACTCCACATAGGAAATCTTTTTATGACAGTTCAAAGAAGCTGCTTTGAGGAATATCTGTCCTTGTAGTTTCTTGGCACATAGCTCTTAAATTTGACAGATGTACTCTTCTTTCTGTGTGGGAAGGTCTGACATCACTTGGAGGTATCCGAGCATCCACAACTCAACGTCACACAGCAGCATCAGCACTTCACCTTGAAAAGAGATCTTCTTCTGGCCTGAGGAATCATACCTCTGCAGGTTCCAGGAGCAATCTGATGTTTCTAGGACATGCACAGCATGCTGGTAATTCTCCTGGTCAATACCCAAGCAGATGATGTGAAAGAAATTGCTGAGAGCAGAAAGCACGGCTTCTCTAGGATGGACAGCATTCATTGAGCAGTTTTCTCCGGCAAAAGGCTTATTGCTGTCTAGTTGTCCATGTGCTTCTTCTGCAGCAAGTTTTGGTTCTTTATATTTTTTCTATTTCTTGTTTGACCAAGCACCCTTGGGGGTTTTATATTTGGTTATTATTTTCCTCACATCTTTGCTGCTTTCTCTAATTATTCTGACTTTCACACTGTGAAATGTGTGAATGTGTGTCTCATTCACAGGTTTCTACTCAATCTTCGTTCACTACTCTGTTACTACACTACTACTGTAGTCCTCTTGTTTGTTTGTTTGTCTGTCAGGACTCTATTTGATATTCTGGTTGACACTGACATTGATATTCTGGTTCCTAATCCTGGACTTTTCCCTTACCATTAACATAGCTACAAAAAAAAGGCCAGATGATCAAACGTGTACAGTGATGCCCTGACGTTCATCAATCCACTCCGGCAGGAAAGAACTGCTGTACTTTCCTTTAGAGGGGCAGTAAAGTTTGACCCGTAAAGGGAAATGGCTATTGAGACCAGATTTCCTCTACTTACAATTAGATACATGGAATGCTTTTTGCAGGCATGTGGTGTGATTGGTATGCCATAGCTAGGGGTTTGTAAGGGTGGGTCGAGAGGAAGGCAGCAGAAACAGCTTCATATAGAGCCAAATAAAGCATGTGATTATAATGGTCAGGAGAAGTCAAGGTAGAGCATGAGGAGGAAGGAAAGCGAGAGAATGTTCTAAAAGAATGTGATTTAGGTTGCCACATTTTGGGATTAGAAGGTTGTGGTCAGTGAAAAGAAAGGCAGTGTTCTCAAAGTGGGTAAGGGTTTAGAAAAGACAAGATGGGTGGGGCTCAATAAATTCAGTAAAAGGATACATTTGCAGGTTATAGTGAGCATCTTGCCAGGGGAGGGTTTGTTGGAGTTGCCAATAGCAATATTGAAGTTCCCAACTATAATTGTTGGCAGGCTGGAAGAGAGTATTTGTAGGAGCCAGGAGACAAGGTTGTCTTTGTTGGGAGTCTGGGCCAGAGGGTTGATATACACAAGCCACCATGGCAGGAAGAGAAAATAAAAAACAGATTGCATGCACCTAAAATGATACCAGGAGGGAGGGGCAGTGAGAGGCTTATCCGATCTCTTAACACACATAAACAAGGGATCATACCTACCTACCTACCCTTCTTTCTCTCTTTTTTTAGCCATCAATAATTAGCTACAGTTTAATTTCTTCTATCTATTGTACACTTTGCTACCCCACCACTCAGATCAGGGGTGCCCACACTTTTTTGGCTTGCGGGCTACTTTAAAAATGACCAAGTCCAAATGATCTACCGACAATAAAAACTTAAGACTTAATAACTTCTGTGCGCAGTAGAGTTTATTTTCAAAGGCAAGGCTCAGCGATCTACTCTACTCTACCAGTAGACCGCAATCCACCTGTTGGGCACCCCTGACATAGATTACAAGCTTGAATTGGCAGTATTGCTTTCTTCTCCTTTACATTATATGTAGGCACCTAAATAAAAGATATTAATAATCAGCCCTGAAAGAATATAGCAGCCCACCAAAACCAGGGCTCCAATTTGCAAGCTGTGTGCTAGGGAGTGTAGTTCAGAAATCTTCAAATTTCAACCCTTAAATTTTGCCTACTCCTAAGTAGGAAAATCACTGTTACTCCAATTAAATCTAATTCCTTGCGAATGAAATATTGCAGGAGACTCCCATGAAAATTGCAAATTACCTCCCAGAGGGTGATTAGTAGGACCGAGGCCTTGCTATACCTGTTCTGTCATTAGACGTATTGATAAGTAGCCTTTAGCTCCCTTATACTGTGGCGTGTCATAGACTTTTAAACTCTTGTGTACTATGGGTTCAGTATTGCTTTAACCCTAGGCACTCATGTACCATTGAATCCTAGAAGTTTATCCTAAAGGGGGCTACTGAGCTAATGAGCTCACTCAGGCCACAGACCATCATTTTTGACTAACAGCTGGATGCTAGTTCTGCCTATGTCCCCTTGGCTGTCTTTGCCTGATTGGTATCTGATTGATTTTGAATCTGGGTGAAATTTTTCTCCAACTCCTGCCCGTTTGCTATCCGTCTGTCCTTGCTTTCAGTTACTAACCATTATTCGTTCTACTCTGTTCCAAGCCTAAAAACCAGGATTGTTCAGTTCTGCTGGCCATGAAAAACATCTTTTGTTTGGTTGTATACAGTAAATTTGTCCTCTTTAATCTAATCATCAAACTATTTGATGATTGCACTGGAATGTGTTTTTTTTCCTCTTCGGTCTGATACTTTCCTTAAACAAAATAATGCTATGCTTGGTAAAACAAATTGGTGCATGCAAGGACATCTGTCATCAAAATCCTTCTGAAATGCAGTAAGACTAAATAAAAGCTTTTTATCATTAGCTTTAATTAATAGTATGTGTGCACATCAGTTGATACAGACCAAATCAATTTTCCTTCAGCACACGTTTTCTTCCCAATCTGATGTTGAGTGTTTCTTGTTTTCTGTCTGAAAATCTTAAGTAGCCACATGTAGGCAAGGAAGGGTCAAGGACTGGTGTGCATCATTCATTTCCTTTTTCATTTTTCACCTACTAGACATCTGTAAAGGTTTAAAAAAGACTCTGTGCTGTCTATTGCAGCGAATCCTGTTTAGGAATTCTCTAGTTTAGAAAAAAAAGAAATTATATATTTGGATTGCTTTTACTAGTAACAATCTGATATTTGTTTAATTTTTTAAAAATTGTTATCAGTACATTTTTGTATTGACAGTTTTTGTGATTAATTTGCATAGTGTAATTTACCTATCGTAATAATCTCATAAAGGGCCCCAGAAAAAAATAAAATAGTATTTTATTGGTTCACATGTCAGCACTCAAATTACATGACCTAAATGGCAAATGAACCATATACACCAAACAATCAAACGTTAAATGATTACAAGTCTATTCTAGTGCCATAAATTTAAAATATGTGAATAATGAAGTGCCATACAAATCTGGACAAAGGCTACATACACATATCAGATGATTCTCATTCAATCATCGCTTCAGGGCTGGTTTTGGACGTGAATCTAACATGTGTCCAGCGCTCGTCTGTCATTCATTAAACCGTTCTGGCTAATCCATGATCGATGGACTTCAAAGGACTGCAATACAAATGAGGGGGGAGATAGCAGCGGGGTGCCACCTACTCGTTCTTTCACTCCCCTTTCCATAGAGCTGTGTATGCAGCCTAAAGCTGGCCATTGTTTTGGATAAATTGGGCATGTTGGTAAATACTGATCAAAAGTTCTTCCGGTTATTTTTTTGAGAAAACATCAATTTCAAGGGCAGAATCTTGTGTAGTGTTTTAGGATGGACTACTAATAAGATTGGGTTGGGTTGAGCACAAAATTACCCCGGTTCTTGTGTATACTGGGTCTATAGGTGTTCCTTATATCTATTCAAGAGAAGATTAGCCCAAAATTTGTTCCTATTATAAACTTTCTTGGTGGCATATAGAAAAATTTATATTGAATGTGTCTATAATAGATTTACCACCATGTATGTAAGTCTTCCTTATCACTTTTATTAGTTAGACAAGCCATTATTTGCAAACTCTGCCACTGGATAATTAGCAGATAATAAATTATGAGTCAAATATGGAGAAAGCAATTTATCCAACTTAAGACGGTAAAACCAGCTACTTCTTATCTTTCTGTCCATGTGTTCAGACAATGATCCAGTATAATGTAAAAATGTAAATTTTTATAAAAAATACACTTTTATTATAAATGTCTCTAAACCCTAATTTTAGTAGTCCACTTTGCATTTCTGCAGTGCTGCTGCCTGTGAAATGCAAAGTGTTACTGTGCAAGCAAAGTGTTACTGTGCAAGCCGTACCAGCTACACGGGGACATTTATAAAGCATTGCTTTGTGATTTATAGGTGCAGAGTGTTCTTGGTTTGTTCAAGCTTTTTATAGGCAAGTTATGAAGCATTCATTATAATAACAATTTAAAGTGGACCTTCTACCAAATTATGCACTTTTCCCCATGTTTCCTCTCCCATCCTTTTATGTATAATCATTGTTATTTTCCTAAAACAAATACCTTACTTATTACCTTTTTTTTCCTTAGGCAGGGATGACATAGACACCCAGGATCTCCACATTACATCAAGCATCCCAGGAGGGAGTCTACATACAGCCTACAGATCATACAGTGAATATCGGGAAGTGACAGCTGGCCCCCCCAAACTAAGATGGCATTATGAAAAAAAAAAAAGCTGCAAAAATTTCAGGTGTGAGGAAGGCAGCACTGAACTACATGGGCTGGAAGATGTGTTTTTGTTACATCCTAGGGGTGGTATTTGCTTGATTTTAGTTTGCAATAGGTAGGTGGGAGGTCCTATTCAATCTACTGATCAACGACGCAGACGAACTAGGAATCTCGCTGGAAAAGAACGACCGTCCCAGAGGATCTGATTGGGCGACGATCGTTCATAATCTGTTGTGTGTACAATGGTTCAGTGATCGTGGATTGTTCTGTGATACACTTTCTCCTGTACATGTCACTTTCTGCATTGTTTGAACGATCGTATCTAGTGTGTACATTATTGTTGGATTATATTTGAATGATCGTATCGTTACAGCATGTACAGAATTTTGCACAATACAATTGTTCAAACTAATCAGGAATAATCGTTGATTGGTCGTTTTCAAACAATAATTATTGCACGTGTGTAAATTTCATCTCAGCCATTCTTAAACCAAATTATTTGGAACGTCCTCTAAAGAATATAAGGGGTTCCTTGAACTGTGGCTAATTGACCTCCAATTTGATGATGGCTGTATAATTATAATACCACTTGGAGTCTATAAAGGTGTTATTTTAGTCACCAACTTAGAGGGGGAATTTTTTCCACTGGCCACCAATTTAGGATGTTTTTTTCCCATTGACCTCCCCCCAAAAAATAGGTTTTAGTAGGTGTGGATTGAGTGTCGAAAAATTGTTTCATCACAGGTTAGAAGGTTAGAAGAAAGACTGCTCTAGAGCTATGTAGAGAACACACAAGTAGAAATATGTGGAATAGCTACAGTTATGTCCAGTGGTTTATGGATAAAAAATCTGCCAATCTTTTTTTAGGTGTAGATCCCATTTCATCACATCTTCTCCATATTTGAAAAAGGGCTGCGCTACACTACTTGAACCACATAATCATCACACAGGCTTCTTAGGTTACTGAAATAACAACTACTTGATGTTTTGCCAGAATCCCACTTGAACACTTTGATCTGGAAAAGGAAAGACTTTTGAGCTCTTGACTTTTTCCAAATGCTGCTGACTCACAGAGCGCATTCTTCTAACCACGCTGACCTGTAATGACAAGAGTTTAGAGAGTGATAAAGGGTGCTTCCCTCTTCAGCCACCCCTGCAAGCACTTTCATATCAATAAAGGATAAACAGTGAATGTAAAAAAATGAGATATACGATCTGGCTCATAGCCCAATCACATGCAGGCTCGCAGGCCTCAATGAGAATGTAAAAATATTTAAACATTGACAGTTTTACAAGCTGAGATCATCTGTCAAAATTTTATGGTGGGGCAATTCCTAAACTCACAGTAAACCTTTGCATTACCTTTTATACTTGTGTTCTGCCAATCTATCTATCTATCTATCTATCTATCTATCTATCTATCCCTCTATCTATCTATCTATCTATCTATCTATATCTATCTCTCTATATATAGGTCTAATACTAGGCATACATTATGTGATCTTCTCTTGATTTTGATATTACAGTTGACTCAAAAATCGATCCTATGTATTCAATGTGCAATACACTTGTTCGAATATTATTCTGTATTAAAAAAAAATCAATCTGACACAAAATTGCCTTTCGATCTATATTCTTGCAAAATATTGATTATAAGAAAAGCATATTTTTGATCAAGTGAACATTTTCATCTAATCCCTATAAAATTTGGCATAATCTAACTATTTTTATGTATTAAATTTGTGTATGTGTTCACCCGAAAATTGTGACTGTTCGGACCAATCTTCGGTACCGTAGATCCCGGTGGTCCAGTCTAGGGAGGGATGAATCAGAGAAGCAGCTAAGCATGTACAGTCTGGACATGTTCTTCAATCCGTTCATTCAGTGGAGCGAGTGAAAAGCTGCTGATCGCTGCCATTGTGACTCATAGGCAATGTGGGAACCAAAGCCTTCTCTGGCTGCCAAGAGATAAATAGCCCCTGACAGCTCTTCCTGTGCGTATAGATCTCAGCGCATCTCACATGGGGTAGACATTCACAGGTCTGCGCTGGCTCTCTTTCATGTGTAGGATCCTTATAAATGAGCCTTGTCTCCCAAACACCGCCCTCCACCTCCCCTTCTCCCTAATCCTAGGCTGAGCTGATCATGCAAAAATACAAATTGCCAGAAGGTTTTTTTTTTCAATTGAATCCTTTAGCTTGACTGTTTCACTGCCAGAAAGAAAAATGCTTAGACCGAATATATATTTTAAAGGTTATTCATTTATTAAACTCATAAACCAGTGATTATGAAATATTAAACTTTCTGTACCTTGGTATTCAAATGTAATGTTTGCACTTATTTTAAGCCATCTTTTCACACATTACAATCTGTTTACCAAGGGCAATCACTATTGTTTGAGCTGTGTCGAGTTTGAATTTGAGGATCAGACAATCTAAAATCTATGTTTACTTATATTTTAATTTAGCTAACTTTATAATTTAGCTAATTCTGGTAGCGTTGTGCACTGTGAGATTCCAAAATATCCCTGAAAACTGTATTTGAATAATTAGACAACCCAGGTTTGTGTTCTCCCGATTCACATCTGTCATCAGCATAAGTCCTGGGTGGTATGGAATTACCAAATGTCATGTTAGTGGTTGATGACTGGACATAGAATAACTTAGTGTTGTCAGCTTTGAAGTAATAGTGTTGTTGTGGAGAAGAATGTAGCACTATAAAAATGCTTCTTTTATTTTATTTATTTCCTATTTAGGTTATGTGAACTTTGCTTCATGCCATTTTATTTACGTTTAACTACTCAAAAATGAACATTAACATGGAACAACCAAAACTGTTTTCCTAAATTTAGAGTGTTTTCTTGGGTGTCTTGGGTGTCACACAAATGTGGGGTCTAATGCGAGTTAAAGCTTACATAAACTAAAATGTATACTTTACAAAAAAGTTAAAAAAGTTTAAATAAAGTGTGCGCAGTGAGATCGTCTCTCTTTTTCCCCCTTTACAGCAGCCTATACCCTATGCTATGCACAGCGAGATCCGGTGATGTAGCCAGAAGAAGGGAGAAGACAGAGGAAGATGGCGGTGCTTCCCCGATGCTTCCATTGTGCCAGCATGAAGGGGAGTTTGGAGAGTTTCATGATGATGTGAGACCTGATTGAGAACTTCTCCATCTTGATCAAGGGATCTATAAAATTAAAGGTCATTTTTTTTGCGTTTAGTTCAGCTTTAATAAATGGGGGTCTTGCCATCCCAAAATGGGTGTAAGTTGTAAGTGGGTCTGGTCACAAAGTTGGTATAGTTACAATAGGGGGGAGCAGCAACAACCCCAACACTAAAAATACACAAAAGTAATGCATCAGCAGCTACACACAGCAGTGATCAGTCCACACTCCTACCTGCACTTCTTCCGCATGCTCTCACCCTTCTCATGCTCTTCAGCCTACCCATTGTCTTTCACCTGGGCTCCATTCCTGTTCATATTCCCATGTGGGGATATTCCCTATATGTGGAAATGGGTCTTAATGCAGTGATAAGCTGAAAAGAATTTACTTTTCAGTCTTATCCCTATTTTTAAGAAAATCACCGCTCTCAGTATTGAAAGAGGATCTGCAAGGGCCCCTATAAACTTTGGTACAATTTGCTTTAACAGAAATAGAAACCTTCTGATCCAATGCAATAAGATACTCCCTGCATTAAATTATACAGCATTTTTTCTGATAACTATTAGCAGCCACTACTATTCTACAGAAACTTTTCCATATGTGGAAGTTAAACCTCTTTCACCCATATCCAAATTTTCTTTTTTTGAACAAGGTTAATGTTAAATAGCTATGTTTAGCAAGTAGACCAGTATGCTATCTTGTTTCTTACCTTGTTTTCCCTTTTAGAACATGCATCTTAGTCCTTCTTGTGATGCCGTGATTGCCAAGTAATTATGAATAACTTTTCTTTATGTATAGCATACATGCAATTAAAATTGAATCGGAAAATCATTACCATAAAGTGGGCAGTGTGTATTATCAATGAAGACCATGCAAACAGTAAATGTTTTAGCTACCTTTCTTATTATTGCATGCTGCCTTTCTCTGCAAAGGCTGATTCCTGAGAAAGGATTAACAATGTGTAAAAGATGGACAAACAGTATATACGGCACAGCCCCAGGTAGTTAAGCCACATACCCCCAATCCAAACCTGGCATTTATATCTGATCACTCAAACAACCATCATTCTAATTCATTTACTATTATACAAAGCTTTTCGCCATTCCATATGATTTAATCAATAATACTATTGTTCAGGCAGGAAAGGATCGCCCTCAGGGAAGATTATTAACACATGATGTAGAGTGCTGCATAAACCTGCAAGTCGGCATTGCCCACTTAGCTAGTTTATGTATATTAGAGGAGGTGAGTAGAACAGAAAGATGGTGCTGTTGTCTTTTATCTCAGAACTAGATATCCATAGACATGAGATTGTCACACTATCCAACTTAATGATGGTAAATTCAACAACTTCCATGTAATTTTTTGAACAATCACTATGCTTTAGACAATTATTATGATGATTTTTTATACATATTTGCATACTCTTTATACAAATGAACATTTCAAATAAGGACTATACATGTTCTGCTCTGGTAGCATAATTAATGCTCCTGCCTCCCCTGAAGAAGCCTTTTTTGGTGAAGTGCGTCAGGACCTAAAGGATACTATCAAGAGAATGATTTCCATTCACCATATATATTATCTACAACATGTCTTTGAATGTGTATAAAGCTGTCATATGTTGTAGACAGCGGATCCGTGTTAAAACATGAATTATGCAACTTGATTTTCCAACCGGCTTGGCCATAAGGGGCAAACACAGGAGCTTGACAGGGAAAGCACTGAATTAAACAGCAGGTGTACAGAAAATGCTCAGCAGAGCTAAGGGGCTCGGCACTAGTGGAGACACGATGCATTAATGCTGAGTGATGTGTCTGAGCTAGCTATGATTGGGATGATTAAGAGGCTATTTCCTGATGGACGAACCTGATAAAACTTGGGAGAGCAGGCACACCGGGGTCAGAACTGCCCAAAATGTTTAGGAGAGAGGCGTCTGTGCTTTAGCGAGGAGGAGGTAAGTGTGGTATTACCCCCCCCCCTTTTACGGGGCCCCCCACCCACCAAGGTCCAGAACAGAGGTCAAGGCAAGGATAAAGAAGGGCCAGTGGGATAAAGAAAAGCTGGCTCAGCAGTGGTCCCGGAATCCTGTGGACTGACTGAACGGGAGGGAGCATTAGCCTGGGAGTTAACGGAACTGTGTTTTTTGGTAACTATAAATTCAAAGGTTTTTATGGACTGTAAAAATAGTGACCTTATAAGGAGAACCCTCCAAAAGATAACGCCACTTTCCTAGAGTGAGCTTGATGGCTAGCAGCTCCCTGTCTCCAATGGAGTAATTATTTTCTGTTGGGGAGAACTTAGCAAAGAACGCACATGGGCATTGAGATCCAGTGGGATCTGAAAGAGAATAGCTCTCACTCGGACAGAGGAGGCATCAGCTTCAATAATAAAAAAGGTTTGGTTTCTGGCCTAACCAGAGCAGGCCCAGAAAGAAAAGCTTTCTTTAGAGAATGAAAGGCCTCAATAGCCTCAGAGG
This sequence comes from Pyxicephalus adspersus, assembly GCF_032062135.1. Classification (NCBI taxonomy): domain Eukaryota; kingdom Metazoa; phylum Chordata; class Amphibia; order Anura; family Pyxicephalidae; genus Pyxicephalus; species Pyxicephalus adspersus. The sequence continues at coordinate 128,444,527 of NC_092858.1, forward strand.
TCCAGTGTTATGCAAGCGGGTATGGACCCACTGTGCCACTGACTGGGTATGCTCCAGAGAGCCGTAACTAAGCCGCTACCAGGTCACTACCAGGTTCACTAGAGCCTTTGATGGAGAGGATAGGCTTGGGCTGCGAGGTAGCTGCCAGGTGCCACTCCAGAGCAATCCCCAGGCCAGTGGCAGCTGACCACAGGAGTCAGGAAACCCGGTGCAAGCACCGAGGGGCTTACGTGGCCAAGAAGTCCAGAAACAAGAATCCAAGGTCAGGGTGAGGCAGCAAACAGGCTAAGTCCAAAAACGTAATCCAAGGTCAGGGTGAGGCAGCAAACAGGCTAAGTCCAAAAACGTATAAACAAGGTCCGGTACACAGTAAAGCAAACAGAAGAAACACCTTTGCAGGAGTTACACGGAGTAAAACCTTGAAATTGCTCAGGCAACTTCCTGTAGTAGGAGGTGCCTTTAAATACCTGTAGAAAACCAACCATAGGCTGTAGAAAACAGAGGGCGTGTATGTGTTACCTCATAGATTATGAGAGACACACCCACCCCAGCTCAAAGACCAGAGCAAGTCTCCAGCAGGAAGGAAACCCAGGCATGGAACACAGGTAGTGGGGTTACCTGAAAGATAGGACCCGGCGCCCGTGCCTGCAATTAGGAGCAGCGGCGCCGGCACAACCTGCAGTGCTAACAGCCAGTCTTTAGGGTCAGCATACTTTGGGGTCAGTGCAGTGATGGACGCTACCAGAGTGGACTAATTTCTAATGAACTGCCGGTGGTAGTTGATTAAACCCAGGAAACGCTGAGTAGTCTTAAGATCGCAAGGCAGCGGCCAGTTAGAAAGATCCAAACCCGTCTCAGCATCCATAGAGAGGCCGTCCTTAAAAACAATGTAGACCAACAAGAGCACTTGTGGGCATTTGAACAGGCACTTCTCTGCCTTTGCAGAGTCGAGTTGATTGTCTCTGAGCTGCTGTAAGACCAGAAGGACTTGCTGTCTGTGGGTAGGCAAGTCAGGAGAGAAAATGGCAAAAGTAAGTAGGCAAGTCAGAGAAATTTATATTGTTTATCTCTGGTATTAAATGCTGTCTTTCCCCTCCTTTATCAGAATTAGGTTATAGTCCCCTCAGAGGTCTAGTTTGGTGAAGACCTGAGCACCACGAAGATGGTCAAAGAATTCAGGGATAAGCAGCAGTGGATAGCATTTGTTTATAGTAATGGCATTCAGACAACGGTAATCAATTCTAAGATGTAGAGTCCCATTCTTCTTTTGGACAAACAAAAAACCTGCGCCAGCAGGGGAAAAGGACTTACTTATGAATTCTCTTTGCAGATCCTCCTTGATGTATTCACTTATAGGCTTGGTCTCTGGGAGACTGAGAGGGTATACCCGACCTCTTGAAGGTGTGGAATTAGGTATGAGGTCTATCGCACAGTCAGAAGAGCGATGGAAAAAGCCATCTTGTTCCTTGTACTGGGTTGGGATGGATGGAGCAAACTCCGACATGGAGAGAGCAAGAGGCTTGAGAGGCTTGAGCTTGGTCAAACACTGGGAGTGGCAAGAAGGACCCCAAGCCAAAACCTCTGGAGTAGACCAATCTAGCACTGGAGAGTGGTATTGAAGCCATGGGAGTCCCAGAATGACTGTTAATGAGGCCTGGGGAAGAGCAAGGAAGGTTATGGTCTTCTGATGTAGCACACCTACAGACATTTACATGGGCAAAGTTTGGAAGCGAATAATTCCACAAGAGAGAATGGTAACATTCACTACAGAGATACGATGTCAATGAAAGCCTTAAGGGCAAGTGTGGACGTATTATGGTGGGGCTGAATAGGTATGGAGGGACGCTGAGGGGAGGGGAGAGAAGAGTGACCTAGCATGCCCCCCTCAGAGCATACTAGGCACTGGAGTTTCCCGGCCTCTGTGGGCAATGTTTAATAAAGTATCTCTCCTCTGGAGATAGACAGGAACAGTCCAATTTCATGAGTACTTCTGGGAAAGGAGAAAAAGGGGGGACTGGAGATTCCAGCGGCTGCTGGAAGGATAGAGCTAGTCATAGGGAGAAGACCTTGAATGAGCGAGAGTTCTCCTGGAAACTCTCCTGGAAACTAATATCAATCTGGGTGGCCAGGGAGATCAGGTCCTCCAGAGCAGTGGGAATCTTTCAACCAGCCAACTCATCCTTGATGCGATCAGAAAGGCCCTGCCAGAAGGTAGCATGGAGGGACTCAATATTCCAGGCGAGCTCAGTCACCAAAGTGGGAAACTTAACTGCAAACTGGCCCATAGTAAGAGACCCTTGGTGGAGACAAAGGAGCGTGCTGGCTGCTGAGAAGACCCAAGCTGGTTCATCAAAAACCCTCCTAAAGTGCCTCAGGAAGGCTTTAATACTACTGGTAGCAGAATCCTTCATTTCCCAGAGTGGGGATTGCCACGTCAAGGCTTCTCCAGAAAGCAGGGAAATTAAGTATGCTACTTTAGCCCAGTCAGTGGGAAACTTTGTGGCTGAAGCTGTATGTTGTTCAGGTTGATGATGCCACGGCAGGTCTTCGGATCTCCAGGGAATTGTTGTGAGGGTGGCAGGTGAAACGCAGAGAATACTGGCATAGCAGGAGACTGGGCTAGGACTGAAGGTTCAGCAGGTGCACTGGAGGGGGCCAGAAGCTGATAAAGGCGGATAGTGAGCGCATGAAGCTGGTGAATTTTGAGTAGCATCCTGGGCACTCGAGTAGTTGGTTGGGATCTGCTGAGGTCTGGGAGGGTGTATACATGGTTTGTGCCCTTCTGTTACACTTGGGGAGAATGGGCCACTAGGGAGTGCTACGGTTTGCACAAAAGTGGTGTGAACCCTGAGAAAGGCCAAGGCACAGAGTCTAAGCAACCAGGTCTTCTCCAGAGCCTCTAGTGGTGAGGATGTTGGGCTGCTGGTTACTGCCAGGTTGCAGTCCTTGGGCACACCAGGGTGGGCAGGATGAGTCATGATACCAAATCACTAGGTGGAAGAATTGTCAAGGAAGGCCAGGGTTGGGGCAGGCAGCAAGCAAGAAAGGTCAGGAACAAGCTAGGAGTCAAGAACCAGAATTCCAGGAATAAGACACTAGTGACACATTACAGTATATGAGTGTTGTCTCTCTAGGGTAGAAAATATGGATAGAAGGACGGTAAAAAACTTAGGAGAAGAAAAGCCAGCTAAAAGAAAACTTATGGAGTCACATTTAAGGAGGAGTAAGCAGCAATATGTTACAGTCTTTGGGTATCAATATATTTTAAACAAAGAACATTTAGCGTGCAGATTTCCTATAGAGTTATCCATCTACAACTGATTAAAAATGTGAATGTTTGAGCCCACCGTTGGATCAGGGACCTGAAAGAGGCCAGAAGAGGCAGTGAGAAGTATGGCCCCCCAGAATGCTTTTCTGGCCCAGTAGCATGTTTTTGTAAAGCAGCAGGGGGCACCCAGGAGTTTTTTTTTGTTCCTCCTGTGGGCCAGTCCAATGCTGAGTCCTTGTATAGTTCTGATCCTTGTATTGTACACGCCCTATTATTATGGTCCACTACAAATATGCTATATTTAGTAATATTCGACGAATGGAAGAAAAAGGAGAGAACTCACTGAATGTAGCTCAAGAAGAATCACACAAAATTATTATTCGAAATAAACATGATTCCAAAACCATTAAAGTGGAACCATTAAAGCAAAACAATTAAAGGGGCAGCAAGGTGGCTCAATTCATAGCACTCTGGCCTTTGCAGCACTAGATCCCATGTTCAAATCTTAACCAGGACACTATCTGCATGGAGTTTGCATGGGTTTCCTCTGGGTACTCTGGTTTCTTTCCACATTCAAAAACATGCACTCTAGGTTAATTGACTTCCCCCCAAAACTGACCCTAGACTGTTTTAATGACATGTGACTATGGTAGGGACATGATATTGTAGGCCCTTTAGAAGGACAGTTAGTGACATGACTATGGGTCTTGTAAAGCTCTGCGTAATATGTCGGTGCTATATAAATACTTTGTAATAATAACCAAGTTCCGTGATTTCTAACCCATTCCCATTCCATCGCAGGGGGCCACCATCTTTCTTCTTTACTTGCTGAAGACAGTCTTGATTGGTTGTGCTGGGATGGCGCACAGGAGTTCATTTATTCTTGGCATTTGCAAGGGAAGCCAGGATTGCTGAGCTCCCCTGGCAACTAACCCTGAGCACAGCTCTGCACCGCAAAATTTGACTCCGTGGTAAAAAAGGCACGTAGGAGCAATTATTGCAGAAATGATATTGCCTGTCCATTTCCGCAATTACCACCTGCCTGAATTGCCCATTTTCAAAGTAGGACTTTAGTTCCACTTTAAGAATGCACATGAAGAAAAAAATATTTTTTATCACACAGTTACCCACATAATGTTCCCTAGCTTCCACACAAAAAAATGTATGTATGTTTATCACATCAGGTGCTTCCTGGTCCCTCCGGCTATTTTGAGATTGCTCTAGTCATACGGTAGTGGAAGAAATTAAAAATGTCCTTGCTAACTCAGCACTAATAATGCCAGAAGAGAAGAGGGAAGAGTTGCAGGCGGTGTCACAACACCCCCTTTTGTGCAAGCCGTCTGTGATGTTAATAGATAGAGAGTTGTTTTTTAGTACTTCTTCTACTGGTCCCTTGCATTAGAGATGCATTGGATATCATTAAAACTCCATTATGTTCTGATTGTGGGAAGGAACGTAAAAGAAATTTTCAAGCTATTTCTGCATCTCATTTAGATTACAAAGCACGTAGTATGCTAAGAAGATTTTGCTCTGGGCTCCTGTCTTATGTATTTACGTAGCCAGTAGAACATATATCATCGCCTAGATGTATTTCAGCCTGATAATAACAGATGTTTAGGTATGTACATGTGCTACATATACAGTATGAAGTATCACTCCACCTTTTATCTTTTCTAGCAATTTAATTTTACAAGGCAGGGCAAAAACATTATCAGCATAGTAAATAAAATGTTGGGAATAGAACAAAACAAATCAGGGCTGTCAAAAATATCCTGCACCAAATCCTGTTCAGAGGGTTCAGGGTAACATTTTGGCAGCCCAAATTTAAAAAAAAGGTCTCCATGCAAATTATACTTAATACCTATCATGTCACATGTGATGCCAATTGTATCTCTTTATGGTGGCTAAAGAATCCTGAGCATCGAACAGAGCCAGAGCTTCATCCGTTTCACTGTCTGCCAATAATAAAATAAAGTTCCAATATTTGTACTTATTAGCTGTCAGCTTCAGCTAAAAGCTGGGGAGTTTCAAAGAATGACCACAACTCTTCGAGAGAATAAAGATTATTGGCATTGCTGGCAGGGCTGGTATGTACTAAGATTTGTTTTGGATCAGATATGAGAAAATTACTAAAATACAATGCAAAAAGCCACTTTAAAAAACAAACAGAATCCACAACTTCATGTATTGAACAATCTAATATAATTAGATCACCCAGTGATCCCTTTCAGCTAAGCAGATAATGGGCCTGATTTATTAAAACTCTCCACGGCTGGAGAGTATAAGTTTCACCAGTGAAGCTGGCTGATTCAGTAAACATGGAATGTATTTCTTCAAAGTCATTTGCTAGAAAATGTTTTGAATTCTGGACTAGATCAATTGCAGGTTTTCTGTATCACCCATCTTCACTAATGATAGTGTGTCCTCTCCAGCCTTGGCAGTTCTATAACCCATCCTCCATCATTTCCTAATATTAACTCTTGTAGTCATCAAGCTGGCAGTAAGAGTGAAAGATTGGGTTTCAAAATGTCAGGTGCTCAAGTATAATGTGACAACAGAAACCCATAATTCCTATAGGTCATGTGAAATTTAGCTAACCAATTATTATTACTTGCTTTAGGTCATGATTGTGCTGCTGAATTTGCAGTGTTGTTGGACCTCCGCTCTCTGTCTTTGCTTTTGGCTTTGCAGTCATCATATTGCCACATCAACCAATGCAGAAACTTCACTTACAGCTCTTCCACTGCCACCTAAATCAGTCTGGAGCAATAAAGAAACCTGGCTACTACCTTAACTTAGGATCAAACAATAATTATAATTCCAAACCACAACTTAACCTTATGTCTTAGCATTAGCCCTAAATGAAATCCTGAACATAACCATGAACTTGAACATACCAGTAAACAAAGCATCTACCCAATGCTACCTCTAAACCTATCCTTGCAAACATGGCTTCTAACTTTAACACTGTAACTCAGTGACTTAAACTGACACATGAGCCCTTTCCGCTTGGTCATAGCTTAAAAATTTAACCCAGTTCCCCAAACCTTAACCCATAAAATTACCCAAACACATAACTCCTCCCTAACCCAACCCCATAAGTTTATTTTAACCCCTATCATGAACTCCGAACACCTATCTTCCAACCAGCACCAAAATACAATTCTTATGTTAACTTTACTGTGAATTTAACACATAGGAAAACCCCTTCAACACTTAAGTTTGTGAATTTTCCATGGAAATTATCTTTCCTGATCATTTCCAGTAACAGAAGAATGAACAAGTGCTGTATACAGAGAGATGTTCAGTTTTATGGAGAGGGGAGGGACACTGATGCATCCTCCTCCATAGGAAATAACAGACGGTTGTGCCACCCCACAGCACATTGTAAGCAGTGTTGGAGAACACTGTACACATGCTAGATTTTCACCCGAGATGATCACGTTTGTTTCAGGCTACATCATCAAGCATCTGTACATAACTTTGAACTTAGCTCTAACATTAAACCTAATCCTGTAAACTCAACCTTAGCCCCAACCCTTTACTCTAACACTATGCTTTACTATTAAAACCTGAACTTACCTTATTGAGCTCCAAATTCTACTTGATTCATGTCTGTGGTTACCCTCTGAATGATCACTATACTTTTCTCTTTGGATGGGTCTGTGCTACCCCCAAATCCTGTCTTTTTTCATAGAAGGTAACGTGCCTGTGGGCAAGCTAAAGTTAACTTAATGATTGCGTAGATAAATGGATGTACGGTGATCGGATTGTGACAGCACATCCAACCACCGTTTAAAGTTTATAGCAAGATTAAGAATCTATAGCAACACAAAAGATGAATTGATTTAACAGCTTATGCATTCTTTCCGCAGCTCTCTTTGGAAGCACAGCCTGGTCTGTTAAGAACAGCTCTGCGCAACATCAAAGACGTTGTACATCAAAAGGTCCATTTATGAACCCCAAGAGAGGAGAAACACAGCTGGCTGCTGGCACAGAAAGAGTTAACAACTCTATATGACATTTCTGCTATAGCTATCATTCTATATCAGTGTGTTGGAAAGGATTTTGCTTCTAGTTGCCAGGGCTCCCTTTTGTCTTTATCAGTGACCATGAGAGGAAAAGACCTGCAGTGAATTCCTGGATTAACCCTTTTTTGGTCATTTACAGTAGCAGCTCCTATTTCCACAGTACAGGAAGCTACCGGCGCAGCTGTATGTGCTCACTAATATTCTATGGCTTATAATAGGGTAATTTAATTTGAACGGTGGTATATGAGCTATATATGTAGTTATTTATCTCTAAGATTTTAAACATAGCCTACAGCAGCAATTGCTATCATGCACAGCTGCACAAGATTGTTTTGTGATCATTGAGGGATTAATCTCTTGAGATTAATCTTGCAGGGGTAGGACACAATAGAGAAAAATCACACAACAATATCATCAAAGTGAGTCTAATTGCTGGGTTTATTCGTGTCTATTGAGGTGATTCACTGGTGAAAGTTGCAAAGCAACTAAACTGTTCTAATGTGCAACTCAATTCTAAAATCGCATATTAAAATGCACAAAACATAAATTGAAATAACTGCTTATTGGTCCTTAGATGTGATGGCTGTATTAGTTTTATTTTTTAATTTTTATGTTTAATTTTTTCTTGATATTCTGAAAGTTATATGCTTTCTGTACTAAAGTGGCAACATTCTTTAAATCCACAGTATTTATAAAGGAACCCATTGCTGCTGTTGTCCTAGGACAGCACTACTCTTGTCCTTCCCTCCATACCATAGCTGGATGGGGTATTGAAATTCATCAAAAATGTTTCAAAACAATGTAGCTGAAAACAATGCTGCGAGGCTGAGAGCGTTAAAAATAAGTCAAATTATAAAGTGGCCTTCATAGCTTTCATTTAAATATACCAAACCGCAAAAAACAAGGTGTAAACCAACCTCAAAGGAAAAATTAGTATTTGTAGAGTTAAACTTTTCATGCAGCACAATTTGTGCATTTTACTGCAAGGATACACACAAGTATAAGGAGGCCCTGTAGCCCAAAACCCAATTACACCTATGTGTCTTAGTTCATTTAAAGTACAAATGTTTGCCAGTTTTTCATGCTGCTACCGTAGTTCACATCTGTGTTGCACATTGGTCAAAAAAATAAACTTTTATCCATGGTTATGCATCATAAGAGCTATTTATTGAACTTGCCTTGGTCCAATTACAAGTTTATTTAATTAAAGACCCTGCCGTCAAATGTCACCCAGCATAAGAAGGTCACGTTGGATGTCCATATTGGACATTAGAATACATATTTCTGGTGGTGATAATTCCAGTCCTACAGAGAAACATTTTGTATGTATATTTTAATATATATAATATACATGTCATTTATAGGTTTTAGTGCTCTAATTGAAAAAAATACTTTTTTGTTCCATCCAATTGCATTGTATGTGTTGGTCTTATAATTACCTCCGTACATTCAAAATCTAAGTGATAGGGTACAATCAGAGTTGTATAATGAGTGGTGATCCTTACAATTAATACTGAATGTATCCCAAGAAAGACAGATACGTTCATTGGAAGTGATTCCACTATACTAGTCATTATCAGGAAAAGATGTGACTTAAATGTTGCGTTGTGTGTACAGAGCCCTTCCTGATGTCTTTTTTTGTTTTTTTATGACCTGCCTTATTACAACAAGGTGTATCTGTTGGTTTACAAATCTACATTTCCGCTTTGCTTGTTTATTCCCTGCCCTGTGGCAATTAGCCACAGATTTATGTTCTATGCAGAAAAGATGTGACACATTTATTTTTTTTTCTTGCTTTGCTCTGCTCCCTGACATTGGTCTGTGCATGCTAATGTGTATTATGTATAGCCGGGAGCCACAGGAGCTTCCAAATGGTAAGGCAGATACGTGAATGAAGAGAGGAGAAGGCTGGTTTGTTATCAAGCTCTTGACAGCGCTGGCTCCAGCTGGTCAGCTGCGCTTCAGATGAGGATGGGAGGGGATGGCGCTCTCACGGAAGGCTGCAAGCCGTGTTTAGCCAACAATGCCGCTGAACCCTCAGGAATCGGAGGCTTTTTCTTTTTTTTTTTTTTTTTGCCATTGCATTGTAGCGCAGCAGTTCAAAGAGGCCTTGAAGGCATCAACAAATCATTATGCATCACATACGAAAGCGTGTTTGCTTTTAATTTGTGTCACGGGGCTGTTTATCGGCGCCGTGAAGGAAAACTTTATCGCCTCCTAGGTATAATAGAAGTGAAGGGTTATATCGTCACAACACATTGCATCACTTTTTCCTGTCCTAACTCTTTCATATGGCAGAGGCTTTGAAGTGTGTCCAGATGATTAGGAACAGCGCTGAAAGTCCTTTCAAGGCTTCATGTACGATCTGCAGCTTCTGCTGAGACACTTTAGTGTTTGTCATTTCATTGATTTACTATATTCTCTGTGTATTCTGTCCAAAATCATAGCATTTATTTCATCTCTTTTTTTAAATAATTTATTAAAAGGCAGTTGTTTTGTATTATATATTCCATTTATCTGCATTGTAGAGGTGGCGTGGATAAGTGTATAAACAGATGTGAAAATTAATTTGGTGATTACAGATTTTGCTGTTGGTCATCAAATCGAAGAGGTTCTCCACTCTGGAGGCTTCCTATTAATGCTACAACGCCAATATTCTTTACAGTTATTAATAAAACATGCTTCAAGCTATACGATATGCTTTATTTTTGTATGACCTCAGTCATTAGGATCCAGACAGTATGCCTTTGCAATATAGTGGAGTCCTTATGGTATATTTCCCAAACCATTTCTTCTCCCATGGAACCCATGAAAAGCCGGAGCAGAGGAAAATGAGTTGTTGCTCAAAGCAATCGAATTTCATTCTTACTGTACTGGTAATCAGAGTTGTGTCCTCAAAGGTTTTTTATTTTTACCTAAACTAAATTTTTACCTACTTCATTTTTAATTTGTTGTATTCTTAAACCAGACAGGCATAATCCTTTGACGTCAAATGTAGAAGCCCAAGCACATATATTCCTCTAGGCAAAGTAAAACAATGAATACAAAAGAGAATTAAACTAGTATACAGATAGCATAAGTATTAATAGCTAAATAGATATAGCATACCATACATATACTGAAACATAGGTAATACAATATCATGGCCTATATACCACCACTAAACTATAATATTCTGTTTCTCTATTTCATAGTAGGGCTCCTTATGGTGCCACAGGTATTGGGGACCATAGGGGAAATGCATTGCATGGTGTGCTCAGTGGCTAGCATTCTTGTCTTTGCAGCACTAAACTCCCAGTTTTTAATCTTGGCCAGGACGCTATCTATACAAAAGTTGTATGTTCTCCCACTGTTTCTGTGGGTTTTTCTTCCAGGCACTCTGGTTTCCTAAATACATATAATCAGAGTAATGACATATGACTACGGTGGGGACATTAGATTGTGAGCCCCTTTGAGGGAAAGTTATACACATGACATGGACTTTGTAAAGTGCTTTTCTGCTATGCATCATTTTTTTGGCGAATCTTGGCATTCAAATCACATGACATCTCATAGCTGCAAACAATGTTGGAAGACTTACCTCTGTTATACGCTGTCCTTTTAAGTTTGCACAAGGATTAGGTATAAATATTGCCCTGTGTGTGTCACCAATGGTATGTCTAAATGGTGACTTATCTCCACCAGCCCAACATTTATCCCCCCAGCTTAGTCTTCCCTGCTCCAATCCAATGCCATTAGTAATAGTAATCATATTGTATTTTACCAACACAGTTATGTGAATTGAATTCATGTTGAATCCTTGCATATCCAAGAGTTACAATGACGAGTTCTAAGTTTCTTGTATACAAAAACATTAAGTGCCCTTCAACATGTTACAGGTTTTAACAAATAGGTCTCTGCAAGGTACATCAGCTGCTACATACAGCCTTGAGAGCTCTGTGTCTGTAAAAAGCAGCATCGCTGGGGTTTTATATTTGTGGCTGCTCTGACAGACGCAACCTTGAGCGATTTCTGTCTGCACCAAGCAGGATCAATGAGTTGGACAAATTAGGCTGGTGCTGCATTGCTGGTATTGTCCTTGCAGACAGTGATTTTCTGTAGATTATGGCTACTTACTATAATAGGGGATGAGGATCTTCCTGTTAATGTAATGATTCAAACAGACACATAAAATGGTAAAGACCAGTGTGCCTAATTGAATTTTCGCAGTACCAAAGTTCTCATCTTTTGTGTTTACTGCTGCATTGCCTGATCATTTCTAGTAATGTTTAGGCTGAATGAATCTTTGCGTTGCATTCACAAGGTAAATATTGTCTAGTCCAAAAATGCATTTTCTCCCTATTCAGACCAGTGGCAAGGTGAGCTGTGAATTAAGGTTTTTAACTACACATTCTGACAAACTCCATATATGTCATCTGTAACATTCCAGATACCAGTGGTTTACCTGGTTTCCAAGGAAACAGATGATTCACCAGATGGGTCTACTCTTTCCTTAGAGGAGGGTGGAATGTGTGTTCACATTCATCCTCCATGTGTGGAGGATGAATGCTTACTGGCCTTGTGAACCTTAGCTGACACCCCTTTCCAGGAGAAATGTTTTTTTCTGTCTTCCTGGGTTTTTCTGACTATTATTGTTCTCCTGAGAGCACACTAGTACTGGTGGTGTCTGCTGAGCACACATTTATACCTCAAATATACAATATATAAATATTTCTATATTAATATCTATGTTGTTTTGGTGTGTAAAATACACCAAGAATGAAATAGTGGGCTAACAATTTTCTTGTGCCCACTGACATGGGCTTGCAACATTCTCCCAGTTTCCCCCATTCCTTCCTTCTTGTTCCTTCTTTCATTTATTATCCCCTTTTTAGTGATTATTTAAATATGTCTAATGCAATGTTATTTACCTTTTTCTAAATATATATATGGAGGTTCAGCGTCAGTGCTTCACTGTTCACCTGACAGGACTGAAAGAAGCTCCCAACCTTCCCTCCCCTTTTATTACTTTTAATGTTGCTGGCATACTCATGTGGTTTGTCACCCCTTATTAGGGGGGACCAATTTGATATGGCTTTTGTTGAATAATATTGCTCCAGCTCTTATGGTCGAGTAAGTTTATTCATCAGTATGTATTTTCATGATAATAAGCTAAGATATTAAAACCAATAAAATGCAGCGCCTATTTATTGCCAGTAAAATTGATTTAGTGTCTTTACTATATTTTGATGAATGAATTTCTTATATTCTCTGGGCAGCCAGGACATTGCTGGTCAATACTCAATCCTTTCACTTAGGCTGCATACAGATGTTCAATAATTGTAGTTGGAAAGGATCTTTCACAATCTTGTTTAACAACAAAAGACTGAAAGATGCATGAACGAGCGGTGTATGTATGGGTGAACGAGTGTCTCAGTTCTTCACCTCCATTGCGGTCATTCGTGGATCCATGAACAAAGAGCACTGTACACACGCCAGATTCTCATCTGATATCAGCCTAGGTAGCTTAGGTGATTATCGGACAAGAAACATCTGACGTGTGTACATACGTATATTTGTGATGGACTGCTAGAACTCATCAACCTAATTCAAAGTGTTTCCTCTGTCCTGAAGATTCCTTACTGTGGCAGTAGGGCAAGTCTAAAGTTGACCGTAATGTATTTGATTGTGCAGTCTTCTTTAAACCATGTACAGGCGTTAAATCTCTGACCCAATAAACAGTCTGTCTTGATCATTTCCAGTGATAGAACAAATAAGCACTGCACAGTTTAAATGGGAGAGAAAAGGGGAGGACAAGCAGGGAGGCATTCCGCAGTGTCCTTCTCCAAAGAAAAGAGCATAAAACAACAACTAAAGTGGATCACTAAACCACATCAGAGGACCTTTGCACACACACAATCATCTAACATGTACATTACATCTATCATAAACTATGTTTAAAAAAAACTGATTTGATACTACATGGATGTATTGTTTCGCTTTACTGCGCAGACAGCTCACTAATTCAACGCGAAGTATGGTGAACGTTCTGAGCTATTCCTATGAAGCCCAACAGATGGCAGCACACACTGAGGTCTTTCATGGATGATCAAACTGTGGATCGCAGGCTTTTGCCGAATCTCCTTTTTAAGCTGGTTTGTGTTGTTTCCAAGATTGTGCTCCAGCTGGGCTGAACAAGTAAAAGAATTAGTGAGGGATGTGGTTCAGGGAATGAAGACTAATAAGATCAGGAGCTGCAAAGGGAGCAGGAGGCGTAATAAGGATGGAAGAGGCCCTGTATACAAGAAGAATGAGGACTGCTTGTCCTATCACTCAGCTCCAGGCAAAGCATTCACTCATAAATATTTAGTAAGCCTGTGATTTCCAAGCTGAGAGACAGGCTCTATTATTTAGCAGTGAAGATGATCTTGCCAAATTTTTTAAAAGATCAGCTTTTAATATGATTTGTCTTTGAGATCTGAAATTCCCCTTGTTTTCTTTGTTCTAAAGCTTAGAATTTTAGTATGTTTTGTGTAAGCATTGATAATAAAGTTACTATCAAGCCGAAATTGTTTATATTGGGCCTGGTTTATTGAAGCCCACCAAGACTGGAGACTATCCAGAGCTTTAATAAAGCTCACCAAGACTGGTGAGAGAACCTGGGTGATCCAGCAAATCTAGAATAGATCTGGTTCAGGACCGAAAATATTTGCCACCTAATAGCAAATGATTTTATGAAAACCATTCCAGGTGTGCTTGATCACTCAAGTTCTCCCTTGATAGTCTATCTTGTACCATCTTGGAAAGCCTTATTAAATCTGTCTCAATGTGTTATATAAACCCAAGGATACATAAAACACATGCAGGAGAGGAATACACATTGCTCTGTATTTGACCAGTGGGGAGCCCCTGTGGTCCTCTTCAGCTCTGAAAAAGAGAAAAGTAAGTGTTTGCCTTAAAATAGCCAATTGGTTACAAAAGTTCTTTCACTAATGGTTTCTTGATAGTGTTTGCTTTATTCTGTAAGGCCTTGTTACCTGAGATGGTAGTAGTGCACATTACAGGTGTAGTATGGCTATGGCCACTTTAACTTTGTGATTTTTGTATATGTATTTCTGAACCTTGATATTTATTGTAACCGAATGTACCATGTTCTTTTGTGTTCACGCATGGACTTTTATTATAGGGCCATGGCAGGGGTTTTCAACCAGGGTTCTGTAAAACCCTAGGGTTCCTCCAGGGATTGCTAGGGGTTCCTTGAGCAATGGACAATTTGTGTCTCTTATATCAGTTCAACAGACATCAATGATCTTTTTGGCTATCTGTAAGGATGACATTCTTCCCACTGGTCAGCAATGTAAGAGGAATTCCTCCTACTGACCACCACACCAATGTCCTGTGAGGTGTGGATATAGTTATTTTAGTAGGGGTTCCATGAAGACCTGAAAGTTATTTCAAGGAGTTCCTCCTAGTTAAAAAGGTCACTGTTCTGTCCTGGGTATAGTTGACAGCACTTAGAGTGAACACAACACTATCTAGTTTATGCACCTATGATGTGCTTTGATGTTAGCCATATACCCAATAATAAACCACCATTCAGAGACTGATGTTTCCAATAATATTACCAAATGATTGTTTGACCCAAAACTGAAAAAGTCAAATGGGCTGCCCACATTTTTAATAAAAGCTCCATTCACAGTTTATGGGGTAACAGTAAGTAAGTTGGTTGTGTAGCGGGTTTGATTAGTTGCTAAATTATTGTTGAGCCTATCATGCCTACCTCAACCTTAGGCTAATCTCCCATGTGCTGAACCTGTACATCTACCTCGTTCAGAGATTAACCTCCAATATATATCACTGTCACAAAAACAACAACATGGTGGCACAGAGATCTAGTGCAGGGATGAATAAATTTAGTATAAATGTAAACTATTACAAAAAAAACAATTCTATTGACTTTCACCATTGCCCTCATTCCCAGCATTGTGATGATAAAGCTGATGTAGCAATTGAATCTAAAATCACTGTTTCTTTGGTGTATACCTCATCTTTGCCTTGCCTTTCTTGACTTATAAAACATGTCATGCATGCAGCACACTGAAAAGGCCTACGTATTGTAAATGGCACATGTAAATAATTTATTTTGTGCATTAATTACTGACCTATAAGCAACATGACGTCCATTAGTTACATGGATGTGCTTTCCAATAGTTGGTTAGCTACATGTTACATTTTAACTGTTGATTTTAAAAATAAAAGTTTAAGCATTTAATAACTGGCTATAGCGTCTCTGAGCCAAAGATCTTAAAGCAGAGAAGGGTTCCATGCAAAGCGTTTATAGAGCGGTATAGACGACAATTCAGTGTAGTGTGTAATGGGGTTGTCTGTGCCTTGATGAAACCTGAACAGAGTTATGTGTCATGAAGCAACAGGAGGGAGGAATAGGGCAGTTTACCATCTCTTCTTTAGATAACAATTAATGTTTCATGGCAGTTGGTTATAAATTGTTAGTGTTTAGGAATATGCTTTCTGAGTCCATAACAAGCTGCATGATATATAGGATGCAGTAACTCTACACTATAGACCTTTTACCTGTTTGTCAGAGTTACAAGCATGAGTATCATGGATATCACCTAAACTATAAACTTTCTGCATTAATCAATGGATAACACAGTACAAGATTCTCTATACCTTTTAGATATATAGTGATGTGGACAAATATAGTCATGGTTTAGAAATGATAGTAAATGGATTTCTGCAAGAATAGCATCTAAAAGTGTTCTGATCATGTAATTGATAATAAAATGAATTGTATTAAAAATTATCAGCTATAGTCCACAGTCACATATATAGTTCTAATAATGAATGCACAAATAATAAAAAAAACAGGTAAAGCAACTATTTAATACATATTAGAATATTTTATAGACTAAACAATCTATTGGCAATATGTGTAAAATGTATGGAATTCTTTGTCTAGAAATAAAACAAGGAAATAAATGTGTTCATTTTAAAGTCTAAAATTCAAGCATCCTCAATAGAGGAATGCATACATATACATTGAGTTTGCAAACCTTTCTACAAGTTGATTTAGATGTCAGTAACGTACTCTACCGCTGCTTAGTCTGTCTCACAGAAGTACAATGGTATCTGCCTGCAGCATACACAATGATTGGCTTTTTATATATATATGTATATACATATACAGCCTTGTTCAGGGTCTCTGGCTTTATGAGGAAGCAGAGCATAACAATACTCTGGAAGGAGAAGGATGGAAGACAGGGAGTCAATTAGGAAAGAGGAAGAGGCTCTTGAGGAAAGACAACCTAAGGTTATCAGTCATTCAGGGTGAGCCATTATGTAGGACCCTCTGGGGGTAGTTAGCATATTCAGGTACATCAGTCTGAAGGATGGCAGTAGAAAATAAAAAAAGGATGTGGAAAAAAAAAGTTAAGGTGGCGCAATCCGGAACGTGGCAGGGTAAACTGTCTGCAACAGGCCCAGAATCTTTTACGAGAACCATCATTTTCTTACAGGCACATAATATAGCGCTGGATGGAGCTCCTTGGCAATGAGTCAACATGCACGCTTGCTCTGTGCTCAGGGGGATTTCATGCACGGGTTTTAAATAGCCTCTCTCTGCCCGCCTTTCATTTGCTAAAAGGTGATTTCCTTCTCTCCTCTCCTTGCCCGCTTGAAAATGAATCTCGTGAATTGCTAATTATGCCTTGCGAGGCACGTTATAAGACAGTTCTATGAAATGCATGAAGGTCGGGTTTCAGGAAGCCGAATGGGACATTAAAAGAACGTTCCGGGGGCTGATGGAAATTGTGGAAAATTTGTAATTCTCAGCAATACCTGCTTGTCATCTCAATGTTAAAATAATTACGAACCGTTAATGAGTGAGGAAATGTTCAAGGAAGGTGGGGACTGATTCATTTGCATGAAATAGATTTAAAAGTACAGCGTGGCTTTTAAAAAAAAGAAGTTATTTGCATATCCCTGCTTTTATGAAAAGCCAAGAACAGAAAAGACTAATCGGTATAAATCTGCAAATCTTCCCTCGATGGTTATGTAGGATGGTCACCTCTGTACAGATACTGCCTGACATTTATATCTTCCTAGCGTATACAATAAAATCTGCTCAAATGGTAAAGTTTGGTCACCCTCAGTGGTCAATCAGATTGTGCTATGCCTTTCTAAATAAGCATGTACACATCCAACCTGCATGCAGTTTACCCATTCTGCTTAGATCTGTTCAATGCCAGGTATGGAAATAACCATTTAATGCCCCCTCATGCCTTTCTGTTTTGGTGGGCCCTGTTAACAGATGTGTATAATATCCAGAGTTTACATACATTGGGCCTAATTTATTAAAACTCTCCAAGAGTGCAGAAGAAAACACTATCATGGGGGAGCCTGGGTGATCCAGCAATATCTTCTCCTGTCTACCCAACTACCATAGCAGGTAATGAAGACAGCAAAAAGCAAACAACTGTCAAGCCACCACCATTAGGGAAAGAACTTTTGTAACCAATGGGCAATATTAAGACAGAGGCTTACCGTTCCTTTTTTTAGAGCAAAAATAGAAGAAGAGCACAGGGACTCCCTATCCTGCTGTTTTATGAAACATTGGGTTTATATGACACATTGGACCGGATATAATAAAGCTCTCCAAGACTGGAGAAGATAGAATATCATGGGAGAACCTTGGTGATTGGTGACGATTAGTTGGCAAATATTTTCAGTCCTGGACTAGATTAATCACAGGTTTACTGTATCACACAAGTTCTCCCATGATAATCTATTTTCTCCAGTCTAGGAGCTTTAATAAATCAGGTCCAATAAATCTCTATTCATTGGGCTGCCAAATTAAAGTGGACAATATATTGCACCTGCAAAATGCATGGAAACAACTTGGCATTCTTGGTGATGTGCTGCAACCCATGTGTGTTGTGGAGGTGTGCTGGCATGCCATTTAAAATGAACAATACCCCACTAACATATGTAAGGTGCTTTACCATGCATCAGGATACAGTGTATGTTACCAGTCCAAGGCAGACCTTTACTGAGAGAAATAAGAAGATTGTCATTGCTTTTCATCCTATAAATGCCAGTTGCCTAGCTTGTTATGCTAATCCTTTAGAATGAACACCCAGAGTCACTCTGGGACAATTAATGATGCCAGTGTTTTAGCTCTCTAAATGTCATTCACCAAGGGCCCATTTAGACTTTGTACATTGTGGTCTGTGTGGTACATTGCAATGCCATTTATTTGGAATAGTACCAGGGGGGACATGGGGAGTGGCAAAGAGTGCCCTGGACCCGGAGACCTGGGGCCAACAGGGCCATCAGCAGGGGAGTCCCAAGTCAGTTCTGCACAGGGGCCCACTGTTAGTAATGTCTGCCATTGAATATTACCCCGAAGCAATGTGGTTAGTGGGCAATACACCCATGTTGCAATGAACAACACACGTCATGCATGTGCTGTTTAAAACATAAAAACAATAATGTATGTTTTTGGTCACATAATGAATGACCAGCCCTAAGTCAATGAAATGAACCCCAGAAGTACGAAGCTAGCCTTAAAGTTTACATTTTACTTAAAAAATGTTTTTTATACAACTAAATTGTGATTCAATTACGATTTCTATATTCTGCTATAAAGAATTTAGTGTACAATACCATAGAAGGCATATAGGTTAGCTTCTGTGGGTAACAGTTTTTATACAAATTGCTGTTTGCCCAAAAAAAATTCTGATTTAGCTTCACATTTGTACCTGCTAAAAGATTTATATAATTTGTGTACAATTTAGCTTAGCTGCAGAGCATAATCATTTTTATTTGTCAGTGTCTGCCATAAATTTGTGTGTGTGCGCTGATAAAGTACAGCAAACATGGTCAGAGACACACTCGGAATCCAGATATTGGATTTATAGACGGGAGCTGCGTGCATATTATGCTCCTGCCATAGAAGACCATATGGCAGTGGTTGGAGACATTCGTTAGGGTCTCTAGGCAGACATGAATAGGTTTGTGCTAGTTAAACTGCGCTCATTTAATAAGAGCACCTGGCTGGAACACGTTGCCTGCTATCGTCTTTCATGTCTCCAAGCGCTCAATATTGTTATACGGATTTTCCCTTAGTAGACTAAGCTTCTCCTGTGGGTGTTTGGAAGGTGCTAATTATGCCTTTTTTGCCTTAACAATTGAGCATCATATGGCGGAGCTATTTATGCATTCCTCATCCGCCTCTGTGTCATGTGGTTCATAAGCAGCATCTTCCCAGAGATCTGAGAAGCATTATAAGATTTTTACAGATTGCGAAGGAGTCAGGAGAACGGCTCACTGTGTCTGACTCTATTGACGGATGCTACGGTCCAGAAAAGAACTAAACTAATAAGGGTGACTTGTGTGTCTACGTTCATTTGGTGTCATGACATGACATTAGGTAAAATCAAGGGAAAAGAATGAAGGAAAGGGGGCAGTTTCAAGTGTCTCAAAAGAAAAAAAATAAGGAACTTCTCAGTCTTTGCCAGACAGAAATGATGTAGGTTTAAAATATAATATTAAAAACATAAAAATGCTAATGTAGTGGGCAAGAAAAGGTTAAAAATGTCTCGTCTCTGGTTGCCGAGCGGTTTTTCATAAAGTACTCCTGTCACGTTCCAAATGCTTTGCCGTAAGAGTAAACCTCCAGGAAAATACAGCGTGCTAGAGATCCATTGATTCCTATGTTGTTCCGCGTACGTACAGTAATTAAATAATCAGCACGTAGATGACCGTGATAAAATGTGTTCCTTCTGACTGCCGTCTGCCTCGGAAGGAAAATCCTCAAGTGAGGGAGCTCCTACGATGTTGAGATGGACAAGAGTCCATGGGGGGATTGGTTTAGAGGGGAAAATATCAGGAATTTTTCTACTGGTATTCTGATCACAAAATAGGTACAAATAAAGCAGAAATTACCATATTTTTACAAATTTGCTTCAATCACAATCTACAAACGTGAATCACTGTCATCTTTTTTTAATCAAGATCCTTTGCTTCCACCACTTTTCTCTCTCCTAAAATAAGGGAAACCTAGAATGAGATGAGCTGCCATTGCTTTAAAAATATTTGTTATCCGGCTCTCATGCTAATCCACTGGCAGCCACTGATCTGGAACAAGGATGCAAATCATGAGTTAGGATCTCACTGATTTTGATGATGTTATCAGTGATTGGTTTATTGTGCTGGATAAAAAAGGTATTATGATATTGACCAAAATCTGCCAAAATATTGAAGCGGTGGAGGTTCTAGGGACATTAACACATTAACTCTAGTCTACGTACCACCAAAAACTCTTCAAAGACAAGCAAGACTATTCAAAAAAACATTGCAGAAAATCTCCAAGAAAGTGAATTCCATTAGACATAAGAAATGTGATTAGCTAGGTTGCTGATCCAACTCAAATCACACTAGCTTACTTTGTATGGATACATTCCAACCATTGGCAACACCTATAATACACCTCACTGGCAGGCTCCATCATGACATTCTCATTTTTGCCAGCATTCCTGCTCATTACCACAACTAGTTTCAGACACATCCTCAGTATAAAGACTCCAATGTTCTCAGTTTCCCTTGTAAACTCGCTAGACAGTTTTTAATACTGTTTGGAACTCATATCAGCCACAGAGTTTCTCACAATACGTCATCATCCAAACATTAGTCATTTTGCATTACATCTTTTATTGCAATAGCTTTCACTTAGTGCAATACCGTGCCACACAAGGCATTTGTTAATTGGCATGGTCAGCTAGAATTTGTCACAAATCCTTTTAACAGTGGTCTAGGATTGTTGACACTACCAGGCAGCAGATATTAGGCTGGGTCATTGGTCTAGAGCACAGCATGATGAATACTAAGTGGCAGCAAATCAGGTGTTGCAGGAAATGCCAGTTGTCAGTGGCCCCATAGGAGTGCAGCGTGGAAATGCCTTGATGTCATCTGTGATGTCATCAGCACTTATCTGCCTTAAAATAGCTAATCCAGCATCAGATAACTATAATAACTATCTATTGCTGCCTAATATTAGCAGTATAGGTCACTGTTAGAAGTAATCTGTTGCTGAAAGATTGTATTGGGATGGATCCAGACCCAGTCCAGACTTTCCATTAAAAAATGTAAAAAATTTTAAATTAAAAAAAAACAAAAACATATCAGTTAAAAGTAACATATTCACTCTCATTAATAATCCCTAGGTCCCTCAAAAAATACGTTAAGTTTCTCTAGATGACATTTATTTTTACTGCATGAGTGTGAAACACTTGCATTAGCAGGCCCAATGTCATTCAGTACTTTAACGATCTTAAACCTGTGAAAATGTCATCGTCTCACTAATTTCTGTCTGTGCAGACCTGACTTAATCTTAACCTATGTTACATTAACAATTTACAAAAAAACAATAATGAAAAAGTAAAAATGTCTCCTAAATGTAAATTTCTTCTTTGTCACATAGACAATCAGGGAAGGAACTGGACAAGAAAGATCGTACTCAACCAAACAAAAAAAGAACTGATGGATATAACTTCTTAAGAGGCAGCAATTACAAAGGTAATATATGGTTTTCCCTTGGACATATCAATGGCTGCACTTGGGGATCCCTATATTGACTAAGTTGACCACCAGTCTAAAGCATCCATAAATTATATAAAAGTAAAAAGTAGTGTAAAACAAGATAACCCTTTTGATCTCTACAAACTGAGATAGTTTTATCTCACCAGAATAATTGTGTGAATAACTATACAAAATAACATGTCCTGCAATTAAAAAAAAAGTCACCTAAACCATATTCAGCTGAATTTTTGTTGTTTAAACGTTTGCTCAAGCTTTATTACAAGCCAGCAGTAATGGAGTTAACATTCTGTAGACCTGCAATATGTGTAAACATTTGTAGTCAGGTTCAGTTCTCAGAGTATCGATTCACTGATGGCGAAGGATTGTGATCGCTGACAGTGTGGTCCAAAGGAAGTCTGTGGGAATCATTGATCTGTGCAAAAAAAATTGACAAGACTGAAATCTAAAGGGGAAGTGCCATGCAGAAACACGAATAGGCTATTTATGTGCATAAATATTTTATATTTGGAAAAATGTAGCTTTCACAAGCGGCAGAGGTTATAGGTGCGTAATTTATCGAGTCTTTCCTTGTATATGGCTTGCAAGCCATTCTGACTGCCCATAATCAAGCCCCCAAGGCGATTAGTAGCTGGTAATGAGAAACCCCTCTCCTCCCCCTCTTTTCCCGCTTATGTTTGCTACTTTCACATTACAAGGCTGCGAGGAATCTTAGGTTTCCACTTCTCGAATCGCCTATTGTGAAATGAGCTTGCACCATCACGATTTTCTCTGTTTTCTTCTCATCTGGCAAACAACAGCCAGATGATTGCATTTCCAATCAGGATGCAGGCTCCTTAATATGGAAGATTTTTTTGCATCTGTAAGTTAAGTTCCTCATTCTACATCATGCTCAGGGGCAGTATGTTAGAAAAACAGAATGAACGGGAAAACTTGCTAAACAGACATCACTGTCTTCTTTATGTTATCCGTTTGTGTTATAAATTGTTTCTTCTGTGCATAGGAAAAGTTAATGCCTACATACAACACCACAGATTGAGTGTGAGGAAGGGCCTTAAAAACTCTGAACCACCCAGGGCACAAGGCTTTGGCTATGAACAATGAGACTTTAGTCAGCTGAAATCAGACCCCAATCTGTAGAGACCGGTCATTGCTAGTCTACCAATTACCTAGTGGGGACCCTTTTAAAAAGAGGACTCCCTTGGGAATTGAAAAACAGATAGTTCCTCCCCCTATAGCAGTGGAGTCAAAATGCTAAGTTGTGCATAAAAGTGTAAAAAAAAGTGGCAACAGTAATACATGACATAAAAAGACTGCCTCTTACCTGCCTTAAGGAAGTGTGGTACAGAAAATAGCTGGAGTGCTCAAACTGTGTATCAATGAACATAGCAGGGCCCAAAACTCATGATAATTCTTTGGTACCTACCAGGATGTCACTTCCAGGGGGCATTAGCATTAGTTATTTATGTGCTATATATCCAGGAATCCTTCAGGGCTTCCAAGACTTAATGAACTGTTTGATCATCACAGCCTGCCAATCAAGATGGCCAAAGATTGAAACCAGGAACATAAGAAGGAAGAAGATGGCAGTGCTTTTGATGGAACAGGGACAGTTGTGTATTTCAAAAATTGTGATCAGGCAGGTAAGGTTATTTTTTTGCAGAAAGGACATAGCCTGCTTTTTTTTTTTTAGATAAAGAACCTTCATAATTGCAATTGTTTAACTTACGGTTTAGTTCCGCTTTATGCACCTTTCTACATGAGGCCTGGCACAACTGTATTTTTTTTAAAACACTTACAATCAACCATACAGCAGTTTTATTCATTTATATAGGTGTTTTGAACTAGGCCAAGTGGCACAGAAAAAGTAGAAAAAGATAAAATGCCCATTAACATCTCAAAAGCACCCATATTTGCCAATAAACAACCAATAAATTTCAAAATTAAATTAAAGGTGGCCCTTATGGGCATTTGTAAACATTTGAGTGTGCATGCTGCATTTTTTTAGCAGCCCAAAAACACCATGGTGTGCATATTACGCAGCACTGTACATTAAATATGGGTTGCAAATACAAACAGTGACACAGGAGGTGGAGAGAGGACCCTGACCAGAAGAGCTTACAATCTAAGAGGTGGGGAAATAGCATACAAATGGAGGGGAGATATGGAATTGTGGGAAGTAGTGAGGGTTTTAGGAGACAGAAGAAGACAAGTAGGCAAGCTTGAAAAGATGGGTTTTAAGTGTTCTTTTAAATGAGCAGAAAATGGGAGCAAGCCAAATTGGACGAGGAAGATCATTCAAGAGAGTTGGGGAAGCTCTAGAAAAGCCTTGGAGCCGTGCATGTGACGAGGGTTTTGCATTAATGTACTTATTATGTGAATGAATGTGCAGCCAAACGCAGCTCATTGCCATGTGAACATGTCAATAATGCCTGCATGTTTAGTAAAATGCACCCCATCCCTATAGTGTGGAATGATGCTAGTCTGGATCTCAGTCTACCATGAGGGATTACAAAATGTTAATGAACAGGGGAGCTGTATATCATTACAATCAATCCTCTCTCCCCTGGGACTAAATTAATCAAGAGTTACTCCTTTGTCTAGAATCTGTTAATGAACAACCAAATGAACCCAGTTTATGACCAAAAGAAACCCCAAAAACTTAGTACTGGCAATTCATGCAATAAGTATGACAGTGGAATACTGATTGAATTTGTGAAGCATCAGTATTCCATAATAATAAATCTTAGATTGTAAGCTCTTTTGAGTAGGATCCTTTTCTCCTCCTGGGTATAATTGTTTGTATCTGTCTGTCATTTCCAAACCCTATTTAATATACAGCGCTGCGTAATATGTTGGTGCCTTAAAAATAAAGTACAATAATATTAAAAAAGTCAACTGAATTGTGATGTCTGAGGATTACTGCATTTTGCTTAAAATTGTTGCTTTTTGCATTGCCGTATTGAACAATTCCTTAAACAAGTCATGCTGCACAAAGACATCTCCATTTATATCTCCCCAAAGGTCTTGTTATAAAATAAATGTTCTTTAGTGTGTATTCTCACAACATAATCCTAGGTGTGGGTTGACTGAAAACAATAGACACCTTGTGTAGATGACTTTAATTCCTGCAGTTGTTAAAGTGAACCTGTAGCCCAAACCTTTTTTGGTTGAGTAGGTAAGGGGTAGAACTCATCAGGATTTATCACTGTCTCCACTGTGGGGATTCATGGTCTGTGACTATTGTCATCCAAAATGATACAGCTGTCACCAGAACAACAATAGTAAACGTCTTCCAGTAAGGGCATCTAAGAAGGTATTTCCCCCTATGTTAAAGAGATTTCTTCTTACTTCCTGTTGTGTCTCTTGTGGACAGGCAGTGAAGGGAAATCTCTCCATGGGATACAAACAAAGCATGTAGCATAAAAAAGACACATCATGGATTATTGAACGCTTCAATAGAATATGTGCTTACTAAAAACACACTGCACCTTTCCTTTAAATTAGTGGCGCGTGTGCCTTCATACCAACCCACATTGCGGTATAAATTGACAGGCTTCACCTTGCTTCATCTGCTCAAAGAAGAAAATTGAACATATCAATCAATCAGTCATCTTAGCAAAGCACCATTGCACTTGGTTGTACCTAAACTATGCAATGGTGTTTTGGTTAGCAGGAAGAAATATATTATCCCTGCTCATCTCATACCAGCTGGCTGGATGAATGTCGAATTTGCGAATACCACACCCACTTTGCCTTATTTGCATGTATTAGAGGGAAATGGCACAGTGTCACGCAGTTTGCGAAATGACGTGTGAAAAATGACGAGGGGTAATTGCACTTGACAAATGCGAGGAAAATTTCACGCTGATTATGTGACTTCTGCTGCTAGTGCCCTTTCCTTTCAGTTGATAAGCATTCCCGTATGTCGCCAGCTTGTTCTGCAAATTTGGCACATCTTTATCCCGGTCTGAGGAAACAGATCCAATAGAAAAAAATGAATCTTACTGGAATATTTTCCTTCTGTAGAATTTTAACTCTGCAGCGCCTATGAGTGATTTCGGTGACATGTGACATTTTGAGCAGCTCGTAAAAAACATGTGACTGTTGCCGTGGATAATGTGCAAATTGTGCCACAGTGTGGCTCTTAAGGGGTGAAGGGTTAAGTCTGGTTAATGAGGCCCTGGTAAGGCTTGACAATGGTCTTCTTTATAATCTTTGTTTCCTCGCCATGCTGACTGTTTCTTTCTATTCCGAGACACGCATTTCGCATGGAGCAATAGTAGCTTTGTCCAATGGCTTTTGTGAATAGGAAGAAAGACAGGCATTTTTATTTAACCTAAATGTGACAGGCCGATAGGTGCACTGCAGCTTAGCAACATATGGTAGCGTTAAAACTGAACAGAGCCACTCAGCCATATAACAGCTTTCCTAATTATTTTAATGGCTGCACCATAAATCAAGACAAACCACTTAAAAAAACACAATTTTTACATTTCAGAAGACTCAATTAAATATTTTTTTCTATTGTGTACTGGTTTGGTGTGTATTATGCATAGGGATTGAATATCAAAATTTGTCAGTTGTGTCATGTTTAGCTTTATTGGAGTTCCAAAGTTAATTAGAATATAAGGACACTTGTCCAGGGAGCCCAGCCCTTTACAAACACCGCAGAACTCCCCATGGAGGAAACAAAATTCCTCATGCGGCTACCACCACATGGGCCTCAAAGGGGAAAAATTCCATGACCCCACAAAAGCAGTAAGATTGGTTCCTGGACTTCCACGTCCAGGAACGGATGGATAACATCCACGTGCTATTTTCTAGTAAAAATTACAATGGTACTACAACAAAAAAATCAAGGCTAACTTTAATGTTCATTATTAATTTTGCCATTGCGATCTAATATCAATAATATTGGTAATAATACCATTTCAAAACTCGGGGCTGTAGTCAGGGCCACTATCAGAAATTTCTGGGTCCCATACTAGGGAAATGTTCTGTGACCCCCAATGTCTAAAAGTTCCAGCATTGCAAAAGTCAGGCTTTTCTGATTGGGGCTCGGTACAGAGGTTTCTGTTGCTCCCCCCAATAGCAGCCCAGGCTGCAATGACCACAATTAGGGCCCAAAATAAAGCATGTCAACCTTTTCCTTATTTTGTATTCTTGTTATGTGCAAGGTTAGACATGTGCAGAAAAATTTAAATGTTTGTCAAGGCAAAATAAAAAAAAAAACACCAGTCAGGTGCGCTGCGGTGCAATAAGCTCATATAAGGAGGGAGCAGAGTAACAGACTTTTCTGTCCATTTTCACTGCAGAAGAAGTGGTTCTTTCCTTTGATCATATTGTCACAACCTTGATGACATGGACACTTTCTACTGGCTATGCAGTGTCCAAAGAAGACTATCCAGTTGGCATAGACTGCAGGATCACTGATCACCACACCTAGAAGTGCCAGTGCTAATAAAGATTGGCCTTGATGTTCATGCACAAAGCAATTACTATGACCTATGTGCATAAACTCTCAGCACAGTAGACTCTTGTATAAGCCAAATATATTCTCTGCTCTTTTACCCCTATGTCTATCTCTGCTTTGTTTATAAAGGTTCAGCACAAATCCTTACAGTGTAGAAGGGATGTAAAAAAATGTGAAAAATCAACAGATTAATGGAAAAATCTGCCAAACTGAAGAAAAACAATGACATCACCTAAAATTCCTTCTTCAGCTTCCTTCCATAAAAAAGAATTGATTATGCCATATTAAAGGTGGCTCCAGCTTTTGGCAAAATCTTCTATGGATTTAACAGTGGAAAGTTTTTACACACTAGAGAAACCTATTGGAATATTTTTACCCTCCAAGAAAATTGGAAACGATGGATGAAAATTTGTTGAGTGATTTTATTAGGAAAATTGCAGGAACCAATATTTCTCATTAGGAAACCCCGAAAATACTATGTTGACCTTTATAAATGAGGCTCCTAAATTTAATATGCTGATTAAATGAGTCCTATCAATTTATCTATTTAGAGAAAGTTCTCTCTTGACCCCCCCCCCCCCCCTTTTCATCATCATCCTCAGCTACAAAACTTTGCAAAACCTACTACTGCATTCTTTTATTGGAGCCCTAAGTATATCCCTGGTGCTTTTGGGTATGGAAATACAGAATGTAATTCTGCCACAAATTAGCAAGATCAAACAACAGATGGGGAGAAGGGAAAAGTTAACACTTTCTGAGCTCTGATGCCATTGAGCAATACGCTTGCCCATGCTTAATACTTCTGGATCCCACAGAGAAAGATAGGTGTTGTGGAAAGCAAAGGAAGTAAGTATTAGTGAGTGGGAAGCCAGCCTACTACTTTACCATCAAAGGGGGCACCCTGTCCTTCCCTACTGACCCATTACATGTTTAGTCATTCTCTGCAATAGCTTCCCCTGATGGGCTTCCCAGATGAGTAAATAATTTAATAAAATGTGTGTGACAGGGGTTGGAATAATACAGGCTCATGGATGTTGTCTTGCATTAGGTGCCCCAGTGAATGTACCCTAATAAAGAGATTGAAAAATATCTAATCCAATTGCTAACCTTGTCTGAATATGTTTATTTTACAAATCTGACCTATTTTATCTTCTTACTAAGAAAATACCACAGGATTAACCTTTGAACCACTGAAAAACCACTGAAGAAGATAGGGGCAGCTTCAAAGCATACACAGCAAAAACTCTAACCTTGAGCTTCCAGAACAATCAAATTAAATAAAAATGTATTTCTTATTACTAGTGGGCTGGACCACATGTTCGAGCCATGATTCAGAGCCAGAACCCTTTATGTTCCCTATTTTTTCTGCCTACCATTAGACAACCAAGTCTTCCAGTGGCATTTTTATTAAACAGATAAAACAAGATAATAGCCGAGTACATGCTAACTTTTAATTCTGGTTTATTAAAATTATCAGATCTAAAAAAAGCCTAACACAGCTGACTGATCACAAACAAACAATTTTTGGGCCCCCCATTGCATGTGGACAGATCCAACGTGTAAATATCAATTATAAGTGCAAAAGTTCAAAAGTTGTGTCCTGCATATGAAAGATCAAGCAACTGAAGAGTCCCTATTTGTCCTGTGTTTTACTCCATCTCCATCCCACGATAAGAAGGACAGAATGATGTATACATGTGTGTTTTGCTTTAAATCTTGTAATCAGTTTCTATTATATTGGAAATAGTGTGTACTAGGTCTTAGCTCATAGCAATGTTGTGGAACTCTAATTGACTAAAACAGTTTTGACAATAGAAAATTTGTAGTATTACACAGGTAACTCATATTAGATCAGTGTTTCTCAACCATTTCTAGACAAGGGAGCATTTTGATATACCTTTCAGGTGTTTAGGGAACCCCTGCTATATTTACTATATCCACAACAAACAATATATTAATGTGGTGGACAGTAGGAAGAATGCCTCTTATAGTGCTTGTCAGTGGTAAAAATGTCACCCTTACAGATAGCCCCAAAGATCATTGGTGTCCATTAAACTGACATGGGAGACAGAAATTGCTCATTGCTCAAGCCCCGATAACCTCTGGAGGAACTCTAGGGTTCCACGGAAATCTAGTTGGGAAACACTGTATTAGATAAAAGCAAAATCTAACACTAATGGACAGGAAGACATTTGCTGTGATATGTCTCCTCTAGACAAAGAAACACACAAAAGCTGACCAGTTACAACTAGGCTTTACCTTGAGCCACATTCTCTGTGCATTTAGATGGCATCTTCTACATCTTTATGGTCTTCTTATGCAATCCACAGTTATTATCTTGTCTCTAAACCAAGAAAAAAACAGCAGTCTCTGTCTATACATAAAATAGGCAGTTTTCCGTGCATAGTTTTCATCCATTTCTATTTAATAGGAACCATAAAAGCAATGTAATGACGCTAAATTATGAAGAATGTGCCAGTATTTTCCAACCAGCTGCATACTGTTGTGTTACATGTTTAGAAGGCACAGTTTGTACACATTCAGGAAGCTGTGATCATGAATCATGGATCTGTAAAAATATGACTACATTTTATTTTGTTTGATGCAGTTACAGATTTGGAGAGTGCAGAAGCTTTGTGGTAAGTATTGTGGTCTTGCACTGGGATCCTGGGTTCAGTTTCCACCCGAGACATGGCATTTGTATGTTTTTCATGTGTTTGGTTGAGTTTCCTTCCACAATCCAAAACATATGTCAGGATAATTGGCCTTCAACCAAACTGGCCCTAGAGTGTGTGCATATATGCTTTTGTAGATTGTAGCAGCAACATTACATTGGAAGATCCTCCATAGCAGAGACTGTTGTGAGTGGTTCAATCATCTTGTGGTATTTTGATGCAATTACAAGCAATATATTAAATAAATTATGTTCTATGTTCTCCACCATTACATTTTCACTGTGCTGCACTGTAATTGTATCCCAATCTTTGTCACTTCTTCCAAACATTACCTCCTATTTATTCAGTTAGAAGAGCATTTCAGTTTTACATTACAGTAACAATATCATACATTCCCTTTAAAAGGCTTTACTGAGCACTAGTGATCTGGAGCAGGACTGTAATGCAGACACATTGTATATGTAAAATAAGATCGTGATCAGAAATGAAACTCTATCTTCAGTTTTCTTATAGTCTACAGGTCTTTGAAGTTGATGAACTTGGAATTTTATCGAATGTCATTGCTTTTTTACTTTGTGGATGTGAATTATGTGCAGTAGGTAGACAAAAAGATAACAACACGTAACGCTAATATTTGAAAGGTTCTGGTAAATTAGCAAATGTGAACTCCCACTAGGTAATATCACCGTTCATACCTTTTTTTTGCCTACCTGGGTTATTTATTTGGGCAGATCATAGGTAATTTGTAATGTATATCATCTGTCATAATTGCCATCATTTAAAGGCACGTGATTTCAATTCTGATGATTCTCCATTTAGTCAATGGCCAAAAACAATAATTCAGAATTTTACTTTACTTTTTGGGCTTTATTTGCTCTACTCTTCTATTTGCTTTGGCCAACAAATAGGCTTGACCAGCCTCTTTTGAAGCCAATGATGAAAGAAAGCCCCACATTGCTAATCTTATAGGTTTTCTTCACTCCACTGGAGCACCCTTAGGAAAAAATCAGCATACATTATGTCCTTTTGTGATATTTTTTGTTGTCTTCTAGTTTGCACACTAGAATCAGTCTGCTCCACTGATGTAGTAATCACAGCTGACCTCAGATAGGGCATGTCTCTGATAATAATATATAGTATAACATTATTTGGCTAGATTCTTTCTTTATTCCAGTGGGCATTAATATTAGGTATCCACAAAAACAAAGTGAATCCTTTGGAGTGGTCATTAAGTTTGTTATAACAAGAGTATAACTTGAGTAGTGTTAGAGTGGTAATAATTCAGGATCAGAGGATGCTGAAGGAAGGCTATGCTTCTAAAATGGCACCAACCTCTTTTGATATAACATTTTCTGCAATTTATTTTTATGGGGAGGAGCAGCAACAACAATTACATGAAAGGTGGCTCTGATTGTTGCAGGAAGATAAGGTCTATCAGCAACTTCAGAAAGGAAATGGCACGATATACAGCAATACAGAGAGAAGTCAGAAAGCTACAATGTAATGGCTGGAGATAGGTACTAATGAATTAGACAGTAGCACAGATAATCTGGCAAGGGCAATCCAGCACAAAATGCTGGAAGGCATTGTAGACTAAAAGTTCAAGGCAAATATGCATGACCTCAATTATCTAAATAGGTGACTAAGAAGAATGTTGAATAATTACCTAGAATATTGTTGAAAGATCGTACATGTGAAGAATGAGACAGAAGGGTCAGAACTGAATAAGCATTGAACGTATTGATAGAATAGTCTCGCACTACTAAAGACTTATTCCTCAATGTTCTGGGTAAAGTATGTGTATGTCAAGAGGAGATAAGGGGCTATAACTTAATACACAGGGCCCCATCTACAAGGTATTCCTTTCACTTTCAGGTAGGTAGGTGGGAACCTGAGAGTTCCACAAACTTTTTTACAGCTATCCATAGATACTGCAAAAGCAACATAGAGACAGAGATGAAAGCCCGCATTGCATTAAAAGAGTCTTGTAATGTCTGAAATAAAAAGGACAATCCTTGTACTACATAGAAGAAAAATGGCTACTGTTGTGCTTGTATGCTGTCTGTATTTGAATGCAATTTTCTACTGCATTTCTAAGCTCTCAGACTAATCTACTGCACATTTATTTGGTTTAACCACATGTAGACAGCTTGGGTGTTTCTCTTTAGCTACATGCCTATATATTTAAGCAGTATATGTCAATTAATGGGCCATCCCATTGGATTGACCAGCAGGAATAATCACAATTTCCTAATGGGGGGACACAGTGTGGAGCCTCCCGTTCCTCCTCTTCTCTAAATAAAGTATTGCATGAGCAACACTCATTTGTTCTACTGTTGCTGGAAATGATCACTAAGGGTTATTTACAGTGACAATATTTGAAAGCATGTATGAAACTTAAGTGGATGAATCCCTTCTGAACAATACATTCCTAACTAAAACTTGATCCTGAAGGATTTACCAGTCAGATGAATACCTTTATGACAACCATTAGTTAAAAAATGTACACAACAATATAACACAGACACTATGATATTCTGTACAAAACACCAGATTTTGTGTCATAGTACTTTAATATCAAACCAATGATTTTCCCTTTTACTCTAGATGCAGATTTCTTTTTTTTATTTTGTGGTAAGTGTCACAACATCAAGATGTGTATGCAGAAAAGCTGCTTATCATTGAATAATTATTAAATTGTCAGAAAAATAAGCATGCATCTCTATGACTTTAAATAGCTGGCATGACACCTGCATTAAAAATGAATGTGCCTTCACAATAAAGTGGCAGTGCACTCAGTTGTGCTTTAGAGCAGGGCTGACATGCAAAGACAGAGGGAGAGCTTTCAGGAACTGAGCAAGAAGCTGTTGACACGGGGAGCTACTTTATAATGCATGCTAGAAACCATCACCGAGGCCAAGACTTCGTTTTCTCGTTGCAGAAACGTAGGAAGAAAATAGGGAGAAAGGGTATGGAACCATGAAGAGGAGAAGCTCTTGTAAATTGTATTCAATTTAAATTGTATTCATTCCAGATGATTTTTAACCTTTCACAGACAAAAGGGATTTTGTTTAGAACATTCTGTAGCAATGATTCTCAGTCAACATGAATATTTCCACTCTGCTCTGCTGTCAATGGAAAACCTCATGTCATCACAGCATATTAGACACAAGCATGTGTGAACATTCACCATTTTGCATGCAGACCTTCAGCATTATAGGGAGGTCATCATAAAGATCTGTACAGATGCAAAATTTTTGTGCTTTAGAAACTCATTCGTGATCATTTCAAGTGATCAAGTCTAATCTAGTCAAATCAAATCTAGTGTCATTACAGGTGGCCCACCACTTCTTTTATAGATCTGCTATGCCCCAACACTAAATGACTGACCACTGACAAGTACAATTGTAGATTCCGCAGTAGGGTGCATTCTATTCAATGTCCGTTCATTCTCCCTTCTCCATAGAAAAGAAAATGCTGGTAGGCAGTAGCTGAGCAGTGTGTCTGTACAATGATCGCTCAGTAAACTGTCAATCAAAAGGATTACCAACGATTGATTTAAATGACAATAATTGAGCATTTTTACAGAAAGGAGATCATGAAAAACAACAGAGAACTGAGTTTTTACCACTGCACACGTATTAGTAAGATTATAAATTATACTGTATATGTATAGCCATTTTTTACATTTTTGCTTTAGATATATTAGAAAAGAAAAATAAACCACTGTTCAATTTTCCATTGTGTCTGTATTACTATTAGAGAGATTTACCTGTTCATTTTGTTCTGCTGGTCTCTGTCAGTCAACAAGATAGAAAGTAATGAAAAATCCACAATTTTGGGGTTATCAGAACAATAGGTTTAGTTTTTGTTGCACATACACTTTTTTATAGCTGCATATATTTTGCTTTTTATATTGCTGCAAATAATGGACAAAATTGCAAAAGGTGGCAAGTAAGTAATGTACTGAGTGCAGAGGTCAGGAGAAAGTAACATATACTGTAGAATGCGGGGGGCCACAGTATGTAACTCACAGAATACAAGGGTCAGGAGTAAGTAGCCTCAGATTGCAGGGGTCTGGCATAACCAACAAAAAACATGCAGGAGTCAGAAGAATGAAACACACAACTTGCAGGGTGACAAAAAAATAGCACACAAACAATGAATACAGGCACACACATATACACACGCTAACACAAACAAGCTTCAAATGAGGTCCATCCTACTCACCCATGCCACTGTGCACATCTTCCATCTTCCTCACTCTACTGTCTAGTACCCAAAAGGCTTCTACAAACAGCCCAGATATTACATAGTAACATATTTTAGGTAAGGATGGAAAAATATGTAAGCCTATCAAGTTCAACCACTAGGAAAGTAAACATATTCCAGATACTGTATAAAACCCTATGGACATAGTTGGTCAAGATAACATCTCCTCCTTACAAATCTTGTATAGCTCCTCATGGACCCTAAGCTTAGTGGCCTCCCATTACTAACAGAGCTGTTGGCTATGATAGTAAACCCCTGGCAGGGTGTAACATACTTAAGTGTATTTGCTTGGAAGTAGAATGTTGCGCAGCCATAACAGCTATGAACATAGGCAGCACTGGCATTGGGGCTGCCGATGGGTTTCCTTTTAGGGTGCTAGCAGAATTTTCAGGTGCCATAGAACACCCATGCCCCCCTATTGGCATTGCCACTGAAAAACTTTGTCAGATATAAAGGTGGCTGCCAATACTAACCTTGTATGTTGACCCTGTGGTTTTAATATTTTCTAGGTCATGGACTAGAAACAGATTTTTTTGTTGTTTTTTTTGTTTGTATATGTATGCATTTATTTAGCACTGATGTCTTCTGTCTCTCAGAGAAGTTCACAGTCTAAGGCTATGCTCAGACTGGTGGTGAGGTTGTGGCATGGGTACTCCTTTCTAATGCCCCTGAACCACCTGGTGGTAAAATGCCCACAATCCAAAAGATGGTCATACACTATAAAATACTTTCAGTCATTTGGGTGAAAATATCTAAATAATAAATAAAGCAACTAAAGCAGTCCAAATTATGATTAAATTGGTAATTTATCTTTGTACAGGATGTCATCGGAAGCCTTTGTATCTGTTCAACCAAGTTTTTTAGCTGGAAAGACTGCTATGGAGCACTCCAATTGAGTGTGCAATAAATATTTTGGAACTTGCACAATTCTCAGGTTCTGTTTAAATACTTACATTGCTCCTTAACGATAAAGCTTGGTTCACTGCTACCATAATTCCAAGGCAAATCCTTTGGTGACAGTGAATTTATGTGTAGGTTCATCCAGGAGATTTTTTTTTTTAAAATCATAATGCATTGCAAGTTCCTTAAACCATTTCCAACCGCCTTTGAAGGGCCATAAAAGGCGCTTTGGTTTAGCCAACTTTTGGAGGAGGAGGTATAGAGCAATCATACTGTCAGGGAACCCGTAAGTGGTATGAAAAGTGGTAAAAGTGGTAAAAAACTGCATAAGAAGAGATCAGCATCAGGGAACTGTACTGTAATGGTTATTGTTGCTGTTTAGACAAACCTTTGCTGCTTTTTTTATTATTGTAACCTTTTTTTTCATTATTTTCTGGTTGATTTAAATTTTGTTTGCTTCAAGGCTTCCCCAAAAATGGGTATTGCTTCAATGGGTGATATATTTGGCCATTTGTTTTTTTAGGGATCAAATGGACGTTTATTTCTTATTTATAGGGCCTTTGGTTAAAACTGCTTTTTTGAGCTGCAGGGCTTACCTTTTAAAAATATGCTTTTGTTGCAAGCATTTGGGGTTTTTCATTTTAGTCCTATAAAATATATATTTTATTGTATTTATAGTATGGTAAAGGTAAGGTCTGCCTTAGTTGCCCTCCCCAGCCTGTGATTTTTGTTTCTACTAAATTTGGACCTAGCCCTGATTATTACAATTGCCCTGCTGTTGGCCAATTTTACACCTGCTTGAAGTCTTTTTATGCAGAACTTTTTGGCAAGTTATGGCTCATTAAGAATTCCCTGCTGCTGGACAATTTTACACTTCTGTTTGATTTGTGCTCTTCTAATTCTTAATGGGAGCCTGATAGAAATTAGTCAGCGGCTGGACAGTTTTGCATTAAAGATGGCATGGAAAGCCTCAGGAAACTACTGGCCGATTTCTATTTGCGGGTCAAAGCTCATCTGTTTCCATTTGATGAATGAGCATGTGTTACTGCTAATGTTACCTCAGAAAAGTCTTTTTACAAAATGAAATGACTTAACGTGTTAATTATGCGTGTCCAGCGTGAAATGTCTCTGAGACTGGGCATGAAAATTGTACTCGTTACTTGTGTAACAAGGCTTTAGGGCTTTTTTTAGAGGTTCTGGGTTTTTGCAGTTTTATTCCTAAAGATGCATTGTAATTTTTCCATTTTTGTCTTTGTATTGGTACTTGTACCTCCATGGCAGTGACAAGTTTATCACACCCTTTTCGGCTATGGCCAAAACATAACCAAAGAATTCATCCCCTAGACTTTAGGTTCAAACTCAATCAAATTTTGAACAAGGTTTATTTAACCCAAGAAACTCACTCATCACTATTGCTCAGGATCCTAGGGCACAAAGGGAGTTATAGAGGACATCTCTTAGAAATAGATAGTTACTGTGCATTAGTCTACATTAGTCTAGGAGAAGAAGGCCTATTATGGTTGGTGCACAGACAACCTGCTTACAGAAGCTTTCACAAATAGCTTGTTGTTGCTGCTATTCATAGCTGCCTGTATTATAGTTCACCGAAAAGTCAAGGGAAGCGTCTTTTTTTTATTCATTACCTGCCTTCTTTTTTAATATGTTGCATTGAGCTTATGGTAAACAAATCAGTTTACCCACAGTACATCAGATTTTAGGACAGTTTTTCACAGCCACTGCATTAGAAAACATTTGATAGCGAGTTGCCATTTAGCATAGTGATTAAGGAATATTATGTTATATATATTGTACTATATGTTCTGTGGAGCTTTTATGCTGTATAGTATATTTATTTCTATGCTCCTACAAATGTATTGTAATGTAAATATGAGCAGATTGCAACCAACATTGGTAAACACTTTACAGTTTCAGTTTCCTAATTTTATTTGATACAGATCAGTGCATATGATTTTCCACATAAAACATATATTGTAAGGTCAATGACAAATGCTACCAGTCCTTTATAACTGCACAGCTTTTTTATTCTAGCCCACATAGGTCCCACTGCTTTTATCCACGTGTTTTTTTTATCCTGGTAAAAAAAGTTATCCTGGTAATTTTATCATGGTCAACGAGGCCCAAAAAGAGTGTTTTTTTTTAAAGGGGTCTGATAAAAATAAAATCCTGTCTGTCAATCTGAAGACCACTATGGTGTCTATAGACATAATTTGGCTTCCAACAATTATCACTTATTGGCAAGTAATTTGCAAGATTGTTCTGACGGCACATTTTAGTGCCTCATGATATTACTGGCACCTTTTGCCAATCTTCTCTACTTTATTAAAATTTACACTCAGTCAGCAGAAGCAAACATGCTTAAAAAATTAAGCAGTTGAAAAAACAATTTTTTTGCAGGCCATACTGGGCCTGGAGGAGCAGATCATGCGGCCTTCACTAGAAAGGTTGGTTTTCAGCAAAAACATCCCAGTACAAGAAAAGTATGTAAACAAGTGGTTAGGATTATAAAATTGGATTTTTGTTAGAAAGTGAGTTATTCTTAGGGTTATAGGTTGAGTTAGTGTGAGGTCCTTAAAGCTAGCACTCCTCTGGTAAACTAAACCTCACAATTCCTCATCATGGAACTCTACTTGTAACCCTAACACTCACATTAACATTCTTTGTAACTATAATACATACCTTTACAATAACTCACACTGTAACCCTAACACTAACCATTTGTGAAATTATAATACTAGTAGAGTTAGGATTTCAGGGAGGATAGTCTGAGGGTTATTGTTAGGGATAAGTGAGAGTCCATGTATACATTAGGGTTACAGGGAGCTTTAGTGATGGTTAGTGCCAGCATCACAGTGTGAGGTATTCACCCGGGTATTCAGGTTAGTGATACAGGAAAATTAGTATGAGTGTAAATGTTACCAGGAAAGTTAGTGTAAAGGTAATGTTAGGATTACATCGACAGGTAGTGTAGAAGAAAATATTAAAAACTAGTGTTAGTGTAATTGTTGGGGTAACAAGGAAGGTTAGTATGAGAGGAGTGGGGGGAGGGATTTCAAAAGATAGAGCTCCAATCTCTTAAATCTACTGAGTCTGAATATTAAAGCTCTCCAGAACTGATCTAGCAAACCTAGAATGGATTTCTTTTGCTATTAGTTGACAAGTATTTTAAATCCTGGACCAGATCCATTCCAAGTTTGCGGGATTATCTAGGTTCACCCATGATAGTCTACCTTCTCCAGTCTTAAAGAGCTTTAATAAATCAGGCCCATAGTATTGAATCATTTCCACACCATTCATACTACACTGAAGTATTTGGCTAC
The DNA here is from genome assembly GCF_032062135.1 of Pyxicephalus adspersus. Classification (NCBI taxonomy): domain Eukaryota; kingdom Metazoa; phylum Chordata; class Amphibia; order Anura; family Pyxicephalidae; genus Pyxicephalus; species Pyxicephalus adspersus. The sequence continues at coordinate 128,483,082 of NC_092858.1, forward strand.
TGTAAGGATTATATTACAATCTTTCTTTTTTTTGTCATGACTGTGGTTTGTAACCTTTATTTTTCCTGCTTTTAATTTAAAACATGGGATATGGTTTCTATAAGCTATTGCACAGTAGAAAATAAAGCATACTATACATCTGGTTACTATGAGCAGCTACTTCATTTTTTTAGCATTATCTGCTACTGAATGTTGTTACCTCTGCATTAACCTCCAATGATCTTCTGAAACTTTGAATGTAGCAGAACGCATATATAAAAACAGAGAAAATTATTAGTGGTCTAATGATAAAGGAAACTATGCAGAAAGAATGCAGCAGTTGTAGATATTACAGCTCCCAGCAAATGGGAGGTTTCCGCTCACAAACCCTGCTTGTTAAATTTCTGTCCTGCCCTTGAACTGACAAGTAAACATTGGCCTCAAGATTAAAAGATGAATCAAATATAAGACACACACACAAGAAACAAAGACTGGTGGAGTTAGGCAGGATGGTGGACGTTTTACAATAATTGAACTGCAAAAATTATATCTTGACATTACAGTACAACAGTTGATTGAAATAGGTGTTTGCTGCTGTCCCAAGGTTGTTCTTTGTCTGCAAATTATTCTAAATGCTTTTTAAATCTGTTCATACTGCAGATATTAAATTAGTGGTTAAAAGTTTTAATGCATTACAACTTGTCATTAAGGTTTTTTACCTTTGGCAATTCTATTTCACCGATCCCAACGAATGATAAATAACTGAGATCAATGTTCAATTCAGCCGCATCCATTTATTTGGCAGGGTGGTCCTATTCAATATTATAGGGGCCTGTTTATTCTGTGACAAGGCAATAGTCACAGATACAGACAAACAATGATCATTGAAATTATGTTCATTTCACATTTATATGTACACTCTGTAACTAGGCTAATAATCTAAAATAATAGATATTAGATATTGTTACATTTAAATACCATGTGCAAAGCAACCGTACAAATGATTAGGTGCAACTGATGGTGTTGCAAGCATGTTTAAAAAAAATTTTAAACACGGGCCGGTTAAATTCATGCAGACAGTTAACACTCAAGGGCCTGATTCATCAAGCAGCATTATCACTTAAGGCATGCTGAAATGACATATGATAACTGGTTGAGAGGACACTTCAGCATATATTAAACACAATTTAAGGTGCCTCAAATGCTTTGCCAGTTTCAAGAACCAGGGTCAGTGAAGCTGAAATGTGTAGTGCTGATCTACCAACAGGAAACTAAAATGCTATTCCCTACACTTTGAGCTGCAGTGAATGATATCATTCTGCCTAAGCGTAGCTAAAATTTAGTATTTGAATAAAGCAATATGCTTGCTTTATTATTACAACTATTTTTTTTTTGCTCCTAGTTCATAAAACACATAAAAGTTTGGATCGGTACAAAGTGATTTTACACGTGCAAAGTACAAAGTGTTCAGAAAGAGCTAATACATTTTTGGGGAACAAACAGACCTTTTTCAGCAGGACTTGGTATTTTAGGCCGGAGAGAATGGTCTAGAACCAAAAATGGAATGGAAGCCATAGGGCATAAAGCATATAAATGTATTGGGACTGTGTTGGGTAACATTTTCAATGTAGCCCCTAAAAGCTGATGTGAATGAGGCCTTACACATTTTTACATCAATTAAATTACCAAAAGTTATGCTATATGCAGAGTATGGGCCAGGCATATTAATATTTACAATCACAATAATAATAATATTAAAAGGTAAAACTCAGCTTTCTAGGTATTTTTACTACACTTTGCACAATTTTGTAGACCACAGGAAACCAATTAAAATTCCACCATACAGAAACAATATTTGCAGTGGTGTATATATATATATGTGTGTATATATATATATATATATATATATATATATATTGCGTTAAACTGCATAATTTAAATTAGTTATGCATTGCAGATGGTCTTCATAAACGTTTGAAATATGTTTTCAGTTTGCAGCAGGCACTGCTACTTTTAGTATTATTTATTGAAAATATGGTAAATATTTTTATGTGGTTGGAACTTTTAAATACCAATGCTCCCCTTTGAAAATGTTTCCTTTGCATAAGTTCATGTGACAGCATTTCTGATATCCCATTAATTCCTCTCTCAGTGACAGTGGTCACCATGACAAATAAAGCAGGTGACCTTACAAAGGTTCTAACCTTTCCAAATTGAATTTAAAATGGTTTAGTTTTGATAAACTTTACCAATAAGACCACTTTTGTACTGAGATGTAACTGGGATTTCAAGTAACGCGTTAACAGTTACTGTAAATTATAAAGCCTACTGTACCTAATGGTAAATCTTGCCCTGGCTGGTAGGGAATAGCGTTTTAGCTACTGCTGTTGCATATTCTACATTTACTTAAAAAAATATCATTAAATTTAACCTGTCAAAAACATAATCAAATCAGATTGATTATGTGTTAAAACATGAGCGGGATTACTGATCAATATCTCTTGAGATACAGGAAGCCAAATTAATATTTAAATATAAAGCTATGCTATAAAGTCTATCCAGAAATTTTATTTTATGAAAAAAAAAAAAAAAAACACACAACTGTCAATGACACCCAATGATCTAGCAAACTAAATGTCATCCAGGTATGATTTAGGTATAGTTTCATTATTGCGTTTCGATACTTTATGCACATGTTTTCAAACAATCGTTATCCATAAGGCTTACATATGAGGGTTCTTCAAAGAAGTTTCTGCACTAATTTATGTGTTTCGCAGCCATCTTCACCACAGTGTGATAACTCTTATACTAAACTTCAAGGTCAGTTACTACACCTCCCGTCCTCATTGTTTACAATGAAAATATAAAAGTGTGGAAACTTTTTGAAGACCCCTCATATATACCATATAGCCTATTAGTAAGCAAATATAAAGGGAAGTCAATTAGAATCAGCCTTAATGATTTTCAGCATTTAGCATCCAGCTTTAAGAAGCTTGAATATTTCTTTTCATTGTATATTTCCAAAGTTTTATTGTATAAACCCACTGACCTGATTACCTCAAGAACATATATCAGGGACAAACAAGTGCAATACATCAAAGGTTTTAACCTTTTTTTTCAAGTGGCATTTATCTGCCCCTTGATAAAGGGTATTATTGGAACAAGCAAGTTTGTTCTTTTCTTAGAAATTTGCACACTAAATGTTTCAGATGCTACTTGCAGTATCCAAGACTAGTTAAATGCTCCAACCGCTTTCATAGATTATGTAATTCCATATGAAAGTTAAAAAAAATATATTCTGCTTCAACCTCAAGCAAACACCTGCACAAGCATTTGCAAATGCCTAGCAGTTACCACCTGTTACCGCTCTGGGGCACCTAATAGTTGCCAGTAGGGAAGCGGAAGCTATAAATGCTGGGGTTTATTTTGGCTAGTTTCAGGTTGGTCCAAGAGTATTTCATTACAAGTAGCAATGGCAAAAATCCAGGGTGTTTCAGGGACAATTATAACCCTCTTGATCAGGAAAAAAAGCCAATAAGCAATACATGTGTCCATAACAAACAAAAAATACAAAACAGAGGATTAACGAGAATATAAAATGTATATTTATATTTCCAAAAATGTGTGAACAGAAGCATTAGAAGAATAGTAAAATTACAAATAAGTAATAATTTCTCAAATTGCTGCCTAGTGTTTGGATGGTTTTCACATTAGCAAAGAAAACCAACTCAGAACGTACACCTCCTGTCCATATCCTTTCAATATCCTATATTTGGACTTCAATTTACCCATCTGCGTTTTTCATTGATTCATATCCCATGGATTCATTCTTGAAAGAGATTCCTATTGGTCATGTTTTAATTTCCATCTGAGAGCAAGCTGAATGGGCCTGATGTATTATGTGTGCGATTCAAAAGAAAAGCTTAAAATCCAATGTGAATGGACATGAGCAACAAACAAAATTGTGATAAAGCACTGTTAGGGTGGATTTTGGTAACCATCCCTTGGTGTTCTTTAAACATTTTTCCTAAACCAGTTTGTGGATTCCAGTGGTGCTAAAATATTACAAAATATTCAAAAGACAAAGTATTTGATTTATAAATCACCGCCGTAGATGTCCTAGATTCTTTCTAGTTGATTGATGGGCAAATTTTAAGATACTGTACCATTTTAGAGTTCCTACGTAGTAAATTTAGTGTCATATAAAAGTTAGATTAGGGTAAACTAAATGGACATTATGGTTTTAACACAGGCAAATTGTTGAGGAGATAACATTTTCAGGCCAAGTGAGGCTGGAGTTGTTTTTTAAAGTGCAGTGGTGGCTTATTGTTGGCCTTATAAAACAGAAATCTATAGAATACACTATGTATTGTGTACCAATGAAAAGAATACCACACAATTCATAGTGTATTCTGTGGTCCAATAGCAAATTACATGGGGGAACTGATGTAGCCAAGCTTTGATTTTTTTTCTCCCAAGGTTAATGGAATGAAAAGGAAGGAACCAAACATAACTAAGGACAATATAGGAACTAATGGAAGAAAAGAGCTCCAAGGAAAGAAAAGAAGTGTAATGTGTATTAGTGAAGACAGGGACAAAGACTAAGTAAATCACATAGGAGGACATGGCTTTTAGAGACTTCACTATTGCCTAGGAATGTACTTTTTAGACATGTTTGTCACTTATTGACCATAAACATGTGCAAGGCATAACAATTTACTTTGAGTACATAAAATGTACAATATATTTAGGGAGTAAATATAGAAACTGTGGTTTGAAGGTTTCAACTAAAGATTGAATACAATTGGTTACATATTCAATATTGTACAATTGCTATTGTCTTGACTTTTTTGGTGACCAAAAGACTTGATTTTCAATTTTATCTGTAGCACCACATATGGGTAACACATAGGTAACACTATTTGTAATTTTATAAATTATTTTATGGTTACTAGTCATAAGAACATGGCAGAGCAGCTCAGTCATGATTATCGGTTTGATTTTCCATTTGGCTAACTGCTGCCTCCAATTCTTTTGGTAAAAATTCCAAAGCACTGATAAGCCAAACCTAACCAATAGCATCCACTACATAAGTATATTGTACCCAGATTACACTAAATCTTTTTTTACAATGGAACAAAATGTCTATACTTCCAAGCACTGCAAAACATCCACACTATTCATTTTAACACTAAATATAAAGCCACCCTAGAAGGAAATATTGTTTCTGTTGCTGTTACCAACAACATCCATTTTTAGGTTGTTGTTTATAGGTCAAGATTATAAATTAAAATAGAAACATGGATTATTAAAAGGACAGTTGGTCTAGTTTAAAACTCAGTATTTAGATCAGAACAGGAAAATTCACTCTCCAATAGCTGAGCTGTAAAGTATACCTGTCATTGATAGTAAACGATGTGTTTTTGTTTAGTTTTTCAATACCATTAAAAAAAAAAAATCTGTGTGATCTCCCCCTGATATTAAAACCACACTGTTTAATATGCTTAGGACACTGCCGGACAGAAAATGGGGACAGCAAGCATATGTGCCCCTTCCTAGCCATAAAAGCCCTTGGTATACAGCTTTCATAACCAGCGAGTTTTAGACTGATTGTTGGAGTTGCAAAGGAGCAGAAACACATTATAAATTGTGTATGTGAGAAAAGGAAGAGGTGACTAGAAAGGATAAAAGAAAAATATCATTAGCAGAGGGGAGGTTGTGTTTAGGATGGTCTCTGAAAATAGGTGCAGTTATGTAAGGGGGAGTCAGACTGTAGAAAGCTTTGTAAAGATGTTAGAACCTTAAACTGTGTCCTCGTGTGAAAGGTGGAAAGGGATTGACTGAGTGGAATAGCATAAATGAGAAGAGAGGTAGTTTAGCAGTGCAGCAGAGTTCAAGATGGACTGGAATGGAGCCAGTCAGTTTGTTGGTATGCCACAGAGAAGGGCGTTACAGTAATCAAGTTAGGGTATTATAAGGACATGTACGATTCTATTTTTGTGTCTGGATGTGAAAGTGCAATGCTAATTGTATTTCTGCAGAAACAATTCTGGTTCTATTACTATAGTGCTGACTGTGCCTCTGTTGACATGCTTATGCTTGTGTAAGTACAGTGGTACCTTGGTATAAGTCCTTAATCCGTTCCAGAACCTTGGACTTATACCAAACCAAATTTTCCCATAAGAAATAAAAGGAAAATGATAAATTTGTTTCCATGAAAAAAAAAATTAAACACTGCCTAATACTAAAGTACATAATAACAAAAGCAATGAGATGAAATAAATGAAAATGTAACCTCACTTTACCTTGCTGAGAATAGTCGAGTACCTACTAGGATGGTGCTGAGAAGGGAGGAGGAGGAGATGTTCTGTAATTCACAGAGAGTTATAGCGCGGGTTGTTCACTGAATGGTAGTAACTGGCATACTGACACTCGTAGCAGTCGTGGCTTTGTCTCGAGATCGGTAAATAAGGGTAGCGCGTGCTATTATGACTCATTTTGACCCATACAAGTTCTAGCACAAAGGTTGTATACCAAGCAAAGGTTGTATACCAAGCAAGATTTTTTGTGTCCAAACAGGCCTTTTACCAAGTTGGACTTATTCCAAAGCGGACTTATACCGACATACCACTGTATAGTACTTTTAGGCAATCTTTTGGCTCTATCTAAATGGCAGTGGAGTATGGTATGGAGTGCTTATCTGCTTCTGTCCATGTCGCTACAGTACTGATTGTGTCTTAGGGCACATTTTTGAATGTTGAGATGGTATACATTGGGCCTGATTTATTAAAGCTCTCCAGGGCTGGAGAGGATACACTTTCATCTGTGAAGCAGTGTGATCAAGCAAACCTGAAATGGATCTGGTCCAGGATTGAAAACATTTGCTAGCAAATAGCAAATTACTTTTAGGAAATCCATTCCAGGTTTGCTGGATCACCCCGCTTCAATGATGAAAGTGTATTCTCTCCATGCCATTGTAAGCTTTAATAAATGAGGTTCATTGTGTCTTTGTAGGCATTCTTCTGGTTGTGCCGGTACAGTACTGACTGTGTCTTTGGACAAGTTTCTGGACGTGTAAGTCTGGTGCTAATTGTATCTGTGGACGTGTTTCTGAATGTGTTAGTATGGTACTGACTGTGTTTGTGGGCATGTTTCTAGTTGTAGTTGTACATATGAATATGTGAGAGTGGTACTGATTGTGCCTGTGCATATGTTTCTGGAAGTATCAGTACATTAACGATTGTGTCTCTGCAGGCATGTTTCTAAATGTATCAGCACAGCACTGTTTTTTGTCTTTGCAGACATGTTTTTCTTGTGTAAGTATAGTACTTTTGTTGTCCCGGTAAACATGTTTTTACTTTGATTTTTGTAATTGTGTTTATATGGCAATGATAGTATAAGTGTTCCTAAGGTAAATTTACATTAATTTTGTGTTGTTGTAAGAATCTGTTTTGTAAGTTGGAAGGGGAGAAGGTAGCTGGACTGGGGAAAAAAAAACAGATCCAGCCTTGACCAGAGGGAGAATCAGAGATCATCTTAAAAAAAATTAGGAAGCGGAAGAATGTTTATACATACAGTACTAACATTGCAAACACTTAAGCCTAACAGATGTATGGGAAAATAAATAAATAAATATGGTAGGGATCATGGTAAAATAGCGACCTCCCTAATAATTCTTTTGTAGTTTTATGTAGTGCCCATAGTGTTAGTTTGTTCTATTTCAGGAATGTTGGAAATTAGTTAGCACTTTAAATTATTTTTTAGAATTTCTCAATGTTTATGTTATAGAAATTAAAGCTTTTTGTAACTCCCCATTTATTGTAATTTACCCATTTTATTAACTTGACCAACTGTAGATAAAATGCTTCCAGTATACACTCAATACATTTTTCATTACCATCTGTGTTATAGTATAGACATATACCAGTATAAATACAAAATAATCTACAGGTATAAAAAACATAGTAAAAAAGGTCATACACAAATTGATTTTCCTGTTTGGTTGAGCATTCTATTTGAATATTTCATAAAATCAACCTTAAGTCAATAATGTATTTCTGAATTCCATTTGACCAAAAGCAAGCAATTTCAAGTATAGAATAAAAAAAAAGCATGGTTGGAAAATTTCTATTAATCTTACAGGAATCAGACAGGTTTTTTAAAGTGTAACTAAATCCACATTGCTCACCTATCTACGTTCCAGCGAAGGAAGCCACCATCTTCCTTATCTTCTTTCTCTATTAGATTATCTTTGGCCATCTTAATTGGCCGTACCAGGATGGCGTAACCCCGTGCAGGCACGCGGGAGTTCATTATTCCCAGAACACGGAAGGAAAACCGGGATTACCTGACAACCAAAGCTTTGATGTTAGAAACAACATTGTCTGTCCCTTTCTGCAATAATGACCTGTCTGATCATGCAAACTTTAGTTCCACTCTAAGACCTCTTGTCTGAATTCCATTCATTTTTTATTTTTTAAACATTCAAACATTTGCTAATCTTTATTAACTGCGCGTTTATGCAAGTTTATTAAGTAAAACTATAGTGAATGATTTGCATTTTGACCCTTTAAAATAATAGATACTAAACAATCAACTGTGCATCAACTGCAGTGTGTGGTAGAAGGATCAAATGATTTTCAATTGACTTTCATGTTGAACAAGTCAATCAATTTAAAAATCAAATTAAAGTTTATTCATGCTTTATTAATAAATCTGGAAAATTCTTTTCTCTGTTGGATGTAGCTCCAGAAGTGAAGTTTGAATACCCTAAAGATAACCCTAAACTTTCTCTTAGAGTGTTACAATTGCTTCTTAAAGATACCTAAATTAGGTTGCATACAGGATTTCTAAAAATGTACCCACCCTTAAAAGATCTATTAAAAGGCAAAGACCTCCAAGACTGCAGAGTTTTTCCAACTTGTTGAATATCTAGAAATCATCATTATGTACATGCAATGAATATTTATTTATACAGTACTAAAAGAAATATTGTTTCCTTTCATAAACAAGTACATAATTTTATGCATACAAGCAGTTAGCAATATTCACTGTTCACAAAATAATCCATCAACATATTGAAGAATAATATTTACTAATATTAAAAAATAAAAATAAATGTTTACCTCTGGCATTAAAGGATACAAATCATGGTTAAATTGAGGAATGTATTATTAAAAAAACTTACCCATAGTTTAAGTTATAAATTTAAATTCTAATCTTTGACATTTGCAGCTCAGACAGCTTTAATAAGGTAACTAATTATAGTTTCTATATATTTTATTATAACTTTGATTAGGTCCTTTCTAAACTACATAAATATGCATGTTTCTTTGTGTCATACCTCACTTATTTCCACTAAATCCCGCTCCTCCAATCACTTTCAGCTGTTACTCTCTTGTCTACATTCAGCTCTCAATCATTTTATTCTCATTATCCAGTAAAACTTTTTCCACTCCTATCACTCTTTTATAGATGATAGCTCCTGCTTTGCATCTTCTCCGTGTGTAAAATGATAAGTTGACAGTACCCCTCCACTACCTAAAAACAATAACTCCTTCTATGGAGACCTCTTCTTCTCTACACAATAGGCTTCCACGTCCTGTAAATGCCATGCTCCAGACTGCACAGTTGATCTCTGTAGACTTCCATGAGGTAAAGGAGAGAGATGGCCACATAGAAGTCTACTGGATAAGCTCAGAAGAGAGCCACACAGAAGTTTATAGGGGTGTACTGTGCATGTGTAGGTAGCACAAAGCAAATTGCAGCAGGATGTAAACATTGTGACAGGCCCTAGCTCTACCCGTCCCGTGGGGTACTGGATGGAGGAAGGAAGGCAAGAGAGAAAACCCAGTATAAAAAACATAAAATGTGATTTTTGTTCCTAAATGACACATGGTGATCATACAGTCTTTATATCCCCTTATTCTTTTTGGTCAAAGTCTCCTCTCCTGGTTTAAATTCTGTAGCTATTTAATAACATTGAGCATTCACCTAAAAATTGCTTGTCAAAACTAGGCCTTCATTTTTCAATTTCTTGGAAAAAGACTTTGATGAAAGCAGCAGCAGCCCCACATATTTGATGACCTGAAAGATACGAGAGGACCGCGTTGCAGCGATTGAACAGAAGAGGGGGAAGGTTCTTTTGTATCGCAAAACACGTTTGCAGCGAGCAGAAAGTGCTCTCTGGTGCCTAATGCAATACGCATCACAGACAGCGCTAGAGGAAATTACAGCTGACACCCATTCTGCTCAGTATGAGCGTGCAGAACACTGCCACTGTGGTTTCCTCACCCTCTTGATAATTAAAGGTATAATTTATTTTTCATTCTCTCTTCTGTGTGCTATGTAACTGTTTTTAACAATTCTCTAGGCCAGGAAGATTTGTGCACAGCTCGTTTGAGTGAAGCGGAGTTGCTCTTATGTAAGGTGAACAAGGTTTCATATAATGTTTAGTAAAAATTGTGTTTTATTTAAATAGGTTATTTATACCATAAGCAGGCTTATCCTAGTGTCAGGATCTCAGAGCTACATGTTATCAGCACAGAGACTTCTAGCACAGGATAAAGTGATTACACAGCATGACAGGGGTTAATGAGGGTTAGGGCTTAGTTAGGGGTTAGGTTAGTCTTTGGCTTAGGGACTCCAGGATTGGGAAGAAGGTTAAGTGCTGGGGGCATGTTTGAGGGTTTTGGTTAAGGCCCTGACTCATCAAGCTGCAAAGTCAATTACGGCATGCTTCATAGTGCTTAACACATGCTATATTATTGACTGGCAGTATCTTCTATCTGCTTTAAAAAGACCCTGACAAAAGGTGGAATTTCTTATTTAAAGCCTTTAATAAACCAAACAACCATTGATCCTACTTTTTTCTTAATCTGCACCTTCTGCTAGTAGTTACAAGCAATGCAAATTTCTTATTCGACACTTCCGGAGTGTTAGATCCATCTATCCCTGAACCTCACTATTGCTCTTTCCTGCTCCTATATCATCACACACCTCTTATCAGAACCTTACTTCTGATTACGATGCCAGTGGTAGTGTGCTTGTAAGCTTTATTGGTATATCCTTTAACATGACAAGACTAAACATGTAGCCTGGCACTTTCAGTTTGTGAAAAAATTGCTTAACCACTGTGTATATGCTCTTGTCAGCTGATAATGTGGGATGTTACAAAGCAGGACAACTTTGGGAACTTTGAGTCTGATGTTGAAGAAAACAAGATATTGCTGCCTAAGAGCAGACAACAGAAAGGGGTTCAAGATCTGTTTGTGACCACTTCTCAGCATATCATATCTGAGAATGTCTGAATTACAGTTCCTATGAGCCTTTTGGGCTTTTTTTCATGTGACAATCATGTAAGTGCAATTGGCAGGGCTGGCACTTAAGGGCCCGTAGGACTTCTTCCTTGATGCACAGCATCCAGCCCTTCCCATACTATTGTCAAAGCTCAAAAATCCACACACTTTGGTCTGTTTGTACTACAGGCAGAAAGACAGGGAGAGTTTCACTACTTCACCACTGCAAGTATTGGTGGGACCAACAGGGGGGCTGATGTGTGTAATGGAACCATGGTGCGCTAGTGTGTGTAGTGCAGAGTAGGGTTCCCGCATGTTTGTGTGTATGTTTATCTGTGTATTTGAGCGTAATGGGCAGATTGTGTAAATTTTGTATGTGCGATGTGTGTTATATATATAACTACTGCTAATACAGGGATGTTTTTTGCTTCTAATGACTATCAAAGGGACATTTTTTATTTCTACTAGACTAGACAGGACCGCTTTCTCAGACCTTTAGAACAACATCCGAAGTCCAAGTATCAGATGCATAACCCCAGGGATTTAGGGATCTACCTAGAAAAGGTGGTTAGGAAAGCTGTAAGTAAATTATATCCAGCTAGTAAGATTACAACACCAGTAATTCCCATAAAGGAATGTATTAGCAAGTAATTATGATGGAAAAGAAGGGGCCGTAGAAGACAAGAAGCGAAAGGTGTAAGAGTGGCCAAGAATAGTCCTGGCCCTGTAAAAGGTCACTCCTGTTATGCCATTGCTGATGATAATATAACATTTACGTGGGATGCTAGCTCCACATCATTATGGCTGAAGGAGAGGCATGGAAAATATATATGATGGTGCCTAATGACAGTTGATGATGTGAGGATGATGTTCTATTATTGGACTTCTTTCTGGAATCCAATCTCTTTGACTCATGTCCCCACATCTAGTATTCAGTTTCTCTTTTGCTTCTTTCTCTCTTCTACAATTCAATCTTGCTACCACTCCATACCCCACACGTGCACACAACACACTACCTGATCAAGCTGTCTCCGCATCTACTATCCCGTCACATCATGTATAGTGCATTTTCTTCAGCCCACAGGAAATAGCCAGTTGGTTGTTTTTCTACCCATGCCAAAGCTTCCTCCCCTCCTCTGTTTAGAGATCCTACAATGTTTCCATTACAAAAATAGAAATGGTTTACTAAATACCACAGCTGTTCTTTTTGGGGAAATTGTACACCATGGTGCTGATGGGCTAGTTGATATAATACCTTCTACCTCTGGAGCCCAATGCCCCTAACAACCGATCAGATTTAGCAGCCACTTTCATATTGCCAGCAAGAGAATTTGGTAACCATTCACTCTGTTTGTTAATATATATATTTCCCCACCATTTTTAGGTTTTTTTTTTTTCTGATTTTTAGGTAATCAGAAAGTAAAACAAACCCACAGTAAATATTCTATGTTTTTCCATCCATGTGTACCCCCTCCCCCTTTTCATCAAATGCCAATTTTCTGCACTTGTAGGACGTAAAAAAGCAAGGTATTTTGTGGAATAAGTCCAGCAATGCAATCACACTTTCCCAGCAAGGCAATATTTCTGCGGTATCCCTGCAGCAGTTTTCAAGGTGATGAGAGCTGAGCCTCTACAAATATAGATTAGAACAACACAAAAAGGCCTCTTCCTGCTTTGGCCTTCCTACACCTAGTACAAACAGGCCACTGGGGCGGAATCTATAGAAAATAAGCTTGCAGTGGTTTAAACAAGTCATTAAACTTAAAATTCGGACTACTTGGCAGGTAGTAAAACGTTTTTTTTAGGGCAGGTAAAAAAGTGGCATTATGGTGATATTTTAAGAATGTTAGTGTTATTTTTGTATATTAACATTAGGGTTAGGGATTTGGTTCAGCTTAGGTGCAAACGTTAGTTAAAAAAGACCCTGAAGTACAGTGTTATAATGTAACCCCTCCCCTTGGTTATACAATGGTTTATAGTATTTCCAGAAAGGACCTGTAAAAGAATAAACTTAAACTTACTCCGAGTTTAGAGTGACATGACACTTCTTACAGTTAGATCCCAGGTAACACAGAGCAGTCCAAATCTCACATAAGGGTGATCTTGCAATAGACGCTAGTGTTGTTTGTGGATATTTATTTAAAAAAGTACAGAAAGAAATATTGATGGTTTCCTTTCATACACAAGTACATCATTTTTTGCATACAAGCAATTAGTAGGGATGAGCAAGCAATTTTTTAAAATTCGGTTACGCTGTGAATATGGGCCATTCCCGCTTACCAAACATGTAGGCGAGAACGGCCTTCGGCCGGCGAGACCTGATTTTTGGGACCTGCAAGACCAATCAGAGGAGCGGAGCTGTCATTCATAAACGCAAGCCGCATGACTCACTCTGAGAGGAGAAGTACCGCGGCTGCATTTATGAATGGAGCCATGAGAATCCTCCTCTCAGTGAGAGATCCCCGGGCACTACAGGTCAGAATGAGGGCTTGCCCGAAGGATTCCCACGGCTGTATTTATGAATGCAGCCGCGGTAATCCTCCTATAGTGATTTCCTGAAATTCCAATGGTTTCCCGAAATTTTGCGGACCTATCGGAACTTTGAGGAAATTTTCATGAAAATGTCAATCAATCAATGCTAATCATCATTTCCCAGAAAGTCATTTTTTCTGCATATTATTGACCATCTCTAGTGGGTGGAACAACAGCGGATGGCAAAGAGATACAGACATTACTCACCTAGAATTGTTAGATGCCGAAGATCTTAGTGGTGCCTCGAGAGATTCTCCACCTATTTAGATATTTCAGAGGTAGATATTCTCTCCTAGTATTTTATCATTTGCACCACCCAAAGGTATTTTTCTCAAGGCTGGAACAGGAGGTCCAGACTATAAACCAACTAAAATGTGTTGATATACAGCTTTTGAGTATGGTACCCGAAAATATAACATTTACCAAGCTTTGCTCCTATAGTGAGAAAAGGTGTGACTTTACAGTAGTGACACATCTGTTTAATATTCATAGTGGTCTTGTCGGTGCGCTAATAAAAAGACATGTCAAAAATGCAGACAGACTTCTTATAATGCCCCTTATCAAAATGATCTGTTCTTGTCTGTACATCATGAAAAGAATGACCTGCTTGCTGATACTCAAATAAAAAATATAAGTACACATTATTTTGCATGTGCATACTTGTGTGTTTGTGTGTGTTAAAAATGTCTTATACTTGGATAAAATAAATTTCCTTCCAGTAGGCTGTAACTCTTTTTAGAGACTAATAGTATCATCGATCACATTTCCAAAATAGTGTTATGACTAATATTATCTGACTAATTTTACCTCATAGGATCTCTGTCAGTGAAAGTATGACACATTTGATATACACAGCAAAAACAACTGAGAAAAAACTGTGTCGGACCTCTACTTATAAACTAATATAAACTTATAAATACTATTTTAAACGAGATATACTGTGGTTTTGCAAGAAACAATGTCCGTTCGTACATGGTAACTCTGGGTAAGCATCCATAAAGGTCTTTAGATTGTGAGCCCCTTTGAGTGACAGCTAGCGACATGACTATGGAGTTTATGCTGCGTAATATGTCTGCGCTATACTGTGTAATATTAATAATAACTAACAGGTAGCAAACATCCCCATAAGAGTGACTTCAATTTCGGGTTCTCTCTTATGGAAAGGGACTCACACAAGCTCAATCCTCAAGTACAGTCTAGGAATTTATGGAACAAAGCTGGAAAGAAAGAAAATCCCCAGGTCCAGTCTCCTAATAAAGGACTTCATTGTGCTCCAGTGTGCCCCTTGGGCGTTTTCTCTAATGCAAATGACTGACTTCTTGTCTCCTCTCTTTTTTACATTTTTTTACATTTTTACCTGGGTGAAAACCTGCCTCTCTGGGCACTAAATGTTCCCCCCACCCAAGTACTGGTATTAATATCAATAACTGGACTCCCTACTAGTGTTGGTGTTTAAATACAAGTTGTCCGTATATTCGACCCGAAAATGGCTGTTCCAATGGCTGGGGGGATGAAAGAAAAAATCAAAGCTAAGGCTGCAATCATTGACAAGAGTGTGCAATCCCTGGGGCACTACAGGTTAATTAACCTGTAATGCCCCGGGGATGGTAGTGGAACTGCAGAGTTTATCTGCAGTTCAGCTCCCACAGTCACATGACCGTGGGAGCTTTGCAGTCACAGCTGTGACTGCAGGTGATCCCCAGGGCACTAGAGGTTGAATGGGGACAATTTCCCCCATTCATCACATCTAGTGCCCTGTGTTTTTGGATAGAGAAACTCTATCCAAAAACATTGTTATGCAAGCGGGTGTGGACCCACTGTGCCACTGACTGGGTACACTCCAGAGGGCCGTGACTAAGCCGCTACCAGGTCTTCACTAGAGCCTCTGATGGTGAGGATAGGCTTGGGCTGCGGGGTAGCTGTCAGGTGCCACTCCAGAGCAATCCCCAGGCCAGTGGCAGCTGACCACAGGAGTCAGGAAACCCAATGCAAGCACCGAGGGGCTTGCTTGGCCAAGACAGCCAGAAACAAAGCTCCAAGGTCAGGGTCAGGCGGCAATCAGGCAAAGTCCAAAAACATAATCCGAGGTTACCCCCCCCTTACGCCCCCTCTCCTCAGGCCTGGTCCTGGACAAGAATTCTTTCAAAAGACGGGGCGCATTGATGTTTCCTCTGGGTTCCCAAGATCTCTCCTCAGGGCCAAACCCCTTCCAGTCTACCAAAAACAGGGTTCTTCCTCTACTCTTCTTCATCCCCAGAATGGCCTTTACCTCATATATATTCTCATCACTGACCGCTACGGGAGCTGAGACAGGTCTCTTGACAAAACGATTCAGGATGACGGGCTTCAGCAGGGAGACATGGAAGGAATTCGGTACCCGGAGTGAGGCTGGCAGCTTAAGTTTGTAGGAAACGTCATTCATTTGTTCCACAATTTCAAAAGGACCGATGAAGCATGGGCCCAATTTGTAAGAGGGTATTTTGAGCCGGATGTATTTTGAGGCAAGCCAAACTTTATCACCAGGACAAAACTTAGGAGAAATTCTACGTCTCTTATCTGCGGATTCCTTCATGCGGACAGAAGCTTCCTTAAGAGCTCCCCTAGTCTCCTCCCAGATTTCAGAGTATTCTCTAGCATCTGCGGCAGGAATACCAGAAGAAGAGGACACCGGGAGTGGGATATTTGGTTGTTGGCCATAAACAATAAAAAATGGTGATTTGTTGGATGACTCACTGACATGATTATTGTATGAAAACTCAGCCCAAGGTAATAACTCAACCCAGTTATCATGATGGAGGTTGATGAAATGTCATAGAAAACTGGTCAGGATTTGGTTGACCCGTTCCACTTGACCGTTAGACTGTGGGTGATAAGCAGAAGAAAAGTCCAGGGACACATTCAAGAGATTACAAAGAGCTCTCCAAAGTTAGATGTGAACTGTACACCTCTATCTGACACAATAGGGTGGGGAAAACCATGGAGACGAAAAATATGTTCAATAAATTTTTTGCCAGCTGAGGAGCAGAAGGGAGACCAGGCAGAGGAACAAAGTGCGCCATTTTGGAGAAACGATCCACCACTACCCAGATCACGGAACACCCCGAGGACAAGGGTAGATCAGTAATAAAATCCATGGCTATCTGTTGCCAAGGAGCCTCAGGAACAGGCAGAGGAAGCAAAAGGCCTGCAGGACGTTGCTTGGAGGTTTTACACTGTGCCCATGACGGACAGGCGGTGACAAAGTCTTGAATGTCTTGCCGCATGGTTGGCCACCAGTAACGTTGGGAGATAAGTTTGAAAGTTTTTCGTTGACCTGCAATCTTTGAGGAATGACCCCAGACTAGAATTCGCTTCATGAGGTTCCGTGCAACAAAAGTCTTTCCGGGTGGAATCTCAGAAAACTTAACAGGGCATACAGCAATTTTTGCGGGATCAATAATGTGTTGAGGTTTCTCCTCTTGATCAGTAGCATCAAAGGACCTTGAAAGAGCATCTGCTTTGATATTCTTCTCTGCAGCACGGAAATGGAGAACAAAATCAAAACGTGCAAAGAATAACGACCATTTAGCTTGACGAGGATTCAGTCTTTGTGCAGACTGCAAAAAGGTCAAATTTTTGTGGTCGGTGTAGATCACCACCGGATGAGATGCCCCCTCGAGAAGGTAATGCCATTCCTCTAGTGCCATTTTTATGGCCAATAACTCCCTGTCTCCAATTGAGTAGTTACGCTCAGGAGCTGAGAAGGCCCTGGAGAAGAAGCCACAGGGCACCATCTTGCCGGAAGAAGATTTTTGTGAAAGCACTGCCCCCGCTCCAAGAGACGATGCATCCACCTCCAAGAAGATTTGCTTGTTAGCATCAGGGCGATGGAGAACCGGAGCCGCAGAAAAAGGTCTGTTTCATAGTTTGGAAGGCTGATTCAGCCTCTGCTGTCCAATTCTTAGGGTTTGCTCCCTTACGGGTCAAAGCGGAAATTGGAGCAGTCAAGGACGAGAAGTGCGGTATGAACTGGCGATAGTAGTTGGCAAATCCCAGGAACCACTGGATTGCTTTTAAACCTGACGGACGGGGCCACTTTAAGATTGCTGACAGCTTCTTAGGATCCATCTGCAGACCAGTGTCGGATATTATATATCTCTGGAATAGAGGATTTCTCAAAGGAACATTTTTCAAACTTGGCGTACAGACGATTTTGCCTTAATCTTTGAAGGACCAAACGAACCTGCTTCCGGTGAGTGACCAGGTCTGGAGAAAAAACAAGAATATCAAGATACACTACAAGACAGGAATATAGCAAGTCTCTGAAGATGTCGTTAACAAACTCCTGGAATACTGCAGGAGCGTTGCATAGTCCAAAGGGCATTACCAGGTATTCATAGTGACTGTCACGGGTATTGAAGGCGGTCTTCCACTCATCCCCTTGGCGAATCCTAATCAGATTGTAGGCCCCACGTAGGTCTATTTTGGAAAAAACTTTAGCTCCCCTAAGGTGATCAAAGAACTCAGGGATTAAGGGAAGCGGGTACTTATTCTTTACTGTTATCTTGTTAAGACCCCTGTAGTCGATACAAGGACGTAGGGAGCCATCTTTCTTTTTCACAAAGAAAAAACCCGCACCAGCCGAAGAGGAAGATTTGCGGATAAATCCCTTGTCAAGGTTTTCTTTGATATACTTGGACATGGCTTGAGTTTCTGCAGGTGAAAGAGGATAGATGCGCCCAAGTCAATAGGACAGTCATACGGCCTGTGAGGGGGTAGTGTTTCAGCTTCCTTTTCATCAAAGACATCAATGAAAGCATGATAGGCCGCTGGCAGACCCTGGAGATTGGGTGGTACCTGCGTTGACCGAGGAGGTGGGACAGAAAGGAGACATTTTTCATGACAGGATGGTTCCCAACGCAGCACCTCTCCAGACCTCTAGTCAAGGACAGGTTCATGAACACGTAGCCACGGAAGTCTAAAGAGGAGAGGGTGTGACAGACCAGACAGAACCGGGAACGCAATTTCTTCAGTATGAAGTGTTCCCACCTGTACTTTTACAGGTTCCGTGATGAAATGTATGGATTCCGACAGAGCCTTTCCATCGACAGACGATATAGTCAGAGGCCTCTGTAGGTGTTGAACGGGTATCTGATAACGATCCACTATGCATTGTTGCAGGAAGTTCCCTGCTGCTCCGGAATCCAGAAGCGCCATCTCAGTAAATTGAACATTGCCTAATGACAAGGTTACTGGCAGAGTCAGAGGAGGAGAGGAATTACCTACACCTAGGGCCGCCTCTCCCACGGACCCTAGGCTCGGAAGTTTCCTGGCTTCAAGGGACAAGTGCGGAGCACATGATCAGGACTACCACAATAGAAACAGAGTCCTTCAGCACGGCGGTGATTGCGCTCCTGTTCAGATAGTCTAACCCGATCGGCCTGCATGGGTTCAGGGACTACCGACACCATGGGAGGAGGTGGGTTAGAAGCTTGTGGAGGTGAAAATGCCCAATGACAGGGACCTGTTTCACAAGCCACCTCTCTGGTGCGTTCCTGGAATCGTAAATCAACTCGAGTAGCCAGGGAGATGAGATCATCCAAAAAGGAGGGAATGTCCCGGCCGGCCAATTCATCTTTAATTCTCCCACATTTGGAGTCCCTCCCAAAATGTGGCCACAAGTGCCTCATTGTTCCAGCTGAGTTCCGAGGCTAACGTGCGGAACTGGACTGCATACCGGCCCACAGATTGCTTCCCTTGACGCAACCGCAGCAGGGAGGATGTGGCAGAAGCGGTGCGACCGGGCTCATCAAACACCTTGCGGAAGGTCTCTAGGAAAACTTGTAGATCCATTATAATTGGGTCGTTCCTCTCCCAGAGGGAATTGATCCAGGCCAGCGCCTCCCCAGTAAGATGTGACATCAAAAAAGCTACTTTGGCTCGGTCAGAGGCAAATTGGTGAGGTAACAGTTCAAAATGAAGCGTACATTGATTTATGAAACCCCGGCACTGCTTAGGGTCACCACTGAAACGTGGAGGGGCTGCAAGATGCGGTCCAGAACCTAGTACACAGGAGGGTGGCGGGGCAGGAACTGAATTAGTTGGAGCAGAGAAGCCTAATGGGGCTGGGTTGGCAGATGTCAAATCATTCAGGCGCATATTCACATTTCGTAGAACGGCCAATATTTGATCCTGACGGTCACGCTGGTGAGCCAACTCCTGGCGTAACTCGATGGTACTGGGAAGATTCGGATCAGCAGAGTCCATGGCCTGAGCAAACTGTTATGCAAGCGGGTGTGGACCCACTGTGCCACTGACTGGGTACACTCCAGAGGGGCGTGACTAAGCCGCTACCTGGTCTTCACTAGAGCCTTTGATGGTGAGGATAGGCTTGGGCTGCGTGGTAGCTGCCAGGTGCCACTCCAGAGCAATCCCCAGGCCAGTGGCAGCTGTTAACAGGAGTCAGGAAACCCAGTGCAAGCACCGAGGGGCTTGCGTGGCCAAGAAGTCCAGAAACAAAGATCCAAGGTCAGGGTCAGGCGGCAATCAGGCAAAGTCCAAAAACGTAATCCGAGGTCAGTGTCAGGCAGCAAACAGGCAAAGTCCAAAAACGTAAGCAAGGTCCGTTACACAGCAAGGCAAAACAGAGAAAACACCTTAGCACTGAGAGTTACACAAGGTAAACCTAGAGATTGCTCAGGCAACGTCCTGTAGTAGGAGGTGCCTTTAAATACCTGCAGGAAACCAGCCATAGGCTGTAGAAAACAGAGGGCGTGTATGTGTTACCTCATAGATTAAGAGAGACACACCCACGCCAGCTCAAACACCAGAGCAAATCTCAGCATGAAGGAAACACAGGTATGGAACACAGGTAGTGGGGTTACCTGAAAGATAGGGCCCAGCGCCCGTGCCTGCAATTAGGAGCAGCGGCGCCGGCACGACCTGCAGTGCTAACAAACATATACTACTAGCTACAGCAATCAGGATCGCTATTGCAGTCCTGAAGTATGTGTTCCTGGATAGAGTTTCTCTATCCAAGAACACAGGACTCCCTGTGTTCTTGGATAGAGAAACTCTATTCAGGAACACATACAACTAGTAAGGGGGCTGCAAGAGCAATCTGATTGCTCTTGCAGCCCTTAATAGTCCCTAAAAATAACCCAAATTCTCTCACCATTGACTTCAATGGTGTCTGAATTTGGCATTCGATCACCCGAACAAAATCTCACTATTCGATCAAATAGCTGTCGAATGGAATAGTGAGATATTCGACCAACACTTCTCCCTACCACTATACACAGGTTCTTATTGCTGCCATTGAAATCTCTCTTAAAAGGGTACTATTGGTGCCAGTGTCATTCTTCCTAGAGGGTAATTGCTGCCACAGATATTGATCCTGGGTTATTTTTGTTGCCACTGGTACAAGCCTGGGGTTTGATTTTGCTGCCACTAACACTGCTTCTGAAGGTTACAGCGTACCTAAACTCACATTTTTTGCTTTACATAAAAGGGTAGACAACCCCCTGATGTTAAGCAAAAATCCAGTGTGTTTGTATTTTTTTTCAATGCAACACCCTTTGTTTTAAAAAAAAAGGGAGCAGCACCGCCACCTAATTGAATGGGAGCGCAAAGCCTCCTGGGATACCTACGTCACACCTCTTGGGTGCTCTTTCTGCGCATGCCCAAGCATCTCAGGCATGCGCAGAAGGAGCCTTTTCGTGAAAAGGAAAAAAAAAAGTCCGATCTCATGCATGAGCAGTGAGATCGTCAGTTTTCTTTTCCCATCTACATCGCACAATCTCGCGCCTGGATCGGGTGATGTAGGTAGAAGAACCAGGAAGAAGATGGCGGCGCCCAGAGTGCCGGCACAAAGACGGATGCCGGAAAAGACTTTTGGACCGATCAACAGCCCTGCGGGATTAAAGGTAAGTGAATTTTTTGGTTATGGGGGACTTTTGAGTTTAATTCCTCTTTAATATGGATGAAACCAAAACTGATCCTTGGGGGTTCATTGCTGCCATTGAAAAAAGTCCTGGGAGTTGTTATTATTGCCACTGACACCCATCCAAGGGGTTATTATTGTTGCCACTCCCATTATTTCTCGGGGGGTTAATATTGCCGCCACTGACCCCAATCTAGGGGTTATTATTGCTGTCAATTACCTAATTTCTGGGGCTTATCATTTTGGCCAGTGAAATCAATGTAGGGGTTATTACTGTTGACACTCAAACGAATGTTGAGGATTATTATTGCTGCACAACTGACAAGGAGGAAAAACTTTTTAACACCTAAAAGCTGCAGTTCTTATTACATTTTTTTGCTGTTGTCATTTTATGGTTTAGGCAACAATAGGTTACATTTTCAGCATCTTGAAAACTTTGCATGCAAATATGTAAAGAAATGAATCATATAGACATTTATATCTTATTCCTATATAACTAGAGGATTAACTAAAATCAAAAAGTTATCCTTTTAAACTAGGACTACACCATGCTTATAGCTGTGTGAGTGACACATGTTCTGGGTGATATACCTTTGTTTATAAACAAAATAATAAGACACACTCTGCTCCATTACTGCGTGGCATGGTCTTGTTGATATACAAAGCCATATGACATAGCGGATATATGATAAACATAACAGTGCTATGTCACAGCAGTTACAGGTAGGAGTTTTACAAAACACTAGAAACGTAAATGTAAAGTCCATGGAGCCCTCAAAACCCCTACCTAAGAGTAGGAAATGGGCACATTGCAACTAGTTGGCCAGAATCTGAAGTGTATGTCACAAAGTTGTGCATTTCTTCCTTCCTTCCTTTCTTATATATTGTATGGTCCTGGAGGTCGCCAGTATTTTCTGTGAATTGGAAGGGCGCTCCGTTTTGCCTCAGCAGCAGTGCTGGGGAAAAAAACGAGCGTGTGGCTTTTACATCCTTGTGGTAATGATATGTTCTCAAACCAGAATTCTAGTGGGCACAAAATACCATTAACTCAAAGAACACTGGTAGGAGGAAAATTGTAAACCAATTGCAGTAGAAAATTGGAGAAATATTTATTTGTACAACCCAGCTGTCTTCAAAAGAGGTCTTGGAGCTATTGCAAGTGAGGCATGAAAAAGTGATGAGAAGAAGGTAAGTCTAGATAACTACCAAGTGTTTTCATGAAGGACTTTGATTTCACCGTACAGTATAAGGAAATAATTTGAATTTACAAAATAATTATGATCTGTAGTAGCCATGGCTTAGACCAGGGGTGCCCACACTTTTTTGGCTTGTGAGCTACTTTTAAAATAACCAAGTCAAAATGATCTACCAACAGTAAAAACTTAATAACTCCTGTGTGCAGTAAAGTTTATTTTGAAAGGCAGGGACGATCGATTCGGGTTGCCTTTGAGATTTACTGGTAGATCGCGATCCACCATTTGGGCACCCCTTGCTTTGACCAAGGCCAAAAAAACATACTGGCAAGTGAGAAGCCAGGTCAGTTGCATATCTAGAGGTAGAAATTTAGAGAAACTCTTCAAGTGGGATTAATAAATGTTGAGGATGAAGAGCTGAAAGAATGTAGAGGCTAGTGGCCTCTAATGTGTTTGCCCGACCTTCAGCAAATTATCCACTGGGAACTTAACATTTAAGCAATAATTTATCAAAATGTTTTTGGTCAAGCTTTTTCTTTTAAAAACGTAAAAGTGGGAAAAAGAAAAGGTGAAAGTATTTATTGCACATTGTGATTTTAATAATTTCAAATAGGGACAGAGATATTTTCGCTAACAACAATTTCCTTTGGTGTTGTGACTGTGGTGTCTTGTAACAAGTTGCCATAGGCTGTGTAGACGATCCAGATGGACCTGCTTTTTATATGCTGTATATTGGATTCTGTATATCCTCCCCAGCCTGCAAGCTTTTCCCGATGGCTACGTTTTAATGGGCTAGCCTTCTCCACTCGACAAATGCTTCTCTTGTAAATTTAAATAAAGCAGAGAGATGAAAAGTTTGTGCATGCACGCCCAGTGGTTACTGTTGTGGCTCCCCTGTCATCTCTTATTGTAACCACAGTTCTAAAACTCACACCTCCCTATTACGGTGTTTTATGCTACAATTCGAACTGGATTAAATGAAATGTGTTTCTATGCCAGGCTCCAGGGAGACTTGTGATTGGAAGGAAAATGGTGCCGACTGAGGGATCAAAGTAAAACATTCATTAGTGGGGGTACGCTGCTCCTTTTAACCCATTCGGCGCTTAAGGCATGTGTATTAAGCTGGCCTGATGTCCCCCTGATAGCTAGCAGCACTAAGCTTAAAACAGATAAAATTCTTTCATGCAGATGTCAATTAAATATGCATATCTCAGCAGATTTTCTAAAACCTCAGCCTTGGGAATAATTAGAGTGAAATTAAAAATTCCCACTTCCCCAACCTTTCTCTGTGGGCAATGGGCACCAAAGCGTGTGGTTTGTATTAGATAGTAATGCATGATCTATGGAGGATCATTACCATTTATTTAGATTTAGGATTATAGCACAATAATAAAGCTGGTGCCTTATGCAGTGCATTTTCCCCTTTTGTGTCAGTGGATTAATGCTGCTCGCTGGTATCCGCTACACTGCTGACTGTATACACAGAAACAGATAGAAGATAAGTACCACTGGGGTCTATTTTGTCTGCCTTCTCACCTAGTAATCAACGGTCCTAGCAGCACTAATTCGCTCTGTATCATATAACCCACGCTGCACCTATCACCCCATCAAATATCTTGAGCATTGCTACTTGTGTTATTGGACAGTTTTCTTTTGCTGTGTTTGGTCAATGCTTTGTGCAGGGGAATAATTTATTCTTAACAATAGAAAAGATAATAAGTCAGATTTGTAGGAATTTTGAATTAGAGAATTAAAAATATAATATAACTGTATGCCATGGGTTGCGGACTGCTTTTCTCCACTTGTTTCAAACCAGCTCCATGATTGTGAATATAAATTATTGGGATGAATACAATTGAGCATGAATACAATTGGCATGAAAGCAATTGCGGATAATTCATAACAAACATACAGGCATTATAACCATTTTTTCCCAAACAACATATAATCTGTAAAGCAAATACAGATTAGAAAGTTAAAAGTTGCATTTTCTATTTCTCTCATGGCAAGTTTCCCCTACCCCACTTTTCTAATCTAAACCACCCTTCCTCTTCTAATCTGAATACTTATCAGATTCTAGCATTGGGTCCCTTGTGGTTCCACCACAATGTTTATATTGAGCAAGCCATCCTCTTCGTTGGATGCCTGTGTGTACACATGAGACCCTCTCACTTCTATGAGGCAGGAAGATGGGACCCAAGGTAACCTAATGACACATTTCAGTTAGTATTTAGATGAAATGGAAAAGGATGAGTTGGATTTTAATGGAGCGAGGGGTTACAAAACTTATTTTTTAAAATTTCATCACGCTTTAAAGTGCATATGTGCTTTTTTTATATAGATTGTCTTGATTGACTTGATAGTTCTCTGTCTATCCTTGAAAACCTAGATTTGTCCTTCATACTAAACAGTCAATAAACACCATCAACTCTACCACTCTAGATTTGGTGAGGTGATGAGAAGTGAGAGATACATACTGACATTTATGTAGTGTGGGATCATTTCATTTTTAAATGAGAGAGAAGATAAGTTTTCTCTTTAGCCAACATACAGAGAGACAAGCTGTTTGATAAAAGTTAGAAGGCATGTCTGACTCTCATACAGGACAGGCCCCTTACATACATCTGTGAGCTGATACCATCCATTTAACAGTTAATGTAGATTACGTATATCAAATAAATGTTATCATTTTTGTAAACTTTTTTCAGTTAACCAGTTGGCATACATGTTTAACAATAATAAGTGAAAGTAATTTAAACTAAGTACTTCCCTTACATAACATACTGTATTGTATATCCCATTGAGTTTGACATTTGTGATGAAACAGGACGGAAGGATGTCCAGGCGGCCACATGATGTATTATAACCTCACAGACATAGGGACCTTAAAAAAAACCAGGGGAAGAAAATGGCCTGTAAAGGGGTGCTTAGTCATATATTCCCAAAACAGTCCATGTAGTGTACAAAACATATATTAGGATCTTTTTGTTGCATATGATCCACATATTGCCCAGGCGAATACCTGATAATACATATTGATCTTGGATGTAATAGCTGCAGATAGGGGTTTAGTATTTGTGTATGCAATTCACAGTATCTCAGATATTTTCCCTATTCATCGTTTATTCTGCTTTTTTTTGCCTGATTATGGTATTGATGGTTATTACATGCCCTGGTGGCTCATCTTGTTAACTCTCTTCCCCATGTTGTCACTTTAAGAAGAACAAAACACATAAGGCCAGAGAAGAACATCTTTTGAACCTACTTATAAAATTCAAAAAATCATTACCATATACTGGTTTACAGAACTGGATAGGTAGGAGTAAGACTAAAATAACATTGACCTAGTAAAGTGTCTTGTAAATATTCATTTCAATGCTATAATTTATAACTGATATTTATCTGATTTATAGAAAAACTTCAGTATTTCATGTGAACCCATCTTATCAGTCTGGTTAAAAATGCTACCTCACTGGCTGCCAAGCTGACTTTCTTGCGTCAATACTTTCAAACAAATATCTGCAGATCAAGGCTTTAAATTTTAGGCCAACAGGCCAGCACAACAATTAGCAAGTTTGAGTACTTTTTTCACCTTGACCCTGTATTATGTAATCCATTATTTTAACTCCTATGATGTCATTTTAGAAGTTGCAAAAGATCTTTGTTGCCAGGAGGAGAAGTTGAAAGTTCCTGCCATTTTCTTTTTCTAGTGACCAACCAGAGGCAAAACTGAAATCAGAACAACCCTCTTTGTTATTGTTGAACTCTGGAAAAAGCTAAAACCTTCTCTATATTTCCCTCTCTTTATGCTGATCTTATCTCCCAAACAATTCTACATTAACCTTTGTTATCAGCTCTCCTCTGCCACTGCTGACTGCACAATAAACCACAAACCTCAGATCAGTATTGTGTTTGTGCTCTGTTAACACAGAAGGTACAATTCTGTAGTTCCAATGACTTATTGAAAATCTTTGTGATTCCAGTGAGTGCAAGTTTGGCAAAGGTGTGCTAAATAAACATAACAGATGGAATGCAAATTTTAGCAAATGCAAGGGATTTCTCAACTCACAACAGTGCCCCTTACACATTTTATCAGCACATAGGCATTCCTTGGTAGAATATTTTTGCATACAGACCACCCTAAGAATAGGGTGGAGACTAAATGACTGACAGGACAGAAAGAAAATATCTGAAAGATGAGGGCCAGGACAACAAATATGAGAAGAAACTAAAACTGTGTGCACAATAAAACAGGAAACTATTCTGGGCCTTTTCCAAATAGGGAAAATGTTGTGGACAAAAGTGGGCAGTATAAAATGTCCAAAAGGAAGCATTGCTGAAACAGCTGGATTACATGAGCCACACCCCTGAACTTCAGTTCTGTTCCCACTGCTCTAGGTTCAGTGGGCTCCAACTCTGTAAATCCCACTGCACCGTACATGCTGTTGCACCCTTTTGTGTACCTAAATCTCTTACTACCATAATCCCTTTTCTGCAACATCCCCTCTCCCACTTTCTATAATCCTTTACACCTTCTCTTCCAAGAGAAGTGGTTTACTTACATACTTAGGCAAGGTGATGTCTTGTCCCTAGGCTATGGTTGAAGACTGAACAAAGAATTATTATTATAGTTCTGAAGAGAAGAAACAAAGGGAATTACCTGTAAATTAATTACAGCAAGTGGTATCTTAGTGGAGAAAGCAATTGCAAATCTTGATCCAAATTGCTTGGTTTCAAGGTGGTGTTGAATGTTCCTGAATGTTTATAACATGCTGTTATTATTACACTTGAAGCTATTATTCTGTTGTAGGAACCTGAAAAGGTAAATGATTTGTTAAGTGGCTCCTTTTTAAAAAAAAAAAACTTGGTTGATAATACAACCCCTGCTCATGATCCTGCTCCACTAAGCCTGAATTATAACTAAGCAGAGGTCAAAATTAACAGTGTTGACTATCAAGCTGTTAACCACCCGGGCGTTTAGCATGACCTTGGTTTGGGGTAAATAAACTTGCTACAATCGTTTACTCCGAACTAAAGTCAAGGTGGCTAAAAATAGAAACAAGCAACATTGTATGACAATCGGATTACAACTGAAAAAAAATACTTACCCTTTCCCCGCAGCTCCTCCGGACACGTCTGTCCTCTTGTTTCTTCATCCGGCGTGTGCAGTGACGATCTCCGGGGTTTCCTGGTGACATCGCTGCATGCGTTGGTGCGGGCGGGAGGCGGGGCGGGAAATTAAAATAACTTTCCATTGAACTCAATACAAAAAAGCTGTATTGAGTCCAATACAAAGAAATCTTTATATAATATATATATAATTGTATTATATATATTATATAAGCTACTGTACAGGTGCATTACATTATACACAATTTTTTTTTTTTAAGATTTTTTTTTTTGTTTTATAAAAAAAAAAATTTATTATTAAATTTTTAAATTTTAGACATATTTCGGTGAGTTATGCGGTAATTCGGTGAATTATAAGTAATTATTGAGTAATTCGGTGAATTATAGTCTACAATCTAAAATAAATTTCCATGCAAAAAATGTAACACTTTTTGCATGGAAGTACAGAAGTTCGAAAGAATTGTAACACCCGGCGTTCGCGTATCCGTCCCTCGGCGATTCCTGGTGATGTCAGTGCATACGCCCGTCGATGGGGGTCGTAGCAGGAAATTCAAATATTTTGTATTAGATTCAATACAAAGTCCTGTATCCAATCCAATACAAAATAATACAAAATATATTTATGTGCTTTTGTCTTTAGGTATGTGATGTTGGACTCTGTTTTAAAATTTACCACACTAGGGAGGTGTTTTAGAAAAATATATTACTATACAGTATACTGAATTATTGCATTTTCAGTATTTTTGATTTATTTATGTATTCTTGTTTAAGCTGATTTTTGTGTTTTTTATTTAATTTTATTAAAAGTATTTTTTACATGATTGTGTGTTTCAAACTTTTTTTATATTCATGATATCTACTAGACCCTTGTTCGGACATATTTCTGTAAGTTACAGGTCTACAATTTAAAAAAAAAAAATTCATGAAAAACAGTGTACCGTACAGAAATCTAGACATCAGTGAAACGCCCAGGTGGTTAATGCTGGTTTTCTATCATGTATCTTTAAAACAAAAGATTTTGATTTTCACACCTCTGGTATGGTCAATTTCCTTTATGCAGATAACATGAAAAATCTATAAACTATATTATTTGGAATTTTCAATTTTTAGATATTCTAGGAGTACCTCTAGGGGAAGGCTGTCTAATTTCTAACTAATCCTCTAAGGCCACAAAAAGTCCAGGATTTTATATAAATATTCATTTTCTGACTCTTTGTATACCAAATTTTACTAAATATAATAATTGTCTGTTATAAAAATACTACAAATGTGTGCCAATTCTGGACCTCAAGGACTCGAGTTGGACAGCCCTGTAGGGTGAAGTGGTTCAGAAAAGCTATCTTTAACAGATTTTTTTTTCTATAAAACAGGGGAGTATCTGCTAAAATCCTTTATTTTGTCATATATCTGGCTACTTTCCATACAATTGATTTAGGACAAAGTTTACATTTGTCCCTGTTACTTTGTGCAATCTAATGCATAGCACTTTGATAAAAGTTTATCTCTACTACCTCTTCTAGTGTTTCAATGACCAGGGTAGGGTTTAATACACATTGCATATTACAGTAACAGCATAAAACAAGTTGTCATTTCAAAATACAGCATTAACTGGATACCAAGGAAACTTCACATGAGGTAAAGCACCAGTCTTATGCAAAATAAGATTGGCATGTTGACGGTTTCGGGTGCATCTTATTATATTGTGTACATCCAAACAGTAAAAGTATCTTATTTTGGCATGTCATGCAGTCAGTAAGTACATGCTGACAGGTCAAATCAGCAGGCTATGGGAAGCAATTGACAGCTGTCCCAGACACTACAGTACATTAAAGCATTTGTTATCTGCTTCCTACTATGCATAATTTGCTCCTTTGGGATTCCAAAAAAATTGACCGGAAGACATTGTGCTATGAGATAATAAAACAGGTAACCTCAATAATTATACTTAAAGGTTCCTACAGACTCTAAAGACAGATGGCCTTCAAATTCTTGTTGAAATAAAAGACCATCATACAAACATGTATGTTTACATGCATATTTGTGCAAGAGAGAAGTAAAGAATGGGACAGACATTTTAGAAAGAAGAACTTTAATGAACAGTCAGGATCAGTCAATACCTGTTTTCACCAGTAAGCTCAGGTGGCACAAGGGGAACATTCCCAGATCCAGGCAAACATTTTCCTTTACTAAGAGAACCAGTCAAAAGCAGACATATGGTACATGTATGTACCAAAACATTAAAACCCCGTTTATACTGCATAGGTCTTTCTTGTGCTAGCAAAACAGATCTGAACCATCAAAAAAACTCCAAATAAGTCCTGTGGTAGTTGCTACCAAGAACTTGGCAGCAGATGTTTTAAAAGCAGAAGTAAAGTTCCAGTTTTAAAACTGCAGGCAGGTCATTATTGCAGAAAGGGACAGATGAGGTCTACCTGCCTGATCGCTCTGGGAAACGGTCAAAAAAGCTAATCTGCACATATGCAGCTTCTTTTGCCAGGATCCCTGACAATCCCATGCCATGAAGATCACCTCCAGGAAGAAAAGGCATGGCAGCACTGTGCAATAGAACGGGTACAGGCAAGTATGGTTTAGTAGGGTTTAGTTAGGCCACCTTTGCTGACCTGTCTTCTTCCCATAGATTATTGAGCTGCTGTCTGTTTCATGGCACAAGCACCCAGCCATCCACATGATCTAAAAGAAAATGTGATAACCTAGACCAAGCCACCTCAAATTTTTCATTATCTATTCTAACACTCAAAATGCAAACTACCTTATGACAAATCACATGGCAGGTTTTCTTCCTCTTTGCTTTTCTTCTTGTGGTGGGTGATCTTGGATGATGCACAGTGCCAATATGAAGACATCAGCATCACTCTCTGCATTATTACACTACACCCACAATCTTTCCCTTGTCATTTAAAGTGATGCTACCAGATCGTGGTGAGTATTGCAGCCAGAACTAATTAAAAAATAAGTTAGGCTTTGAGAGATTTTAGAACTGGTATGGTATGCTTTAAATCTCCCAAAATAATGGATTTGTTAAAAAGAAAATGCCTGGTTGATTAGATTCTGATGGATGCAATTTTTAATTACTGTAACTGCAATATTCTAGTTCTAGGACAATACCCTGTTTAATAGAACTAATGTGGCATACAATTCAGATAGCAGTTGCTTACACCACAGCCTGATCCCATAATGCAGGTGATACAGGGTTCTCCCCAGGCCCTTTTAGCTGGGCACACCACCCGGCACTTTTCAGCACCCACCCGGCTGTTTTTGGATGGTTACTAAAGAGTTTGGTCACAATACAGGGGCTTTCACCCGCCTACAATTTCTTCCCACCCGGCTTAAAACAATTTCTGGGTTGAGCACTGTGATAGCAAAGCTGACAAAAAGTAGCACTGAGAGCAGTCAATCAGATGTGGCAGCTGTGGTGTTGTCATTTATTACCCTAGCTGGTTGAAAGATCAGAGCAGGTGACATTGATTTTTTCCATGGTTCATATGTTTTAGGTTAGAACATGCTAAGAAGGATGTGTAGACTTGTATACAGTATTTGGCAGTTCTTGCAAAGAATAGACACCATATTCCAGCCGTAAAAATCAATGTTTTTTTTTTTTTTTTTTAATTATGATGGTATGTGGCCACATTTGACTCTAACAGAGTGAAGTTCTTTCATTACTGTAACAAAATTGTTCCATTTTCTACCACTTTAAATTATCACACTAAACTTGCCTTGTAGCAAAGCAGTTAAATCATGATTTTGACGAGAATTTCTGCCTCCAACAACCACCATTTTAAAAGTATGTTTGAGTATATTTGATTCCTATCCCACCTGGGACTTTATCTTTAAATATAGCTGTAGGAAGACGATAGCATTATAGTACTCAGCCTGAGGAATTTCCCTGCTAGAACCAACCATTTTCAGGGAATTGGTATATATCCAGAGCCCTCAAATTAACAATAGAAGACGCGCTGTGGTGATTGCAGTTTACGATTGGCACATTTCAGCTGACAAACAGCATTTCACAAAAGCAGCCAAGTGTGCAGTAATGAGTGGTTCTGTGAAATGTAGCATGCTATACTGAGCAGTGTATATTTAACCAATCACTGCATGTATCATGTCGCTGAAGCCTTAGGTCAGTTGTACCTTCTTTTCTGAGTCACAGTGAACCCTTTTAAATATTACCCAATACATAAAACATTAATGCAAGAGGGTACTTTTTAGGTGATTGAGAACCTGGTCTTGTTTAAACAATTCTTTGAGTTGTATCAATATCAGAAAAAAAGATAGATATGGAAGCTGTTGACAACAGCAATTCAGATTACAGTTGTCAGTGCATAGTGACATTTAGAGCATATGAACATGTTATTAAAATGGTTGTATGGCATTGCATCTCATTTAGAGATGTTCAGGTGTGATCAGATAATATAGGTTTCTTTAAAAAAAAATACATAGGTTGGAGCCAAAAAGCTTTAAGAAAACCTGTGGGAGGAAGTATGCAGGCCTTAATACAAAGTCACCGATCTAGAACAGGTATACAAATTAGAAGTTCTTACTTTACTTTACTTTAACTTTTCCATTCCTCATACTAGGTTAGGGACTCAAAAAGCACCAAAGCTTTTAACAGCAACTAACATCTTCATAAATGGGTCATCAACAGCAGTCTCGGTATTTTTTCAGTAACCATCACCATGTACATTAGCTAATGGATTAAAAACCCAAATAAGGGTATTTATATTACATTATGCCACCACTTTATTCCTTACAGGTACTGCACATGTTCTTTGCATGTGTCGTTTGGTATAGGTCCCATAGTCAGGATCTTTCCCACCAGGCTCACTCTAACCACATACCTACTTACCTTTTTGAATTGTGGGTGAGTTTGTGGGGTGGGACGGAGCCCAATAGAGCTGTTATCACCTGCAGTTGTTTTTTTGTAGCACTTTGTTGACCTTGGAGCAGAGCCACGAATATAAACATTTATTTTGATTACTGTTTTTACATTTGTTTTAGATACTAAAGAAAAGAAAATGATCAAGGCTAAGACCATAAACATTTTTTATATATTCTATCTAGTTTCCAGGAGTTTTCAGTTGATACCATGAAAACTATGCCAAAAAAAGCAAGCAAACGACTAGTCACCTGCTTTCCCTGTATGTTCCCTGTAGTTTATCTTTCCATGTAACTAGTGTTACTGTCTTAACAAACTCTGTTGAACATGTTGTCTCTGTGTGGAAGTCCTTGGTAGAACCAGGACTTACTCGTGTAATAGCTGCTACCTAATGACTGAGACTGAATTATTCTCAAATAAAAACAGAGGTGGAAAAGGCACAAGTTCATAATGAATGAAGCAGAAGCAGGCAGATGCATGCCCTGCAAGTCTTTTGATACAGGTTCCTTTTCAGTAAACAACAGAATAGTGACCATATCTTACTCCAAAACTTAATAGACTAACAGTCTCCAGTAGCACTGCATCTCGTACGGCAAATACACAGTTATAGGCACTGCATCCTACAGTATATGAGCACAGAGTTGCCTCTATCAGTCATGACAACTCTAAGGAAGAAAACTATAACCAGCAAATCTGGAGAGAAAACCTTACCCCCCGCTCTAGCCAGACTGCGCCATCACATCCCAGTCTGCAAATGGCAGAGGCCCCTGCACAGAACTGCTAACTTCCCCACTTTATTTAGTAAAATTTTTAAGGCCCTTGTGGTTTGGTTGGATTGCATCTATTAAGCCAGGGGTTGGCAAACTTTTATGGCCACTAGGAAAATTTCAGGGGTGGATGGGAGCACAGTAGGCCGGACTCCGTCCTAATGGCTCCGTCCCCACCAGGGAACGCCCCCTGAAGTGAAATCCCTCTCCTCCGTATGCATTGCAAAGGAGAGGGATTTCCCTTCAGGGAGCGTTCCCTATTTACCGCGGGGGCGAAAGTATCGTCGGCTGCGGTAAATAGGGAAGCAACAGCAAGGAGGTGGCACCAGAGCTCCAGTGGCTCCGGCTCTGGTAATTCCTAACGCCCCCTGGCAAATCCAGCCGGCAACCCATGGCTCCAGAGCCGCAGGTTGCCGGCTGGCATTGGGCTGGATCGGCCTGAACAAACTACCGAACTATCTGGCCTAAAGGCTGGAGTTTGCCGACCCCGTATTAGGCTGAATGTGCTACTATGGAGTTTGGAACTCTTCTGAAGTGCTCCCCAAAAAAGACTTAAAATACCAAATAAAACACTCAACCCACAGGATCAATAAACTGACACTTTACTTGCCCAAAACCAAAACCCTCTGACTCTCTGTATCACTTTCTCTATGGGATGCACTGGCATTTTATGTTCCCCTAATATCGCACTTACACTTCTTTGGTGCAACGCTGAGTTTTTTTCCAGACTAGACCTATACCCAGTTTATCTGGTGGGTGAATAAAGGTTGTATATAAATAAGTGACTTTCTATTTCTTTCTACTATATGCATTTCTGGAAAATTGATTTGGGTTTGACACGGGATGTTCAAGACAGAAGCAGGTGGCAAAAAGTCTTTCTTAGGTTTCATCTAATTTCAGTCTAGTGGAAACTAATTACAAAACTACCTTAAAGTTGTACATGGTACGCTCCAGCATAGCTAAACCTAACTAGCAGGTGTTGCACTGTATTTCAAAGGGCCAAATAGGGACCATGGCTCATATATGGTGGTCATGTCCCAAAGTCTGCTTACTTTGGACATGGATATATAACCTCATTTACTCTATTACTCAAGTTAATTTGCCCATGATTATCTACAGTGTGCTTTTTCAGAGAATAGAAATTTAATTAAAATATTCAAGATACCTGATTTTGACACCTGATTGGTAATATAGGCAGTATAGAAAAAGTTTGAATGGCTTAGACCGTAATGTTTACTGATTCTGGGTGGAAGATGTATTTATTCCTAATTATGGATGGAAAATTCAAGTTTAGGAATGACCTAAATTCACATAAAACAATGCCATACATTATTTTAAAATGGATGGATCTATAATTAATTGCTGTCTCTTCCAAATCTCTGATAACTATGAACATTATGGACATCATAATCCTGAATATTTTAAAAATACATTTTACAGCATTATAGCATTTGTGCTAATTAGTATTTCTTTATCTAAAGTAATACCACAAACAGTTAAACTTTGGTATATAACTCATATTACTTATTCAGTAAAAGAGTCTTTAAGAGGCAGGATGACTTGTAAATCCTGAGACTATTCCTATTGCTCTTTTTTGTAATGCAGTAGCATTTGTAAGCCTAAATTTGTAATAGCAATCTTTTTCAGACTTTGTAAAACTAATGTCTACAAATTATTTCCTGCAATGCTCAATGTGTTTGCAATTTCTTTTTATGCTGTTAAATACTCTCAAGGCTTTCATAATCAGTTTATCGAGTGGGGGTTGGATCTGCAATTGTTTCTGTAAAGTGAAGATAGTTGAAAGTAATAATTGGATCTCTGTGTGATCTTACAGTAAAAATATTTCATGATGCAAGAAAAATCAGGCCCAACTGGAACTTCCAGGACAAAAAAAATAGAAGTTGCAGACCGGGTCTATGCTATGCTCCTCGCTTAGCAAGAATTCGCTTAACGAGCAGGTAGAAATATATAAATTTATACATTTTCCTTCTACTATATATTCCTTATCCATCTGTAGGTACACAGAGGGGCAAATCCAGGCCTATCCAGGCTCCCTGCTTGATCTCCCCCTGCTCTACAATCCAGTCTCCCTGCTTTTCTTCTTTTTTTCTTTTATAATATGGTTCTGCTGTTCCCAGCCCCCTCACCCACTACCATATTAAGACTTTGTACCTCTTCACAGCCTTTTTCCCTCCTTCTCTATAATGGAGTTTCATTGCCTTCTCATGACAGACACACACTGATCTTTTTGGTCCCCCAAAAATCTTGTTTTATATTTGATTGCCTATTTGTGATTGTCCTGGTTTTGTCATGAACAGCTGAAAAACATCTGGAAAAATGTGTTGGTTGTTCAGACCTGAGTCTTTTCAAGTCATGCAAAGAAAACAGTTAACATTGGACAGAATAGGTCCATTCATTATCCTTCATTTGACAGGGGGCAGGAGGCCACAGCATTTTCATGCAGTTTTCTGGATGCCTAATGCAGAGTCCTGGGGTGGTTTACCACCTCTGTCACCTCCATAGATTAGAATCAGTAGCCTATAAAGGCTTCTACAAGCATTTGCAACTGACTGTACAGGTGTTTTTTAATGCCTAGCTTTTTTTTTAACTAGGCTTTAAAATTTGCCTTAACAGGCAGTTGCAAATGGCTGCAAAAAACAGGCGTTTTTGCCTGAAAACAAACCTATATGCTTAGCTATGCATAGTAGGCATCCAGGAGCGGTAACACTAACTGCTGGTCTGAACAGGCCCTTAAGGAAAGCTAAATAATTTTGGTATGGAATTTTTATATAGTATTTCATTCAGATGAGTACATGTCATGAATATGTATGACATATGAACATGTCATGTACCAATCAATATTCATCTCAGTCAACACAAGATATAAAGTCACAATAAACATATTCTTAAAGACAATACCCATCATTTGCCATGCCAAACAATTACTGCTGTACTACTATGCCAGGTGCACTTTAGCCCACAGGCCGGCAGGAACATATTTGGTTGGCCACAAACCTATAAGATATATTCCTAAAATAGATCCAATTTGCTGTACAGTATAATTGTCTATACAAAAAATGTCTACCAGCAAAATATTGTTACTGTTATTGTTAATGTAATTATTACATTACTTTTATTAAACTGTATTTATAAAGTAACAACATATTATGCAGTCCTGTAAATTAAATAGGGGTGTTAGGACATGGCTTCTATGACAGCATTATTATACAGGAGAAGGGGTTGAATCCTGAACTTTGGGTTGAGTCCTTTCCCTGCCCTGGTAGTCATTATGTGTGAATATGGAAGGAATGGGTGGAAAGGATGAGGGATTAGTGGCTTAGGGAAATACATAGTTTTTGTCTAGGGCTTTAAGTATTTTCCAGTCATCAATCATTCAAATAATCACTATTGCCTATGTTGCCTCTGTTTTCCTGTTTTTTATTTTGATCTACAGTTTTAAAATATTGCATTTTTAATAAATGTTTAAAATGATGCTTCTTGAAATATTTCACTTTTTCTTGCAAAATATAGCATAAAATAAAGATCCCCTGAAAAACATTTTCTGGTACTTAGGATTCTAGGTATTGTTTTTTTTTCTTTTACTCTATGTGTATCTTCATAAAAATACAGAAAATAAGCATCTAATTACAAACTTGCATATACCCCCTATCCACTGAACATTCCAATTTACCCCAAAGCATTTCTATTTTTGCCTTACACTTATGGTATATTAATCCATATTTTTAGATGTTCCAGCAAATGAAACTTCCCAACATAGATGAATGGAGGAGCTAGTCAGTTCTTTCTTGGATTAGAGATTGAGACAGTAACTGTGTCAGATCAGATGAATAAGAAAGCGTTCTTACTGAATGGGAAATCCAGAGAGTAATTGCATTCTGCACTTCTATCTCACTCGCTCGTTACTCATCATTCATTGCCAATAACCTTGGGTTATAGCTGCAGATGCCAGAACTCCAGCGCACAGCTTCATGAGCTAGATATCGAGTGCCTATTCAATGTGTGAGAAAAGGTTAAAGAACAAGGTCTGGATTTTCTTATGACCTTGGTTGGACGTAGGCTATTCTGCCATGGAAATTGCTGGTGGATAACGCAATAAACTGGATTTAAAATTTTAAACTGCATTCCCCAGCATCCTATGATTTGCCTGCATAGCAAACACACAGCTCAAAGCTGTGTAATGTTATTCCATGACCTGAAAAACCATTAGCAGGCAATGCAGTTCTTGGGCAAGAAGCATCATCCAGTTTTGATAGGGTTAATGAAAATTCAGCTATCTTGCATTAAGCACAGATTCTTTTATCTAATTTTAATGGCAGTTCCCCAGTGAGTACTACTAATTTCTAATGGTGAGGGAGAGATCAAGTTTATAATTTAGGAGATTATCTAGGGCTGAATTCTGCTCCAGATTTTATTTTTGTATTTACGTACTACTGCAAGTGCATCTTACCAAGTTTAATAAGCATCTACCACAGGAAGCAACAACCATCAATGGCTCTTCCATCAGCATCCACGTTTGGTAAAAAATGCCATCAATCCAGGCTGATTTCAAATTCTGAGAAAAGAAGGAAGCTTATATTGATAAGATGCGAGTTAGAATGCAGCATGGGAAATACGCTTTGAAAAAAAAGCCCTTGATGCCTCATTCCTCACAAATCTCTAGCATGTAAGACTGTTAAATATCGGCACTGAGGAAACTGAGATACATAAGTATTAGATTATCCAAAATACATTTACATTATATTAGGGGAAAAAGTCTGCCTTTCATGAGGCCTGGTGGAGGGATATTATTCTTGCACAGAAAACATTTTTAGTCTTATATTTTCTATTAATTAATGATCCTTACAGTAGTGAAAGAATTTGGAAGATCATCATGGTATCCTGGGTAAGCCCAACTCTAGTCAAAACATTTTCTCTTTCTCTCTATCCCATTTGGAGGATTTCCTATAACTTCCTATTCCTTTGCCAACAGTACTGTAAATTAAGATAAATTTCTCTAGTGAGGACAGTTAGTAATAAAAACCTGATGGAGGTAATATACCCTAACCACCATGTTTAAAACAGGAGCATACAACATTGCAAACATCAACAAACAACCTTCATGTCCCATTCAGGATAAAAAGTTTATCAGCTGGGTGAACCACAAAATTCCCAAAGCAATAGATTTGGGGGAAGGCGAACTACTGGGCACGCAGGGTTGTAGGATTTAGGTGAAAAATATGCCACTATTTGTATTTTCATTGTGGGAAATAAAGCACCTGGTGAAAACCCATCAAAAGAGAACATACAATCTCCCTGCAGCAAGAGACCTTAATAGAAATAAAAAAAACAGCGCTGAAACACCACAGTGCACAGATAAAGTCACTCAATAATCCAGGAGCAACACAGAATGAAAACAAAATATGGAAAGGGGGCAGACAACTACACATAATTGTGGTAATTTGGAAGCAGGTATTAAGCAGGCAAATTGTTAACTGCCAACATAGACACCTAAGATTTAATGGAAATGTAATATTATTTGTGCACCACACTAGTTATTAGAGGTATGTCAGTCTGCTTTGGTTCAAAGTAAAAAGTTGATCCAGGGAACATCCGATCGCCTTATGGAATCAGGAAGGAATTTTTTTCCCATTGGAGAAAATTGTACCAGGGTTTTTTTGCCTTCCTCTGGATCAACTATGTCCATAGGGTTTTATATCTGGGATATGTTTATTTCCCTAGTGGTGGAAGTTGATGGACTTATGTCTTTTTTTCAGCCTGGCTTACTATGTAACTATGACCTCTATAAGCATTATACACAAGGCCTGCATGAAATGGACTATGATAAGAGAACGAGATAGAAACCTGTTTTCCCCTATATGCTTTCACAGCCCTCTTATCACATATATTCATAAAGATCTAATGATCTCGAGAAGTGTCCTACTAACCAGTGCTTCTCTCGTTCTTCTTTTCATTATATTTAAAAAACTAAGAGTAGGAATAGGAAACTATGGAATCTAACATTACTATTTTTATTATCATGTAATTATAGCGCTGACATAACATATGGCATTTTACTTTCTATAGTCATGTCACTGTCTCTCTTAAGTGCTGACAATCTAATGCCATACCTAAGTGTAAAGGCAGCAACATAGTCTAGGAACAATTTTGTAGGGAAACTAATATATCTTCTATCTTGGATTAAGGGGGATTTAGAGATTTGTGATGGTATGGGCAAAATAAAGATGGGTTTAAATGCTCGTAATGTCTTGAAGGTCTTAGTAAAACCATTGCCATAGCTATTTACCGCAAGCAGACCTCAGACTGAACTCATTAGTAGCCTGGACTGACCACAACCTCTGGTGCAGCTCAGCTGTTACTGAGCACACAACATTGTGATTGAGTTTCGGCTTGCTAACTGTGCTGAGGACAGGCTTGTAATAAGGTAGCATACAATTTGACCTCTTGCCAGGGGGCTAGAGCTGTGTCTTAATGTGTGTAGTTTAGATTCATTTGCAGTGCATCTGTATCCTGGTATGACCTGCAAAGAACTGAAGATGGTAGGGGATGTCATAGCTGGCCAGTGCTAGATGGGATCGTCAGAGACTTGGGAAGAAATGTAATGGGGAAAATAGGATCCCGCTGAAGGCTAAAGCTACATGCTGAAGACAGCAATGATATTTGGTTCAAAAGCACAAAAAGCTTTAAACAAAGATGTTGCTGTATAATAAAATGCTCTAGATCAGACATGGGCAAACTACGGCCCACGAGCCATATACAACCTGTTGGGCTATTTTATCCAGCCCATCAAATACTGGTACAAAATTTGTCCACTAGCAAAAAAGGGGGGTCAACACTGTTCCCACTGAGATTGAATGTTAATTAAATGTAAGATTTGTTTTTTTTTTACTTTTAGGTAATGGCTTTTACACATAATTTATATCTATTATATAATTTTTATATCTATTTATATCTAATTTTTATCTATTTAATACTGGCCCAGCCCATCTGTCAAATTTGAAAACTCATTGTAGTCCCTAAACCAAAAAGTATGCCTACCTAGCCTTCTGGACTAGCCCTCACTGTAGTGGTTTCTGCACATTCTATACATTTTCTACTTACAGTTCACCTACTCCAGGTCTATTCCTCCCTAAAACTAAACAAACTAGAAATTTAACCCACTCTTTAGGTCATTGACTATATCTGCACTATGACTTTGCTGATTCCTTTAAGGTCTTTGCCCCCAGCCTTAGAATGTCCCATTTGGCTACAATGTCTAATCTTCTTAGTATATTTCTAAAAGTTATACAGACACTAAATAAATGTTGTTTAAAGTAAATGATTCACAACCTATCATCAGATAATTGTTCATTCAAAAACTGACCAATGAAATGAAAAGATGATGATTCGCAATAAATCTTGGGTGCCACAAACAATCTAGCCCAGAGGACTGGTTCAGGCAATTATCATTCATCTTCTGGCCTATGAACGGATATCACTAGACAGTGAATGACCATTGCCATATCTATGATTGTGGCCAGTTACAACATTTGGCTACATACAGATAAGTACAAGTTTTCATGAGTTACCAACTAAGTGTTCTCACCCAGGAATATCATAATCCATGATTCTATGCCTATGAAAGAAGAGCTTGACAGGCCAACACATTGACTAAAGAAGCAATCCTGAAGTCATCACAGATATGTCACCTGACTACTGACTATGCATGATTGTTTCTGTGGACAATCATTTGCTGTCTGCAGACATCTGTGCAAGGAACATCTGAACAATAATTACCATTTCACCTGTTCTGCATACACTAACCCCAGCTATACATGGGTTTGAAATAAAATAATAAAAATAAATAGAAATTTCAAATTTGTATTAACTTACAGCAAAGCTAAATGTATTTTAGTTGAGCCCATAACCAGAGGCATACGAGGCAGAATTACTTACCATTACACCAACGAAGATCACAATGTACAAAAGTAATGTAGATTTCTATCAATTAGGATACAAAGTTTCAGGCTGAAAGAGTATGTGTTCCTGTATACAGATTGCCAAGTAAAGCATAATATTACATTGAGTTTAAAAGACTTAGACTGAAGAAAAGGAAAGTAAATAGCTAAATTGGAGGGCTATTGGACAGCACAGGTCAGTGGAAAAAAGCTTGATAATGTAGTCCATCAAACTGGAAGGTAGGTTCAGGATACCTTCTGTAGC
This sequence comes from Pyxicephalus adspersus, assembly GCF_032062135.1. NCBI lineage: Eukaryota > Metazoa > Chordata > Amphibia > Anura > Pyxicephalidae > Pyxicephalus > Pyxicephalus adspersus. The sequence continues at coordinate 128,525,015 of NC_092858.1, forward strand.
TTTTAATGCTTTTTGTGGGGAAAGTACAATGTACAAGGAAACAAACCAATCACTTTCATAACAAATTGTTGATGAAGAAAGATAAGGCTGGAGTTTACTTTATTATAAAAATCTTGTGTGTGACTGATCTGACATACAACCAGGGGTGCCAAACAAAGCTATGCTACAGATTTGGCCATGCAGCCATGTATGGATAAATCTAGTAAAGAAAACCTAAGAAAGTTGTTATTGCTGGACGTTCCTTGATTAAATGCTAGTTTTCTTGTTGATATGGGGATCCAAATTTTACTACTTTTTGAACTAGAACAACTAAACAGATTAGGATTTCAAATTTACTTTTGCGTTATTAGATGTATGTTTGTTCTATTTCTTTGTGTTGCAATACTGCAAGGCATCACAAATCTAAACCAAATGTGGTCTCTTGTAAAGGATGTGTGTATAGATTTAATACAAGAAAATGGGTGACACCAGAATAGCAGTTCAGATCACCATTCAGCACAATACAGCATAAAAAAAACAGAATAAAACTGATTTTCTGTTCACTTGTTGTTGCTGCCTGATATCTTATCAACATGCTAAAAAAATCCTTTTACACACACTTTAGTCAATGATCCCACTTTGGTTAGCAGGGTATAACTTTACGTTTGGCCCCGGTAAATTTTAGTGGTCCCCTCCAAGTAACATGAAAGCAAATAGGAACTTTGACTGCATTGCAAGGACTTCCTACCACCAGTTAACAATCCAGCTCCTTGCTATCAATAAACCAGGGACCAGGAGTAATAGGATACCGGGTTTCGACCAGCACCTGTCTGTAATTGTAAAGTATAGCCTCTTGAGGCCCCCGAAAAAACACCATGTTACTCATCAGAGTAATTGCAATTTGCATGCCTGGAAAACACAGCTCCAAAAATACCCACAGATTTGTTTAGACAGCACATCTTGATTCTAAAAATAACATTCCTAGTCAAAGTTATTACTACCGGAAAAAAATTAAAGAACACCTAACTCAGAATGTGGATTGCTAAACGTTAAACTATGTAAAACCCAAACACTGCACGTGTCCTTGCATGTAAATGTGTCCCTAATTTTAAATAGTAGGATAGTCAACTCCCTAGGGCAAATTTCCTGTTACCCTCTCTGGTCCCCATGTGTTAGAAGGGAAAAACCTCTCCAGTTGCAGCATAATTATTGTAAGAGCACTGGATGAAATCCAAGGCTGGCGGACACTCATTCAGATCACGATGTAACTCTTGTCAAAGAGCGAGACAGTCTGCCTGTCTATCTTGGTGGCCCTGACTCTAACCTGTCTGCCCTTCCTCGTTCACACCTTCACTTATCCTACTCCCAATCTTGCAGAGAAGCAGTTAGCTGCTTGAGTGCAAAGAATGAATGACAGCAGCTGTCTCTACCTCAGCAGATTGGACCAAAAGCTTCCTCCTCCATCACAGACATTGTTGTGATTGTGCTATCAAAGAATTTAACTATTCCCTTACTAAACAGGGTACAGAAAGAATGCTGTTCAGCTTGGGACTGTGGCCAGCTCAAGATCCTTCTGATGATTACAGGGTTGGCACAACCTGTGCTAGTGGAAATGCATATATGTTTATGTAAATAAACACTTTTAACAGGAGACATTCTAAACATGGGATTGTGATGTGAAAGGGTGGTCGGATGGCCTACATATCTGACCTTTGGATGGTGTTAATGTTAGGATTCTAGGATATTGTGGGAGATTGGCCAAAAATTCTCAGCTAATTGCTAGGTCTGAGAATGTTTGGCAGGGGCTGTCTGCGATGTCTAATGTTACCTGTAGACTAGGGTGACATCTTTTCTGGGATAAATTGACAGCCTTTTAAACCCTTTCCTATTAATAACATTGACAACAAATGCCAGTTAGGTTGATGAGTACCAGTCCTATCCACGGAGAAGGGGGTAAAAAAGACACCAACGAATATAATCATTAATGCTTAATTAAATGTAATAAATGTAAGTCTTCTAAGTACCTGATTAGCCTGTTTCAGTATTTTTTTAGCAGAGGTCAGACATGGGAGGGAGAAGCAACCAGGCGCAAAAAGCATGCTGATGGGAGGAGAGACGTTATGGTTGTGCTATTTCCTATGGGGAAGAGACGTGTCGATAAAAAAAAATTAGAGTTGAGAAAGATCGAGTCTGTTCTACTTCCAAACAGGCCGATGCTGCATGCTAGGGTTGTGTAAACCTGGACTGGGTGAGCAGATATACAAATTTTGACTGGCAAAACAATTTCTTTCTATGCCTTTTAGCTGTGTACTATGCTGTTTATCACGATTTCAACTTTAAATTCGACAGATTAGCAAAGCAGTTTCTTATGCATCCGGAGACCTGCTCATTCAGGTGAAGGGTTGTCATACATATTAAGAGGTTGGGTCACAAACAATGGGATCAGGGAATTACTCATGCCATTTTGCAGCATTATATATACTAAATACTATCTGTGGTCCTTAAGCGATACCACATAATAAATTGGCCACTACAGTTATTAAGTAGGCTCAATAGAATATTGTCTCTGAGCTGCTGATTACAGATGATGATGATTTTCTCCCAATGCATTTAAGAAAGCTGAAGGACTCTTTTTAGTTGCTATGAACTACACAAACATCTATCTCATCAGCCACAGTAAAAGCTGGCCTGTTACACATAGTCACTTCATCATTTCACTTCCTGCTTAATTCACATAGGGTTAATTTCTCAATCGAAGATTCCGGCTGAAGAAACATCAATCTATAAATCAATTCACACTAAATTTTTTTTCCTACACTTCCTCGCACCTTATCCTCTGGTGAGAGTGGATTAATCCATTTGGTGCCCGAGGAAGCGTGCAGAATAGTTGTACAGCTGGAGACCTGTGGGCTGGATGTGGTCTCCTAGGGGATTAAATCCTTTCCCACAGTATAGCTGCGAATAAGTGAAAACAATCCAGGGAGGAACATGCAAACTGCAGCAATATTCCCCATGCACGCACAATTGCGCTGAATGTGTAGCAAAGACACCACAATTGCATTATAAATGACAACCCAGGCATGCACCTCTAATATTACAGAATCCTACTGACACATTTTACAACTTGAATGGGGATTCTCATCTAGAAAGCAAGTCAGCCTTCATTTTTATAAATAATCCTATTATCCCCTACCTTCCTCTGCTTTACAACAGCAGTGTCAAAGTCATGCACTCAGATTGTCACACAGAGGTAACACAATCAAAATTAAGTAGTTGCTTGGAGGGCCTATTAATGTTCCAGTGCTGGAGCTAACTCACTTCCTTAAAGACACAGTTTTTTTACACAGGTAAATGAACGTACATTTGCATGAAAGAAAAAAAAATATTTTGCTCTCCTTCCTTTATGCAGCACATTCAAATATCTTTAAATAGCTATCACAAAATGCCTGTAAAATGCCTGTACAAATAAAAATGTTAGAGAGATCTCACCTTTAGTGTCTATCAGTGTTTACTATGTACATTTTAAAAAGTTATGTTTTACCTGTGCCAAAAAGTGACCATGTGACAGAAAGCTTGAAAAATGACAAGCAATTAAAAATGAGCTAGATGGAATTCTTGCAGCTGAACCACTACAGTCCTTTTTACAGTTTGCTTAGCAAATGGATGTGTCATGCAAGTGATGAGAGAATTGTTCCTTTTTCTCCTCTCATTCACACAGATTTTTTAAAAGTCAGAAAATCACTACAATAAACATTTCAGGTGCTGTATTGGTCTTCTATTAACCATTTGAAAAAAAATAAGTGATTTTAGCTAAGTTGATTTTGCCACAAAAATACCAGCACAGAAACTCTCTTCACTCCCTGAACTGCTCAATTGAAATTTGCTTTAAAAAGTGAAACTTTTTCTTCTTCATTTGAAGGGTGGGTTGCTTTTGAGAAATGTGCATTAGGTAGTTTAGCTTTTGCCTATATTTTTTTGTTTTGATCTTTTTGACGTTTGTTTTTGCACACTATGTATAAATTCATTTTCAAAGTTTGCAGGAGAAAATGTATGTCTTTCAATGCTTGCAACTAAAAAAGGTCATTGACTGCTTTTTTTAAAGCCAATGTCCTGTTTGACAGGAATATGTCATTATCTGAATGTCCAAAAATTTGCCCCAGGTTTGATGTAAGGTTAAAGCAGGGGAGGGATTGTGTTGGTTGATACTTTAATGTTAGTGACACTTTGCAACACAGTGATTGTTAGGTGAACCATAAGGTTAATACTTGTTCCCAGCAATGAGATCTAAACAAAAACTATCATAATACAGGCCCATGATCAGGACATCAGGTAGAGTGTCTCCACCTACTTCTAGACATTTATATGTAAGGCCAGGAAAAACAACTATTGAAGGAGAAGGGTGCAGATAGTACAAGGAATTATTAAAAGGTTAAGCTAAGCACAGGCAGCATACATCCATACCCAATTTTCTTGTTGTGTGGGCTCTATAGCTGAATACCAGCTCTGCCTGTAAAGTACATATTTACACAGGCCTGCATGGTGTCTACAGTCTTCTATAGGACTTCATTTAAATCAGTCTTTTTCTCCAAAAGCTAATCTATAGAACATAGAAGTGGTTAAAAAAAGAACAGAACATTGATTGTGGGGGAAATGGTTTCCGTCTTTCATTGCCCGGCTCCGATACTTGCTATTGCTTTGTTAGGGGATAAATATAGCATATATAAAATATAGATAGGGAGCAGTCACAAGTGGGGTTGAGCACACAGGCAAAGTAAAAGAATATTTCCACATGGAAAGAGATGGAACGAGATGGAAAATAAAAAACGCTGCTGCATATTGAGCTTAAAGCATGGGAAGTCAACACGTTGGGGGAAGGGACATCACTGTGTTTCTTTCCATGTCAGCTAGGCAGACGGATCGTTGTGGTCTCCTTTTAAACAGTGGAAAATGTGGGTTTAGCAGCCAGACAGGCGGCCAGCCTTATGAGCACAAACCATCTCGCTCCTTTTCAGTGTAATCCCTAACAATCCTCCACCCTCATTTGAGAATAAAAAAAAGCCACAGCATGCTTCAAAACCTCATCAGCGTGCAGTTTTCTGCTCATTCTAAATCAGCCAAGTGCCCAGGGACTAGGCCGGCCTAGAGTGGTCTGGGATAGGTTAAAGGGGATTTGGCAGCATACAAGTTTCCAAAACAAACAATAGAACTGTATTTACTGGAGTGGTTGAAAGAGTCAGAAAAAAATGAATAAAATATAGCTGAAAGGATATAATCAATGCGTTTATCATCAGTGCCTATTGGCTAACATAAAACCGCTCTTTAACTGACTATGCAAAAAATTTTAAAGAAGAAATTTTGCACAATTGGGATGTGTTCCTAAATGATCTTTTAGCACTGGCTGGATATAATGTGCCTAAACATTGGTTCAATATACCTGAGCACTTAGACTTGCATGGGCCCGGGCTGTGTCTGATGTCGCAGGGCTGTTTCCTGCTTCCCCCTGCTAGACTGGGTTGTTTCTTTTAAATCCAAGGTAAGTCAAAAAATATTGTGGGCCACAAAAATAAATAAGTCATGTAGACTTGCAGGAAAGCTGCAGGTAAAGCTGCTTATGTGTTTTCTTCTCCATGTTTTATTGCTTTTATTAACTAAGGAAATGTTTAATAAACCTTTACATTTTCAGTAATCACTTTATTTAGACAGTGTCGTATCTGTTCCTCTGATGTAATTAAGGCAAGTCATGGCTAATGTACTCATCTTTTGGGGCAAGCAATGGGCTGGCTTTTGGAAGGAGTTATGCAAAAATCTAAATACTTTGATGGGTAGATGTCAGTCTGGAGAAGTGGGACATTTTAGACTACCCTAGGTAAGACATTGGATCTAAAGTCTAAGGAATGAAAATGGCAGGTAAGGCACAGTAAAGTTGGGGAACAAAGGGAATCAATGATGCAGAACATAAGCCCAAACTTAAGGAAGGCATTGTGTGACTATTGTACAGCACAGTGAGTAAGCAATTTCAGTACATGAGAGATGCCTATGAAACCGGTAAAGGCTAAAGGCAAGACAAAGATTCACCTTTAAAAAAATATTAATGAAATAGTTTATTGGAAGTAACCATCTGCTTTATATATTGGAATACTTTATTGTAAAGACCAGCAAAGAAAATACAAAAATACTGTTTGACAATTATTAGGTTAATTAAAGTCTTCTGATTCTGCTCAACATTCCCTTCACTGTAAACAACAACAAAAATCTAAAGGTGCGTACACACTTCCAATTTTTATCGTTCCAATCGAACGACGAACGATCGATTGGGAAAAAAATCGTTCGTAAAAAAGTAACCAACGACGCCGACGAACGAGGAAAGTCGCTGGAAACGAACGACCGGACTGACGGATCGGATTGGACGACGATCGTTGAACATCGTTCGTGTGTACGGTCGTTCGTTGATCGTCCATGTTCAGAGCATGCGTGATGAACGAACGTCCGTCACTTTCCTGTCGTGCACATAGTTCCTCTATCGCTCAAACGATCGTATCTATTGTGTGTACAATATCTACGAACGATCGTGTCGTTAACTCTATGTGCAGGATCGGTGCTATACGATCGTTCATATATATCGTGCATGAACGTTCGTCGTTCGTTTTCCAACGATAATAATTGGAAGTGTGTACGTAGCTTAACTCTTATCTCTTATCTTGAAGCCTTTGGGACTGGTAAATACAGCCATGCCACGGAGTGTGGTGGATGGATCCTCCAGAATGCACTTAAATTATTGATTAGGAAAAATGGGCAGCCATTGCAGACCTAATTTTTTAAATATGATCTTTTGTATCACTATGCACTTGAACTAAATTTAGCTTGTTCTAAAACTAATCTCACCCTATTTCACACTAATTCCATGATTCTATGGCATGCAGTATTGTACCAAGCGCTTTGTGTACACAGCAAGATATTTTTTCTACAAGCTGATGAAAAAAAAAACTTTGTCTATGTCCTGTTTATGACACCGTAGTCATTGGTGAAAAATCACCACTTTTGCTGCCTTTCTATTTAATAACTGAACACTAAAAGCTTCTTTTAGTTAAAAGCCCAAAAAACTGCTCTGTTCATTGAGAAAAGCTTTCAAAATGGCCATGCCTAACCTAAATTAATGTTACTCATTACATTAATTTAGAAAGTTAAATCTTGGCAAAAGCATCTTACTTTATCTATTTAGTAATAGAAAAAAAAAACAGAACTCTTATCTTGGGGACTGATTTACTTTAGAAATGCAAATGTGGGGCTTATTATATGGGTTGTGGAGTTCGCTCAATGTCTGATGCACAATGCTATATATTTGCCATCTATATTTGGTATCCTTGTAAAGTACATATTTCAATGAATACATGTGTCTTACTACTTGGCTGCTATGTTGTAATATTCCTCCTAAAATGTTTGACACAACACTCAATTTGATACAGCCATCTTATTATCAAATGCTGTATACAGAAATCTATTGATAACCCATCGTTGCTGTCTGGTTAGAAAATTTGCCCTGACTTGATCACAATTCTATCCCTGATGCCATCAATATCTTTTCAGATCGTTTCTGCTCTTTTAGATCAGCAGTTATCCTTTTCGATAGTTTGGTATCTGTATCCAGGGCTGTGAGGGTTCTATGTCACTGTTTTTGGTGCAGAATTAAGTAAATTTTAGGACAAAGGTTAAACTTAAGCTGCGTACACACTTCCAATTTTTATCGTTGGAAATGAACGACGAACGATCGATTGGGCAAAAATCGTTTGTAAAAAAAGTAACCAACGACGCCGACGAACGAGGATAGTCGTTGGAAATGAACGACCGGACCGGCGGATCGGATTGGACGACGATCGTTGACCATCTATCGTGTGTACGGTCGTTCATTGATCGTCCATGGTCTGAGCATGCGCGGTGAACGAACGTTCGCTCACTTCCTGTGGTGCACGTCACTTCCTGTATCGTTCAAACGATCGCATCTATCGTGTGTACAATATCTGCGAACGATCGTGTCGTCATCTGTATGTACAGGATCGGTGCTTTACGATCGTTCGCAGACATCGTGCAGGATCGTTCGTCGTTCGTTTACCAACGATAATAATTGGAAGTGTGTACGTAGCTTTAGGTTTTAGATTAAGTGTTGCTGTGTGGGTGTGGAGGATGTTGAGAAGGTTAAAGTTTATCTAAAAACAAAAGTTTTTGTATCCAGAGTGTGAAATGATTAGAAACTCTGTTAGAAAAAGATACAAAATCTGTTATAGGGGAAACTTGAACTGCTAAAAAAAAAAATCTAGACTCACTATTTATTAGCTATACAGTGGTTTTATCCTGACCCTAATCTTTTATTTTAAGTATCACTCTTCCACCTAAAATTACCCTCTATTCTTGCCATGACAGTGATGGCCCAACCTATTTGCGTCAGTAGCTAATTTTATCAATTAAGTATGTCAGTCTCCATGAGGATAGACTAAGGAGAGGCACAGTGGGACAAAGAGAACAGTCTGCAGGACTACACCTTCCTAAATACACAGCTCAACCAGCTATAGTTTAGCATGGGAAACACACATTAGAGCAGTGTTCGCCAACCTTTTCGGGCCGATGGACCACTAAATTTACAGGCTTCGGACCATGCATGCGCGGGGAGCCGGGTGTCACTCAAAGGGGAAGAAACTTTCCCTTTAGTGACTTCATTATGCCAGAACCTACCCACTCTCCTATCGCAGGTTTGAGTCTAAAGAAACACAACCCCCCTTTTCCCTGAGCCTGCGATCCGTACAGGGGATATGGGCTGTGGCTCTGGCCAGTGCATACCCCCAGCGGGGTCCTTCTGCTTGGACTGCTTCCACAAAAGCTTGCAATAAATATTTCAGTCCTCTCAAAGTGGTATTTAAAGTAGAACCAACCATATAGGCATCTTGCTTGTAATTGTATTTTAAAAGCACAATTCAGTAGGTATATTCTTCTAGTATGGAATGCTGGGGAAATTGTCTACCTTTCCATGTGCCTTGTGATAAATATAAATTGATTAACAAATTGTCCTTTTCTTTCATTATAGAAACCAAGGCCAGTCATCAATTTACATTTAGTATATTGTAATAAATACACACTTAAAAATCGTAAAATAAACTTACTCATAAAATACACACTTTTAATCATAAAAATTGTAAGGTGTATACATGTACATATAATATATTAAACCAAATTACAATTCAGTGACAAAACACAAAATCCTCTAAAAATGATTGCATGGTGGTGTCCAAAAATAAATCATGTATATGTATATAACCTGAAAATATATAAATATATATTTATATATAACCTGAAAGATAAAAAGTAGTGGTGCTTAGCTATGCCAATGTTTGATATAGCATAACAGTCCAGGGCTTTTAGGCCCAAACCTAACCAAGGGTTTTGTGCTAGGGAGGGATGTGTGTCATGGGGGAGAGTAATGAGTAAAGTGCTAGGGATAGATGTGTGCTAGGAAAAGGGGTAAGTGTCACAGTGACATTGAAAGTTTGTTCTTGGTATTGAGCCAAACAGTGTAATAACCTGGAGTAACCCAAGCATTGACTGAGTCCTAACAATCAGCCCTACCACTGTGTATTAATCCAGGGAGGCGGAGGAGGAAAGGTCAGGGCTGGGGATGTATCATGTTGCAGCATTCTCACTTCCTCAGCCACCCTTTTCTCAGACTTTAAGGCTGTGTACACACATAGGACTTTTGTCTTTAGAAATGAAGGATACATGAACGAGCGCTGTACATACAGTGCCGTTCTGCTCTATGGATAGGGGAGGGGGGAGAACTACGGAGCGGAACACTGCTGCGCTTTCTTCTCCCCACTTTCATTACAGTGGTTCGTGGATCCACTGGGATAGATGCGTTGGATGCCGAACGGACGCTGTGCACACGTCAGATTCTCGTCCGATACTAGCCCTGAAACGATAATCAGTTGAGAATAATCTGACGTGTGTATGTAGGCCTAAACTTACTGATAAATTCTTACCTAAACAACAGTCATCTAGTTTCACAAGAGCACCTGTTGAGAGAATGAAGGACAGAGAAGCTGTATACAGTCCTGCACAAGAAAAACAACAGCAATTGGGTACCCCACTTGGGTGTCCCAATCCTTTTGTTTCTTAAAAAAACTTGTTTGGGAATGTTATGTGTTGCTCCCTAGACATTGAATTGTCACCTGAATTACCTGGATCAAACATCTATAGGCACTGTTCAGTACTGAGCTTTTATGACCTACCATCGATGCTAGGGGTAAATATTATTATGCAATTTTCCTATAAGGTTTTGTTATTTCTGTACAAAAACCACTGATTATACTTCAGTGTCTAGTATGTAGTAATGCATTACTTTTTTTATATGTAAATGTGATAGTTTCTGTTGTGTTCTGCTTAAATATAGAGATAAAATACAACATTTTACTTTGTATTGCTTTGCACTGCAGTAAAAATGTTAAAAAAAAACAGAACTGACGAGGACATTAGGAAAAAAAAAATCTCATATTGTGCTTGACAATGCTCAGAAAGGTGATTAAAGCTAGAGGCCTAGGCAACTGATGTCCACATGTATTCAATTTATTTCGGTATGAATCTCTCTACCGTTTGAAACGGCATCATTTGACCAGTAGTTAAAAGACAACCACTATTTTTTAGTTCAGACTAACAATGGCTCACATCTACGATTAAAGCAGGCCTCACATTATTACCATAGGTAGGGGAACAGTTTCGTATGGTCACAAACCTGTAATGCAGGAGATACGGTAATCTTTTTGAGCTGTGCAGTCATAAAACTTACTAAATTGCCTAAGCTTCAGTTATTCACTGAGGGCTCAAACCTAGTGAGTAGCATGTACATAAATTGCAGTACAGGTCAGAGACAACTTTTTAGAACTTGCCAATGCAGCAGCTTTTCAGAATCTGGTATAAAAACAATACATTTAGCAGATTTCAGAACACATTATCTTTGCCTGTCATAACTGCAATATCTCAAAGCCTAAATTCACATTGTACAAAATAGCCTGGTGAAAGCAGTGTCTGTTAACCCCTAATTAGCGTTTGCTTCTTTCTGTATACTCAATGAAGATATGTATACAGATGTTTCTTCAGGCACTCCTTAAAAACATGTGGTTATGATCCATGTTTGGGGACCCCACTGAGAAGTTCATTCACAAGGCAATCACCCTCAAGAAAACTTAGTACCACACCACATTTTAACACATAAGATCACCCTAGGCAATTCACCTACTAATATATTCCAGTTAAAGCAGAATTTTTCCACTTGCAGGGTGGGTGGGCTTATACCTCAGCCCACTTCTACATTATGGTATACTTACCCTTCATGGCTTCGTTAGGACTCCTGACATCTTTGCAGGTTTTGTTTGTGGCTTCAGGCTAATTCTTAGCATGCCACTGGACAGCCACTGACAGCTTAACTGCTGCACATGCACAATGCAGTTATAGCATTCTGATTTTTGGTTCTATCAATGGCATCTAGCAATTTTGAAAATAGAGCTAGAGGAATACACCACAAACAGCGTACTCGTAACAAAACCTTCCAAGACTAAGAAAATGAATTTGTAAATAGCAAAGTGGTGCTGATATATCACGTTTCCTCGGTCACATATGGACCCTAGGGTCCATAGGGTTTTATATCTTGGATATGATTATTCCCCTAGTGGTTGAACTTGATAGACTTATGTCTTTTTTCATCCTTATTTACTATGTAACTATGTAACATTTGTAACATGACCAGAATAGGACCTGTTGTGCCGGATAATCAAAACAAATGGAAAACCAGTAGTCACAGTCTTGTTTTACTGTAATCGAATAGAAACAACCCTCTTTGGCTATTGGAGTAATGTAGTTAAGGATAATAGCATCATGTCATGTAATATTATGAATATGGGTCAATTGGTTGACAAAGGACAGCAAAGTACTACACAGAACAAATATATGGATACCATGACATAAGAAACAAGAAGCGTTTGCTGAATCACTTTTTCATAAAAGCTTGATCATACTTGTCATATATTAGCTAAACTCAACTTTAAAAAGCCTGTTCTAGTCACCGGAGCACCAACAATTTGGCAAACTGTCAAAAGCCTACTGAAAAAGAATGCCTACACAATTAACTCATACAAGTCCAATCCAATCTGCAGCACAGAACTAATGTTTGACAACTTCCTGTCATTTCTTGGTGCTTGAGCAATTCTGTCCCAATTATAGACTAGTGGTGGCAGGTGGAATCTTTATGCTCTGCTCTGATTGACACCTGATTTATTAAAGTTCCCCAATACTGGAGAAGATAGATTATCATGGGTGATCCAGCAAACCTGGAATGGTTCTGGTCCAGTATTCTAAACACTTGCCATCTAATAGCAAATATTTTTTTAAGAAATCAACTCCAGGTTTGCTGGATCACGCAGGTTCCCCCAAAATACTATCTTCTCCAGTCCTGAAGAAATTTTTGCTGCACTGGTCCTGACTTTTGTAATAGTGGTAGGAACTCCTTCTCTGAAGAACTTTCTCTATACACAACTAAAAATACCTTTAATGTATGCACAAATTGTTAGAATATTCAAATATAAAATAGTTGCTCTAATTTGGTGTTTAATAGTGCTTAAAGGAAATCTTTTGTGTGGGAAACATGAAGGTTGCCATCACTATTTTTTGTTTTTAGTTCATGGCTGTCAGGGTTAGGCCGCGTACACAGGCTGAATTATTGTTGATGGAAACGATCTTTCAGGATCTTTTCCAGGGACAAACGAATGAATAATGAACGAATGAGTGCTGTAAATACAGTGCTGTTCTGTTCTATAGGGGGGAGGGGGAAGAATGAGCAAGTGGCACCCTGCTGCGCTCTCCTCCCTTGCCTTCCATTGTGGTCGTGCATGGATCCATCAGGATGAATTCATGAACGATGTAGGACGGCCTCTGTACAGATGTCAGATTCTCGCCTGAGACGAACCCGACAGCTCGTATCAGGCAAGAATCATCTAACGTGTGTACAATTAACCATTGTCTTATCAGAGCAGTTCTGAAACCAGTGATGATTTAGAAGAAATTTGGAATTGCATGCAGTCAAATGGAAGTGCCTGATTTTACAAAGACAGGGTAAAAACTACTACAGGTACACGTCAAAGATGATCATGCCTTGTCATATTTACAACTATTTATAATTTACAGATATACTACAAGTTTATACATTTCTTATCTGCCAAATTACTCTATAATGTAGCATTTGATTCTGAACAGCAGAGAAGCTGCTTTAAATCTTTGCGTACAATCATTCAGGGGCTTGAGAAGCGGGTCTTTGCAATCATTCTGGACTTGAGATGCAGAGAAATTAAGCTGGATTGTTGAGCCTTATCAATTGGACAGCCCTCAGCAATACATTTACAGGGAAATGTGTTCCTTATTAACCAGTGCAGCTATTTCTTCATGCTGGAGCCTTACTGACGAGACTGTGCACAAACACCATCTGCAAGACGTGTCTCATTGAGCCTGAAAATACGGTGAAAACCTCGCCTACACACTTATCCTCTTTTCTCAGCTCAACACACACATACACTTTGTCATGTGGGTTTAGATTTCTATACAGCCGGTTGCTAAAAACACAAAACCTGAATCAGAAGCATTTTGTATTGTAAAATGTCAAAAACAGTGTCCTTGTATAAAACCACCTCAAATTTTAACCTTTTTTCTAACCATATACTGGACCCATTGTTTTATTTCACTAAGCTGGAAATACAGGATGACTTCCACAAACATCACTGAAAGGGACCTAAAGTCTGCTATGCACTCCCCCTTTGGCAGCTATGCTACAAATAAGGCTATGTCACACAAGCAATTTTGAAACAGCTATTTTCTAGGGCAAAAAATTGCAGTAAACAAAAGTTGTTGCTGTGGATTTTAGCAACTTTTAATTTAGTTACTGAGATTGACTTTTTGGAACATTTAAATCTACCAATATGAAGGTGCATATAAAAGCATTTTGGGCATCTATATTAGTAACTCACAACTCCTTATACTTGTTCCAGATCAGAGACTCACAAAAGCACTGAATGATTGCCGGAAAATTAGCATTCTTAAAAGGAAATGTCAGTAATGGTTGTCTACACAATTGTGTCCTTTCCCAGCTAAAGTTAAATGTTAATTTTTGCCTAGGCTACCATTAAAAAGTACTCCTACTTATCATTTACTCTTGCAGGCTTCCTTGTCTGATACGACTGGTCCCCCGGAACCTCTTGTGTTTGGTGCTCTATCGCTCAGTCTCAGGCCTTTGACCTCAACATATTCAACACGGGACCAGAAGTCATTCTCTCCCTATCTTTACAATGTGAAATTAATTTACTTGCACTCCCAAGGGACTGCCATGACAGTTCATTTTTGTGAATATTGAATTTACTTGACTGCATATGCATGACTTGGGCAAAACAATTTGTTTAAATTTTTACTTTTTTTAATCCTAAAAATACCACTAACCCCTTGCTGGAGTAATCAGTGAGTTTCTATGCTGTAGAAAAAGCAATTGTAATAAAATATTTACCTAATACAAATAATTTCAAAGGCTGTGGGCTGGACATGGTGGCATTGGCACCTATTTCAGTGGTGCACCCACTGCTTACAAAGAAAATCTTATCACCAGGCTACTGGACACCTGCTGGACAGATTTGTCTAGGAAGAGGAAGGAAAGCTTAACTCGGACAGGGAGTGTGGTACGGGTAATTTGATGGTATGTGCACCCCACAGAGCTAACAGTGCCAGATGCAGGCTGAGATAACATAGCACTGATACCCATAGCTTTAGCACAAAGTTTATCTCAACTGTCTTTGCCAGAGTGGGCCTCTATTGGAAACATAGCCACTGGTGTCTTCTATAAGTGGAAACTGTCGAGGCCATTTCAAGACTCTGGAACTGGGATTCTGTTTGGTCTAGTGCACCTTCTAGCTCTGTACCTAGCTGTAGAGTGTTGACACTTTGATGCAGGCAATCTTGGCCAGCTTTCATATGCCAACATGGTTTTCTCAACTCGGCATGCCCTTGGAATGCAAGATGGCATGGCTCCATTTTCTCTTACTCCTGCACCAAGGTCCCCTTTCATAGATGTTCTCACAAAGGATACCCTACTGGAATTATTTGTTTTTAGTTTAGTAGCGCTGGTCTTTACAATACAGTGAGGTCCATAACAGAGACAGAGACAACTTTTTTCTAATTTTGGTTCTGAACATTATCACAATATTTTTTTAAATGAAACAACTCAAAAGCAGTTGAACTGCAGACTTTCAGCTTTAATTCAGTGGGTTGAACAAAAAGGTTGCATAAAAATGTGAGGAACTAAAGCCTTTTTTTAGACAATCACTTTATTTCAGGGGCTCAAAAGTAATTGGACAATTGACACAAAGGTTATTCCATGGGCTGGTGTGGGCAATCCCTTCGTTATGTCATTATAATTTAGGCAGATAAAAGTCCTGGAGTTGATTTGAGGGGGGGTGCTTGTATGTGGAAGATTTTGCTGTGAACAAACAACATGGGGTCAAAGGAGCTCTCCATGCAGGTGAAACAAGCCATCCTTAAGCTGCAAAAACAGAAAAAAACCCATCCGAGAAATTGCTACAATATTAGGAGTGGCAAAATCTACAGTCTGGTATATCATGAGAAAGAAACAAAGCACTGGTGAACTCAGCAACGCCAAAAGACTTGAACGTCCACGGAAGACAACAGTGGTGGATGATTGCAGAATCATTTCCTTGGTGAAGAGAAACCCCTTCACAACAGCCAACCAAGTGAACAACACTCTCCAGGAAGTAGGCATATCGATATCCAAGTCTACCATAAAGAGAATACTGCATGAAAGTAAATACAGAGGGTGCAAGCCACTCAAAAGCCTAGTGTTTATCCATGATGTGACACAGGACAGAAGCAGCCCAATGAATTCTGAGGTGTTCAGAGACATACTGTCTGCTCAAATCCTGCAATCACATTGATTGGTAGGTGTTTCATAATGCAGATGGACAATGACCCAAAACATACAGCCAAAGCAACCCAGGAGTTTAATAAAGCAAAAAAAGTGGAACATTCTTGAATGGCCCAGTCAGTCACCTGATCTGAACCCAATTGAGCATGCATTTCACATGTTGAAGACTAAACTTCGGACAGAAAGGCCCACAAACACACAGCAACTGAAAGCCGCTGCAGTAAAGGCCTGGCAGAGCATTAAAAAGGAGGAAACCCAGCATCTGGGCATGTCCATGAGTTCAAGACTACAGGCTGTCATTGCCAGCAAAGGGTTTTTCAACCAAGTATTAGAAATGAACATTTTATTTTCAGCTTTTTAATTTGTCCAATTACTTATGAGCCCCTGAAATGAAGTGATTGTGTTAAAAAAGGCTTTAGTTCCTCACATTTTTATGCAATCTTTGTCTTCTACCCACTAAATTTAAGCTGAAAGTCTGCAGTTTAACTGTGAGTTGATTCATTTACTTAAATTAATTAAATTAATTGTGGTAATGTACAGAACCAAAATTAGAAAAAAAGTTGTCTCTGTCCAAATATTTATGGACCTAACTGTATATACAAAGCATTGTGCCCCATCTGGTTCCTGCATTGTCTTAATGATATCCTTGCATGTTTGTTCTGATAGCGGCATGACATGTGTGACAAGATCATTTTTCATTACACTAGTGTGGATAGGAGTTGCTTACTTAATCCAAACTGTCAATAATGTATCTCTTATGGGAAGTTGTCCAAGTGGATCCTGGAATGAAGGGAGCTCATGTCCTAAGTCCTACTTTATGCACTCAAACCACTTATTGACTGGTTCTTTTTGTGGTTCCTCAACACTTTGAAAGTAGGGGAAGTTTTTTTAATTTCCTAGGAAACAAATTACACATATGAAATGAAAATACCTAAAAGACAGCTCGAGTAATGAGTTTTTGAAGATATACCAACTCCATTTTGCCATTTAAAACTAAAAAATGCTCCATGTTTCCATGCAAGATTGTAAACTCTTCTAAGACATTAAATTGCATTTCATTTAGACCAAACTAATATTTACACTAGATTTTTTATTTTTTTTAATGTTCCAGTGAACAAAAATGTGTCTTTGAAGGAACAGTTTGTAGTATGTTTATTTATTATTCTACAAACTATTGTTTTCCAAGGAGGAGGTGGAGAAGCGTAGCTTGTGTGGTGTCTAGTCATTTCCCCCACATAAACCATCATCCATGCATCTTGGGGACACAAGAAATAATATATATGATCTTTCTCTAAATTCTTTGTCTATACCCTCACCCCAGATCATTCCTTTTCCTTGGACCCTTTATTTCCACTTTTCCCCCACTTTCCACTTACCCTTCCTGTTACCCCCTCCTATCTACCCCTTTTTTAAAAACTAGTAAAATAGACCTTAGAAAGTTAGCTACTTCAAGCATAATTCATGCAGAAAGGCTGTGGTTTCTACTGATTACTGATTTTTGTACATTTGGAGAGTCTGGAGTTGGCTTCTCTAAATGTTCATTCCTCTGGGATTTCTGCTTTCTTTTCTCTACCCGAAATTGCTTCTATATATTTTCACATATTTACAGTATGGTCATGCAAACTGTAGTTTTGGTTGAGTCTGGAGGTCCTCTTTACCAAGATATGTGTTCACCTAATAGGCAAAACTGCATAGCATATCAAACACACAAGAGTAAAAAAAAGGCACTTGCAAAGCTGACCCCAATAATAAATATGTTTTGGGCTGATTTCTTTAAAACACACAAATACTCAGCAAAACATTTAATAGGCAGTGTGCATTGCCTTATTCGCTTAATGTTGCTCCATGCCTGATAGTGCAGGATCATTCATTGTTAATGCTCTCCCATGGCCCCCAACCAAGATAGTGTTTGTAAGCCATGGGAATGGGGCCTTGATGCCACGCTGGCGCATGATGTGTTTCTCTATCCAGTACCCATTTGTGCATAGCCTAAAATGCATGTCAGATTGGTATGTGTTTGGACAAGAATACCACAAAGGACTAGATTCTAACTGCATGGTTTGTTACTTAACGTTCAGGATTTTAGGCCTCCTGGTAAGTTTTAAAATCACTGGCTTTCCTTTATAAAAAATAGACACTTTAAGCTGAGACATTGCTGTTGAAAGTGAAATATCTGCCTGCAGAGAACACAGAAGATGAAAACAAGCCAAGTAAATAAACAGAAGGAGGCCAAAACCAACATTAAATAAATAAACATAAGTATAAGAGGGCTCGGCAAGATTCAAGTATAAAGATCCTGCGCTCTGCAATATGTCTCAAGCTTAATGTGGATCAGAAACCTGCTTAGTTTTTACTTATGCAAAATATTTTTAGCAGCGGTAACCCATGACCTGGACCTGAGACCCTCATGCAGTCAATGCAGCTAATTTATAGGGTCATGTGATAGATTTGGGATAATAAAAAACACATTGAGACAAAGGTTTTGCAAAGCATTCTACATGAATCCCTTAAGATCTGCACAGAAGAACAAGAAATAGGAAATAACCTGTTTTTTTGCTCAGCGGGTAGAAACTATAAATCAGAGAACTAAACCTCATCTACTACATCCTTTCCTAATCCATAGGTAAACTGAATATATGGGGGTCAGGAAATGTCTTTTTCAGAGACAATGTCAACATTGCCTTTTAAAAATGAGAGTGGTATAGGATGCAGCTGCTCTGAAGCAGTACACGTGAAGTTGGACTGAACATGCTGACAAGAGAAGTAAAAAAAAGACTGACATTACTTACCTCCGAACAGTCGCAGCTTTGTGCTTTTTAAAGAAAATCCTGGGGTCATGCAAACCCAGAAATGATGTGTTTTATAGTTTATAGGCTCCTGAGCAAATGTAAAGCTGGGGTCCAAATTATCAGCATTCCATTGCCCTGCACTAACTGCCATTCTGTCAGCTGGGGACATGACGAGGATGGGGACCCTAGGCTCAAGCTCTGCCCACAAACATGGCATGAATTTATTCAATCCTAGGAGGTAGTCAAAATTCATATCCTATGCCTGCTATCCAGCTGCAGGACTCTTTTTTCCCTACCTTTGCCTTCATGATGTCACCATGTAGGTGGAGAACATAGGGTGTTACTACATAACTAGTCCAAATATCAACTGTATTTTGAGGGCATGCCAGTACCAGGTTGAGGAGGGGCAGGGGTGTAGTCGTAAAAAAAAAGAAGAGGGGGCACGACACTATTCATGGCCTGCGCACATGTGCATCATTGTTTTACAAAAGCCTCATTCTCTAAAAAGTGAGGGCACGGCGTGCCCGCCCCACTACACCCCTAAGGAGGGGTTAGTGCCAGGTTAGAAAGCGAAGCTGCATTCTGACGGTGCAACTTACTGCAATTAGATACAGAAAAACTGTACACCACAAATTCAACAATTACAAGATATGGTATATAGTATATTCCTGTTTTTATTTTTTTCCAAGGTCCATGTCAGGTAGAAGTATAAAGGCTAGTAATCACCTTCACCTGATGTTGGTGCAATTATGCCTTACACTCGTCAGGTCGATTACTGTGAACTGGTAATATGTGGGCAACATGCATTTCAATAAGGTGGCTTTTTCAATTTAATAGGCTATTTAACCCTATATGACAGACCTAAAATTATCTGCTACATTTTTTGAGTTACAGAGCTCTACATGGCATTCTGCTGCAACACAGGTGTGTTGTGGGAGTCAGGGTGCTGTAGGAAATGTATAGCACGACAGCACATCAACACTCAACAACATGTAATCACCAACCATGTGCCAACCAAATTCCTTTGTGCATACATAAAAATTATTTTGTTACTCTAAAGAGGCTCTTTACTGTTTATGCACATAATAGTTAGCATTTCCATTGAAAGTAAATGCACAGGAAAAACCTTCCAGCCAGGAGACTTTCCTGTGGAGAGTGGATATGAAAGTTTAAGACCATATTCAAATCTTATATTACTATAAAAAAAATTCTGAATGTTGCTTTCTATTTGTTTCTATTAGTTTTTTAGCTAAATTGATGGCCCTCCAGATAAAGTTTTTCAACTCCATTCCAGTCTCCATCCCAGGCTGGGGGAGGTGAATGATCAGGAAATCACAAGGGCCACCTCTATCTTTTTTTAAACAAATGTATTTCTATTAAGTTTTAACAAGGAAAATAAGTTACAGAAACAAAAAAAAAACAAGATACATAATAAAACAATAATAAAGGAAAAACAATCAAGAGAAACATACAGCAGTATTATAAACGTATACTCTGTGCCCATTCCTCCACCCTGGCCCCTGCCCTAACCAAACTATTCAACCTCTCCCTTTCTACTGGTAAATACCCCTCAGCTTTTAAAGATGCCATAATTCTCCCTATCCTAAAGAAACCCTCACTGGACCCCTCCCTACCCTCCAACTACCGTCCTATCTCCCTTCTCCCATATGTCTCCAAACTTCTTGAACGCCTTGTCTACAAAAGACTCACCCATTACCTGAGCACCAACTCTCTCCTTGACCCCCTCCAGTCTGGTTTTAGAGCTGCCCACTCCACTGAAACAGCCCTTACTAAAGTGTCCAATGACCTCATCAGAGCTAAAGCTGCGTACACACCTGCAATTTTTCTCGTTGGAAAGGATCTTTCACGATCCTTTCCAACGAGAAAAGACTGCACGATGCATGAACGATGCTGTACATACAGCACCGTTCATGCTCTATGGAGAGGGGAGGGGGAGAGCGACGGAGCGGCACCCTGCTGCGCGCTCTCCCCTTCCCTTTCATTACGATCGGTCGTCGTCCCTCGTCCATGGATCCGCCAGGATGGTCGTCGGACGATGGACGACGACCGACTGTACACACGGCAGATTTTCGCCCGATAATTGGCCGATACCGATTATCGGGCGAGAAAAATTTGCCGTGTGTACGCAGCTTTAGTCTCAAGGCAACTTTTCCCTGCTCCTTCTCCTTGATCTTTCCTCTGCTTTTGACACTGTTGATCACCCCCTTCTAATACAAACCATGCACTCCATTGGTATCAGTGACACTGCTCTCTCTTGGTTTGCTTCCTATCTGTCTGACCGCTCCTTTCAAGTTTCTTTCAATGGTAACTCCTCCTCACCCACTCTCCTCCCTGTTGGTGTTCCCCAAGGGCCAGTCCTTGAACCCGTTCTCTTTTCTATGTACACCTCCTCTCTTGGTAGTCTCATATCCTCCTTTGGCTTACAGTACCATCTGTATGCTGATGACACTCAAATTTATCTGTCCACCCCTGACCTGTCCCCCTCAGTCCTGGATAAGGTCTTATGCTCCCTGCCAGCCATCTCATTATGCATGTCTGACCGATTCCTGAAACTCAACCTGGATAAAACAGAACTCATCATCATCCCCCCCTCAAATTCCAAATCCCCCCCTGACATATATCTAACTGTTAACAACACTGTTATTCGGCCCTCCCCTCAAGCACGTTGTCTTGGTGCCACCTTTGACTCGGCCCTCTCATTTACCCCCCATATTCAGAACATTTCCAGGTCCTGTCACTTTCACCTACGCAACATCTCAAAAATCTGCCCCTACCTGTCCCCTGAGACCACCAAACTCCGTGTATGCTCTTATCATCTCCCGTCTGGACTACTGTAACATTCTTCTCGCTGGTATTCCACTAACCCAACTCTCTCCTCTACAATCTATCAGGAATGCTGCAGCTAGCCTCATCCATCCTTCCCTCCGCTCCTCTTCCGCTGCATCTCTTTGTAGTTCTCTCCATTGGCTTTCATTTCACCTTAGAATCAAATTTAAGCTCCTGTGCTTTGCCTTCAAATCCCTACACAGTTATTGTCCCACTTACATTTCAGACATGGTTAAAAAATACTCCCCCTGCCGCTCTCTCCGCTCCTCCAATGACCTACTAATGACTTCCTCACTCATAACCACATAACACGCACAGATACAAGACTTCTCTAGAGCTGCTTCAACTCTCTGGAATGGTCTTCCTCGTCCTATTCGGCTTGCTCCTACTTTCTGCTCATTTAAAAGAGCGCTCAAAACCCATTTTTTCAAACTTGCCTACCCGTCTTCTTCTGTCATTTGAAACCACCACTACATATCTCCCATCCTATTGTGTGTGAAATTCCCCCACCCACTAGATTGTAAGCTCTTCGGGGCAGGGTCCTCTCCTCCTGTATCACTGTCGGTATTAGTCTGTCATTTGGAATCCCTATTTAATGTACAGCGCTGCGTAATATGCTGGCGCTATATAAATCCTGTTTAATAATAATTATAATAATAATACAAGAGAACAAATAACAAGACAAAGCTGCCTGGAAATGTTTGAACATTTAGTATTAATATATAACACCGTAATCATGATACCATAATATTTGCATATAATTTTCTCAAAACAATATCCTGGCTGATAGCAAATAATCTTAATATCCTTGGGTAATCATAGTCCAATCAGGATACAGAAAGTCATTTTTATTATTGGACAAATACCGTATCCATTGGAGCCTAACAAAAGGAACACATATTTGAACCCTTTGATCCCGAAAGAATAACATAAATAAAAAAAAATGAAAAAGAAAAGAAAGTGATAAAAAAAAGAAAAAAAAAAAGAAAAAAGACTGGGAGGATTAAAGAAGGAGAGTGGGGGGGGGGCATTACATAGAGATGAGTGTACCCAAAGACGTCTCAAATCTTACACTTGGCCACCTCTATCTTACCTCTATAGGGTGCCTGAAACTGCACACAGGATAGCCAGTGTTGCTTGGTCACCATACTGAGGAGGTATTTGCCAATTATTCGCTATCCCAATGTATTGTTTAGTATTGATGTTATCATTATAGGTGTTTGTGTTGCAGTTTTTATTTGAATTGTATCAAGTGCCTACTATTTCAAGCACAATCCTTTCCAAAGGAGGACTCCACCTCTAGTAAACAGAAGAAAACCCTCGGAACTAGAGAGTCACATGACCACAGCTTAAGGTTAGTAATAGGAACATTTAGGCTTAAATTTTTTTTTAGCATTCAGCTAGAGTGAGTGTGATGTAGGGATTGTAAGGGTGTTAATATTTGTCCATAGCCCAGTTTTAAATGTTCTTCTTGAGATGAGAGAAACCAGACATAACTTAGAGTTTAGGTTAAAGACAAACTATTTCTGGGAAACTGGCTAAATCTTTTCTATAAAACCAAAATGCCCTATTGTGGAACAAATACTTTTAGGGTGATTCCCTGGTTTTAGTTGCATACAATCATTTTCCCACCAGATTTTCAAAAATGTGGACATCAGACCATCCAACATGTTGCATTTCAGTAGACACAAAACTATCTGCAAACATTAATCACTCCATCTTATTAATTTCACTCACTTGGATTTGTATAATAAACTCTTGTCTTGGGACAAAAATATAGGTATGGAGCTGGTCAAAGTTATATTCTAAATTTTAAATACATTTAGCCTTTAAAGTGTATGCAGAGTGAAAATAATTTTTATTTAGGACTGAATGTGATTAGGACCCTTTGTAAGTTTTTATTGTTGTCAGTGCTCTAGCTAGATATAATAATGGGTTCTGCTGATCATTATCTCCATTGCACAAAGTGATGGAAAATTCAAATGTTTAAGGTTGTCACATGTTGGAAGGAATTATTCTAATGGAGATAAATGTTCTATTGCCTAAAAGTCTAAAGTGTATTACCACAAACAGTAGTGTATGTTCTACTGACAGGTAAGAGATTAAGATGATCTGCAGATACACTCAACATTCACGTTGATCTCAAGTGATCTAATTTGGTGATCACTAAACAAATTCAGGAAAAAGCTGTAAAGATGCTGGATCAGGGGTGTAAAACTCTGGGCCGAGGGCCAAATCTGTCCCTCAACATCCTTTTTTTGCCCACCAAAAGAATCCTAAATATGAACTGCAGGTGGCCTGCCGATGCATTGAAATAGCGCCGCTACTACAATTCCCGGCATCATTTGCGTCTATAGACCAGCGGGCTCTCTGTCTATGTATGACCCCACATTAGACTGTTTTATGGACCCAAGTAATTCCGTTAATTTTAGGAGTGGGGCTATTTCAATGAAGAGGGAGTTCCAGCGGCGGGCCACACATAAGATTTAGCTCCGCATTGGCCACTTTTGGCATTTCCAGCACTCCCCCTCAGCTGTACTTTTCCTTGTTACTCCAAGGCATGGACTTGAATGGTTGTTTTTCATAGAAGAAAATTTTTATTATCAATGTTTGCCTATGCAAAAAGGTTACCATTGTAATTTAACTCAGAAGGCTACAAATAGAGAAAGAAGCAAAAGATTTTTTCTAAATTTAAAAAAATCTTGTGCCTCTTTCTCTATTATAGGCTTGTTCCAGATTGAATGTGAAGCAAAACCTCTTTGTTTCCATATGAAAAGGTTTTATATCGAATGAGAAGGAAAAAATACTTAATTTTTTCAATAAATTTCAAGGTTTGGCCGCGACTTTGTCTAAGTTTTTAATTTTGTGCCACTGTGTATTTGAGTTTGACACCCCTGTGCTAGATTGTCACCAAGTCAATTATAAATGTTCATCTTAGGTGTCAAAAATTTAACAGCTAGCTATAAAAACAAAATGTCCTATTGTGGTACAAATACTTTAAGGATAATTCCTTGGTTTCAGCTACATACAAACATTTTGCCCACCAGATTTTCAAAAATGTGACATTGGACTATCCAACATGTATGCAATTTAAGAGGCAATTTCTTCTTGCTTTGGGGAGGAAAATCTCTTCAGAGAGGCAGAGACAGCAAAAAAACAACTGGGCTAATGAAAAGGATTTGATTTATATACATGTTAAAGTGAAACTAAAGTTCCAGTCTTACCTTCCTGATCACTCCAGGTTTCTAAAATCAAAGATGAGCTACATATAGACAGTGTCAGCTTTGGATGCCAGGGAAACCCTGCAATCCTGGCTTCCCTTGTGTGCGATGTGTTGGGATGAATGTATGCACATGGGAGGTACCTCATGGCATGGCAAATCAAGATGGCTGATGACCGTTCAGAAGAGGAAGATGAGAAGCACGATGGTGGCATCTGGTGCCGGAACATGAACAGGCGAGTTGCCCAGGATTAGTTCCTCTTTAAGTAGGTATCAGATAAAGGGTGTACATTTACATAATTGCTTTTGTGTATTAAGCAGCTGCAATATTCAATTTTGGCATGGGACCCCTAGAGTTTATACAAGATATGTGTCATAGAATTGTGCAGTACACTGGATTCCTATGTTCACAGAATTTGCTTGGCATTCATAATATAATTAGGACATAAATGAAGTTTGATGATCAGTATTTCTGAAAAAATTGTAAGTTGGTAATTAAATAGATGGGATGCTGTAAAAGTTATAGTAGCCAGGACTTTAAAGAGATGTTGTTTTATATATTTAGCATATAATATTCTTTCTGATCTCCAGTCTACTCAAAACAGAGGGCCTGATTTAATAAAGCTCTCCAAGGCTGGAGAGGATACACTTCAGTACATCAGTGAAGCCGGGTGATCAAGCAAACCTGGAATGGATCTGGTCCGTCATTCAAAACATTTGCTAGAAAGTAGCTAATGATTTTAGGAAATCCATTCCAGGTTTGCTGGTTCACCAAGCATCACTGATGAAGTGTATCCTCTACAGCCTTGTAGAGCTTTAATAAATCAGGCCCAGAATGTGACTAATGTGTGTGCACAGTTTGTGCAGTTTTTATGATAACAGACTGTGCTACTGATTTAATGTGTCACTGTAGCTAACTCCACCAAAAAGTTCAATGACATGCAATCAAGTCAGAGACTAGTCTGTCTGTGAATTGTATTAAACAAAACTTCACTCTTGTTGAATTTCAGTACATACAAAAAATGGAAACAAAGAGGAAATGATATATTCTACAAGTTATGTGTTGTACATAGGGCACCACACATTCTGATATTTGCTGGCATTTTACAGATGTGAATGGGGGGGGGGGGCAGAGCACAATCTACCTGACTCTAGTGTTTCATTGGGCCTAATTTATTAAATAGAGAATAGAGGATACACATTAAATTGAGCTGTAGAAGTAATTATCTATTTGTTAGCAATTATTTTCAATTCTGGACCAGGTCTATTTTAGGTTTACTGGATCACCCAGCTTCACTGATAAAAGTATATCCTCTCCGGCATTGGAGAGCTTTAATAAATCAGGCCCATTGCTGGAAGACAGCAGAGCTTTAACTGACCACAGGGTTTGGTCACATCAGTAGAGGATTATAGCACAGTATGTAGATTCTAAATTCAGAAAATTGGCTTGGTTAATTTTCCATTCAGTTATGAACTGGGCTCTAAATATTATTTAGGTAAAGCAATACTCATATACAAAGCTATTATCTTAGTAATTTACCCTGACCCTCTCTTTTCACCTAATCCTATCCCTTAACCCAGGCTGAAACCAAAACCTAATTGCAACACTCAAAACTCTAACCATAATCAGAAGCCTTGACCTAAATATGACTCCCTGTCCCTCAACCTAACCCCAAGCAATTCTGGTAGCTACAAATGTTAATGAGAACTTCGTTTTCTTTTCTGCTTTTTAGGAACATGAACATGTACAAATTTGACTATCCACTGCCTATTGCCAGCTCTACTCTAACCTAAACCCTACCCTAACTCTAACCTTTAACTTAATTCATAGCAATAATATGTCTGTGTAAAGTGAACCCAACATTAATGAGATTTAAAATGCATTCAGTCAGATATCAGTTTTATTTACTTTAGTTTTTTTTTTTTTTTTACTTGAATTTATATAGCACTAACATATTATGCAGTGATTTACAAAGTCCATTGTCAAATTTTTTTAACTATCTTGATTTAAATATAAAATACCTGGTGAACCTGCTAGTTCTTTTCACTTCCCAGCTGTGAACAGCAAATTCTGCCTATGCAGCTCTTCCCTACAATATTTCTGGATCTTTGGTTTTTGCAAAGATACAAGGATACACTGCTATAATCAAAAACAGGTACAAGTTGCATTCAATATTCAAATAAAGAACAAAAAAAGGGAATCATAGGAAAGGGGGAGGGGCGGGGGGCTGTAGGGGCAGTACCATATACTGTACTTCTGTACAAATGACAGCAGAATAGTAAACTTCAGAAAGGACAAATTATGGGTTTTCAGATCACAGCACTGCCTCTAATACACTGTATCAGCACATAGACATATGTGTACTGACAGCACTTGCATTTCACACGAAGCACCCGGACACAACAACAGACAGCATTGAAAGTAAATAGGGAAGACTGGGCTGGATGATTCGCGTATCTATTAAACAGGAAACAAAGAGGGCTCAGGATATCTGCTGCAGCTTCTAATGCTTGTTGTGTGAAAGTCACAGTGTTCAGTAAAATGGGTCTAATCATTTTGGGAAAGAAGACTAATTATAAATAAGCAAATATAGGGGTTAGGCTGGAGTTCAACTTTAAGGAAGATAAGTAAGGGGTAGTGATCGATTGGCAGCACTGGAGTTAAAGCTACCTTAACATTGAACTGTAGGCAAACAGCTAAATATACATCTGAAAAAAATAATAATGATAAAGTTTTATGTAATGCAACTATCTGTAGCCAGTCCTGTGTGTTAAGTAATAATAAAATTTACATTTAAATACACTGAATGCAGAAATGTATAAATAGAAGTATAAACAGTAAATACGCACACAAGACTATTCTATAAATGTAGTGCTTACAAGGAGTTTCAAGGAGATACCTCTCCTCTCCTGATACATTTTCATTTCTCCACCACCACTGTCAGAAGCGCCAGCAGCAGCGCCATTGCTGACTGCTGCAGCCTGCGTAGTATCACGGCTCATTTTTTTCTTTCCAAGGCCACGAGCAAAGAAGCTGTACAACAGCCATAGGCAGCAGTTGAAAAGAATGGCCTTGGCTTATCTCAACTTCCCCAGGGTCCCTGAACCCAAAAAAAAAGGAAAGCAGATACTAAAATTGCCAGTCTTTGTTACCCTGTTTCATTTATATATTAATTCAGTTCTGGTTAAGAAAAGCCTCTTTTGTTAAACAAATTCAGTCTTGCATATTATAAAAAATATCCTTTTACTTCTTCTAAAAATAACTTTTACCAATAACATCTTTTCAGACTGTCCAAAAAAACTCAATGTCAAAATGGCAACCACAGGCATTCTGTTATTCTGTTTGTTTACGGAACATCCCCAGAAATGTATTTTACTGTCATGTGCTTGGTATACTGCTTTACCCAGCAACATATGCGTATTACAAAATCTTATTGTGTGGTTATATAATTATTAATAACTGTATTTATATAGCGCCCGTATATTACACACCGCTTTACAAAGTCCCTACTTCAGTCAAATGTCATTTATACAGTCTAAGGTAAATTTTGAGGGAAACCTAATTACCTTACCTAATTGTTTTTGTGCTGTGGGAGGAAACCCACGCAAACAGAGGGAGAACATACAAACTCCTTGCAGATAGTGCCCTGGCTCAGATACAAACCTTTGACCCAGTGCTGCCTATACAAGGTATCCTAAAAACAGGGATTTTACCTTTCTTATCATTGATAAGCAGGCCTTTGGGGCTAAATCACAGTAGTACTGCTTAAAAACAAAAGACTAAAGCTGCGTACACACTTCCAATTTTTATCGTTGGAAATGAACGACGAACGAACGATTGATTGGGCAAAAATCGTTCGTAAAAAAAGTAACCAACGACGCCGACGAACGAGAATAGTCGCTGGAAATGAACGACCGGACCGGCGGATCGGATTGGACGACGATCGTTTACCATCTATCGTGTGTACGGTCGTTCATTGATCGTCCATGGTCTGAGCTTGCGCGGTGAACGAACGTTCGCTCACTTCCTGTGGTGCACGTCACTTCCTGTATCGTTCAAACGATCGCATCTATTGTGTGTACAATATCTGCGAACGATCGTGTTGTTATCTGCATGTACAGGATCGGTGCTATACGATCGTTCGCAGATATCGTGCAGGATCGTTCGTCGTTCGTTTACCAACGATAATTATTGGAAGTGTGTACGTAGCTTTAGTCTTAGGCTAGGTATACACATGCAATGGTTTTCGTCTGATCAGCTCAGGGCTGATATCGGGCGAGAATCTTGCGTGTGTACATGGCTCGTTGACCATCGTCCAAATGACTGTTCTGGTGAATCCACGGACGATAGACAACAAATGATAGTAATGAAAGTGGAGGGGGAGATAGCGCAGCAGGGTGCAGCTCCATCGTTCTCCCCTCCCCTCTCCATAGAGCAGAATGGTGCTGTATGTACAGCGCTTGCTCATGCATCGTGCAATCATTTGTCATCATGAAAGATCCTTTCCAACGACAATTATTGCACGTGTGTACTTAGCCTCAAGATGTAGAATAGGAAGACAGAGGGCCCCTTTAATGATATGCTAAAGAGCACATATTTTCACTCATTTAAAACTTCTTACAGATACCTAATAGTTGTGGGGAAGCTTCTGTTCTTCATTGGTATACTGCCTAGTCCTGATCATTCCTCCATACCTCCAGCTTCTCTTTTCTCAACCCCCTTCTTTCAGCAATGTAATCACTGCTTCAGAATGAATGCAACATCTACCATGGAGCTGCATCAGCCTCGCCTAATATTTGTTGAGTTTTTTCCCCCGGTTGGTTTTTACGTTTTTCCTTTTGTTTTTTTTTCTTACAAGAAAATTGTATTTTCCAAGCTGCCTGGCTTATTTCCCCTTTCGATCATCGCTTGAGCATAAAGTAGAATCTGACTGTCTTTGTTAACCTTCCTCCCACACATACAAACAAATGCTTATGCTAGGAAATGCATTTATGGCCAGTTTCTGAGAAGACAGTTGTAGCAAAAAATAGGATAGACGAGGCACTAAGGCGTTCTTTGTGGAAAGCACTGTGACACATAGAGTTCGCCACTTTAATTTATCCTTTGCTGGCAATCAGCAGAGCTTGGTGATCTCTTCCAGATCTGCCAGATTGTGTCTGTGTGTGTTCAGTGGAAAGCCCTTGGTGAGCATTCTTATCCTCTGCTTGTTCCTGTAACCTCTTCATTTCTAGGAGCACATGACATATCAATAGAGACCTGCCTGGAAACACTAATAAAGACATACATGTGTGCAAACCTCTCATGTAAACATAGAAACCAGTGCTATGTATTCTCCACTGCTGAGATTATGATGCTCCATTTCCATTATTTCAGGAATCAGTCTGCTGTTTGTAAACAGAATACACATGCATGTTGCTATATGCGTATTTTATTGCAACCCACTTATCACAGGGGATTACTTCCTATCTAATACACCAAACATTTAGGAGAGAGATAATGCAGCACTGCTTGTGGCCAATGCTAACTGCTAGGAATACAATGACTTGGAAGCAATAGGAAGGTCACCCTACCTAGCAGAACAATGAGTAAGTCAAACACATGCAATGATATTAGGCAAAGAAACAGTATGCATTTGCTATATATTGTGTCATTTAGCTCTCTCTGACTACAATACTGGAGGGAACAGCTTTTATAGTCCATACATTGTACAATTGTCAGAAAACAGCAAAACTACCTGGAGAAATTACACCAGCAAAGAGGAACAGCAATGATAGGACAACACTCACCAACAGAAACAGACTGACAGTTATCACAATAGCTGCTAATCTATAATCAATATTGGTGTGGCCGGTTGTCTTGCGGTAGCTGTCAGCTCAAATTATTTCCCTGCATGCTCATATAACAGGCAGGAATATTGGTCCTGATTTATTAAAGCTCTCCAAGGTTAGAGGATACACTTTTGTCAGTGAAGCTGGGTGATCCAGAAAACATGGAATAGATTTCTTCAGTCATTTGCTAGCAGATGTTTTAAATCCCAGACCAAATTCATTCCAGGTTTTCTGGATCACTCAGATTCACTTATGAAAGTGTATCCTATCCAGTCTTGGAGAGCATCAGGGCCATTGTATGAGGGCCTACTGAAGGCTAGGAGGTGGGGGCTTAAAAAATGACATACCGTATTTTCCGGCGTATAAGACGACTTTTTAACACCGAAAAATCTGTGCCAAAGTCGGGGGTCGTTTTATAGGCCGGGTACCGGTACTTACCTGCAGCTTGCTTCACGTCCGGCGTCCCCGCGAGTCCTCCTTCACGTCTGGCATCCTGTGCAGCTTGCGCGAGTCCTCCTGTGCAGCCTGCACAGGAGGACGTGAGCCTGGATTGGCTCTCCACTAGAACACACCCATTCATTAAAGGAACGCGCCCATTCATTCCTTAGAACTAGTAATGCACTGTTCCTTCTGCCTCTCAGTTTTCGCACAAATGCCCAGTCGCCTTATACGCCGGAGAATACTGTAATTCAGATAGAAGGAGCTTGTCAGTGCTCCTAATCCAATGGCTTCATTATTAAAAAAAGAATACCAGAACAAACCACTCCCAATAAGGAAGGTAAATATATTATGCTCCTACAATATGAAAAAAACATTACCAATGTCACTTTTCACATATTGCCCAAATTTGGAAAATATAGGCAAAAAATACTAACAGAGGTACAAATTAAGGGAAAAATATTACCTCTAGAGAAATGTCATACACAGTTAAAGACACATGGACATATGTTTAAAGAATTAAATATGGCATTCACTAAACATTCAGTGTAGGTGAATCAGGTACTGTAAATATAAACACATGAGCCAGAAAGAAATGCAGTGGTTAGTTCTCTTTTGATTGACAGCTTGACCTGCATGTAAAATATAGAGAAAGAACATTGGTGCACTAAAAATTAAATGATATACTGTATACTAATTTTTCATATATTAAATGCATCCAAGTAGAAGAATATAAAAGATCCTTAGAAGTCGGTCACACACTAATGATCTCAGCTTGAAAAACTTTATTGGTCTCGACTTCACAGTACAAATTCCACAATTAGAACCAATTCTTGGGTATTCATGTCCAAAATGGGACTCCTGAGAGTGTACAGCCCAGAAAATAAATAAGCTGAGTATACAAGTGTGCCGCCAGCTTATTTGAAAATATGGCACATGAATAGGTTCTATAGCATGCCAACACCTCGAACCCTGAGCACCTGAACTGGATAGAGCTTTTTAAGCAGAGACATCCTCCTCTAAAAAAAAATAATTTCTGCAACTGCCTAAAGCGGACCTAAACTCAAAAAGCAAAAAGGCACCAGGAAGTAAAATTAATTGACAAAAAAGACATGCAATGCAAATTGTTAAAATATAAAGCCCTGGCTCTTGGTGGCATTTTGCTTGCGCTCCACACTGTATGTCGCATGACGTATAACGCCACACAGAGCCAGTCGCCAGAGAAAATGTAACTCCTACCACGAAGGAGTTACATCATCAGTGGCCACCTAATGGCCATAGAGGATCACCGCCTTCATAGAAGTCCACTCTGTCGAATCTGGCAACGAAGCTGGCAACTAAGATGACGCCTTCCATGCGGTCCTGTACAGTAAAGCATTCTGTGTATAATTGCTGATTGTAAAAGAAGCTCACCACCCACCAAAGAGTTTGGCTCTGCTTTAAGCACCTCTGGCAGTGTTAGAGCTTGTCCCAATCCCCATATTTGTCCTTTTGATGGACAGTGTTGTCTACATGTAAATGTGGATAAAATCCATTTGAAGGCACATAATAAAAATCATATATTAAATGCTAATGATCACATAAACATATCCAATACAATATGTTTCACTGCTAGGATTCTTTAAGCTTTTTCATAGGTTAGCCGTTTGATTTGCTGATTGGAATACTGTGAGATATAGAAGGGTTAATGTATAAACACCAACCTGAATAAATCATCCTCTCAAGACGCAGCAGACTCGGTGGCGCTGCTGACACATGTCGGTATAAAATACACAAATACGAGATAAGAGACTGCATACTTGCATCACTTTGTGAGTGAGCTCAGATATATTAAAATGGCACATTTTAGAGGGACTTCTTTGCAAAGTGCAGGTTACTGCTATGGGTCCTTCACCCACCATTGGTCTACAATGCAGAGACCACCAAGAAATCTAGTAATAAGATCCTGCTACCAGACTAAAAAAATGTTATTTATAGGGAACTGATGTTCTGAATCATAAATACACAATCCTAGTAAAGATGATATATTTGCCCAGCTATTTGGAGGAAAAACATTTCTATGGTTTTATTTCTAGAGACTAACATAGGACCAACATAGGAAATACACAGTTCTGCTTCCAATGCGTTCTATGCTTGGTAACAATGCTCCTATCTTATACATATTGGTGGAAATAGAAATTGCAATTTTTTTTAATTCAATGTTTGCATTATTTTTCCATCTTAAAGCGGAGCTATCACCACAATTTGTGTTTTGTTTTTTCATTAAATTCCATTTAAAAAAAAAAAAAAAAAAAAACAATCTCCCTCCCCTTCTGTCTAGAAACCAGGGCGACGCGGGATAGTATGAAAGACAGTTCCAGGTGGATCGACGGATCTGGGCAAGCAAATGGGTGTCATTTTTTTTTCACTTCAGTTCTGCTTTAGGCTCTCTAAAGGTAATGTCACAGCATCTCAATCAGGTTTAGGTCTGGACTTTTACTGGGCCATTGCTGGTATGCTTGAGATTATTGTCCTGTTGCATAAACAAATTTTGATTGAGCTTTAGCTGTCACATAGAGGGCCACACATTTGATTCTAGAATACTTTAAGTATGCCAAATGTGGTGCTCAGCATTATGACCAAACATCTCCACTTTTGGATCTTGTCTGTTCAGATGCAACTTTGCAATTCTAAGCCATACTGCTATGTTCTTTTTATAGAAAAGAGGCTTTCTCCTGGCAACTCTTCCAA
The DNA here is from genome assembly GCF_032062135.1 of Pyxicephalus adspersus. Lineage (NCBI taxonomy): Eukaryota > Metazoa > Chordata > Amphibia > Anura > Pyxicephalidae > Pyxicephalus > Pyxicephalus adspersus. The sequence goes on from NC_092858.1 coordinate 128,558,853, forward strand.
ACAAGCCAAAAAACAACAAGCTTGCTAAGTCTTTTTGTACTGTCATGAACTTTAAAATTTAATGCGCACCTAAACTCAACATTTTTATTTTACATAAAAGGGTAGACAACTATATTAAGTAAAAACTTAATTTAAAAAAAAAAAGTGCAGCACTACCCACTTAAAGTCTTGATAGCCTTCCAGGATACCTACGTCACGCATCCTGGGAGGATCTTGGCTTCTGCGCATGCCTGATATTGGTCATGCACAGAAGGGGCATTTTCCTACACTGAGGGGAAAGAGATGCTGCTGATCTCACGCATGCACAGTGAGATCAGCCCTTTTTTTTCCCCCTTTACAGCGGGCATGTCACCAGATCTTGCACCTGCGCAATGGGAAATCGAATGACGTAGCAAAAAGACCGGAAAAGAAGACAGAAATTGGAGGCGCCCGGTGCTTCTTCTGCGCCAGGACGAAGAATTCCGGGAAAGAATGGGACCCGTTAGAGGAATGGTCCAGCACCATCTGCAGGAATAAAGCTAAGTTTGATTTTTTTCACTTTAGTTCTACTTTCATATGCTGAGGCCTGTGGAATCTGAGATGTAGCATTTTTTTTGCAATTTCTCTGAGCACGTTGAGAATTTTTGTCAGTCACGTTCGCCGCCCAGCTCCCCAATGATGACTGTCGCCAACTCCCTGCTGTGTGTGACCTTGCCAGCAGAATAGGGGGAGTTCACACAGGGCATTTGGCAATAAACACCTAGCGAGCCCTAGCAGCAAGCATGTACACTAACCCTAGATTGTTTTAGGGAGGGGGGTAAGTGCTTTCCCCATTTAGTGAGCAATGGTTGGGTTAGTTCTTTCCCATAAGACTAGCTTGAGTTAAGGTGGGTTTTTGTTCTCGCTTCTAGTTTCTATACGTTCTGAAGCCCAGAAGTGGACCAAACCTATATATTAGGAAAGTCAGAGAGTTCTTAGCTGCATACTTGGATCAGTAATTCAGGCAGTGCTGGCACAAGGTAATTTTGCAAAAGCCCAAATTGTGCTCCCTTTAGTGGAAACTACTTTAGTAGCACAGATTGAAGATCCTGTATCTGCCCAAGGTGGCCGCATCTTCTACCCCTGGATTTAAAGAACCTGTTCTAGTTATGTCTGGATGCAGTAAACATGACAGAAAGGTCAGAGTTTAGGTAGAAATTTCTCCCCCCCCACTTCCCAGTGTTTATGTTCATTGCCTGCTGGGGATGAAGCTTCCATGTATCTGGCCACCGTCCTGGAATATCTGACTGAGAAGATCGCCCATGACAAGGGCCCCATCCTGTCACCTCCAGCTGTCCACAACAATAAGGACTTCAACGAGCAGCTGGATGGGGTCACCAATACTCTGGATTTCTGCCCTACATCCAGGCTGTGCTGACAACTAGGATTTGCAGGAAGAGAAGCCAGCTATCTCAGCAAGCAATGGCAGACACATGAGGGGGTAGCAGGGGAGCTGAAATGCCGTGGATTTGGGGCCCCACTTTTTGCCCAGAGTCCTATTTTATCTAAAATCTCCCACTGAATGGCAGGCATTATGTTTGTCATGGGGACAGGCCCAAAGCATTATTACCAGGCAAGTGAAGTCTGTAGTATATAGCGCTTCACTCTCGCTGTTCTCTATACCTCAGAGCACGATTCCCCACCTCAGCTAAACGCTTTACCCTACAAAGTCGGTTTTTTTAATTCTTAGGAATACAGCTCGGCATATGCCACTGTAAAACAGCATTCAAACAGCCTAAAATAATCCTGCGTGCGTTGCAGCAATTGACGTGCTTAGTAAATTGCTCTCCACACGGCACTCGTGCCCTATGCCTGTACGTGCTGTGCTCCCTGAGAGGCCTGAGCGCTCCCTGAGAGGCCTGAACGCTCCCTCCTCCTCCCTGAGCGCCGCACACATTGCTATGACCTCTGGGTCAGCGCCCAAGGGCTGTGTGAGGCGGGAGGACGGGCTGACAGACGCTGCAGGCAATCCTATTATGTCCGTGTTCACGCAGCTCCTCAGCCTGATCATCCGTCAACACACTGATGGAAAGGGAACACATGTGGCAGGCCGGGCTCAGCCTGTCAGGAAAATATTCATTCATGGCTGCTGCGTGCTGGAGTAATGAGGAGCACTTATAATGCAGTCCTGTGCTGTGAGGATGCCCAAACCTTCCTGTGCTGGCCACACACCTTCTTCATGGCCAATTAAGCCATTTTACAACTATTTTATGTGCGCTATACGGAACAATCACAGCTCATTAGAAGCACGTAAAATAACATTATAACCAATGAAGAACTTCACGTCAAATATTATTATCCAGTATTTATATAGCACCAACAGATTACACAGCACTGTACAAAGTCCATAGTCATGTCACTAGCTGTACCTCGATTGGGCTCACAATCTGATGTCCCCCCCATTGTCATATATTATTATAGGTAAATTTTTAAGGGGGGGGGGGGCAAATAACCTAACTACATGTTTTTTTTGGAACAAACCCCACACAAACACAGGGAGAACCTGCAAACTCCATGCAGATAGTGCCCTGGCTGAGATTTAAAACCTGGGACCCTGCGCTGCTAAGATGGGAGTGCTAACCACTGAGCCAGTACGCTGCCCAAGAGACCAATACATTAAAAATCATATTTGCTGCATCTTTAGGCCAAGTTCAGATGGTGGGTAGAGAGGACCATTGCCAGCCCCAACCACTGACTTGCTTCTTAATAAATCAACATTTAAACATTTGACTGCAGGCAGTACTCAAACCCTCACTACCATTTCATTTATTCCCTACATGTCTCAATCATGTATACAATTCATGGATGTGAAGAAGATGTGACCACACCACAAACTCACCACCAATCTGAACTTAGGTTTAGGGCATCAATATGTGAATGAGAACCCATGGAATACACACTAGAATTGCAATATGTGTTTTACTAGTGCTTTATTCAAGCCAGCTGTATATTTCCCATCAGGCTCTAAGAACAAAATGCAACAAAAAATCATAGTGGCCCTGATTTATTAAAGCACACCAAGACTGGAGAAGATAGACCATTATGGGGGAACCTGGGTGATCCAGCAAAACTGGAATGGATCTTGTCCAGGACTGAAAACATTTGTCAGGAATGGGCCCTAAAATGGAAGCTCCTCATGGTTATTATGCTGCTGCCAGGGTTCATAAGCTTATTTCATTCACATATAAGGTTCCTGTAAGAAAAAATAAATCATGCTAGAAAGTTCTGCTGACAGTGCTTCTATTCTTTGCGCCCTGTAAGAACTTTTGCCAGTCAAATCTTCTGTGTATAACATTTCCGGAAGTATCAGATTCAGGAGGCCGCTCCTACAAGACTGAGGTGGTAAAGTGGTTGGCATATGAAACCACAGCACAAAGGACCAGACACCCAGTTTTCCCAGAAAGTACTTTAGTTGCCTTAGCTCTTCAAGAAAGATCTGAGATAGTAGTGGGACAAGAAAAAATAAAACCAATCTTTTTTGCAGGGAGTTCTTTTGGTGGTGAGAGTCTCTTTAATCTCCCCGGTGGTATTCCCGAGTGTGGCTCAGGGTTAACTTTCAGTGCCAAAAGCGGTAAAATTGCCAGGGAGTTTTAAAGTCCTACCTGGTTCCCATATTCCAGCAGCGTCCTCCAGCAGTGCCCGCGGCTTTCTCCAGCGATGCCCGACACCTGCGTCTCCGGTGTGTAAACGTTGGGGACGTGAGGCCAGGGAAAGCAGATACTGGCGGGGCATCTGCTTGCAAGCCTTGGCTGGAGGGCGGGACCATGAAGCGGGTAGGTGGGACCAGGAAATTCAAAATAATGAGTATTTTTAAATGTAACACTTTTACATTTAAACATTTTACATTACATTTTGTAACACTTTTACATTTAAATATACTCATTATTCATACTGCCAGGAAGGTTAAGTACATCTCCCTTCCGATTGTGTGCTGCTTCCCCCACCTCTTAGATTGTAAGCTCTTCGGGGCAGGGTTCTCTCCTCCTCCTGTGTCACAGTCTGTATCTGTCTGTCATTATGAGCCCCTGGAAGTCATGAGGTCTGGTTACTATATGGAGTGTGTCTGGAATATTTCTATATTAACCCTCCATTGCAATGTAACTATGCCCTCTTCCTTTCTATATGCCGCACTCACTACAAGAGCAGCCAATCATGGGAGCCACAGCAGTGTCTCGTGGGACAAGAAGATTTGTTATTAGCCTTGTGCAAGCTCTATACCAGTGAAAAACTGCATATGTGAGTGCTATTTACCTCAGACGTGGTGAACAACAGCATGGCAAGAGTGGAGTACAGGGGGAAGAAATATAGAACAGGGTTTAACAAACAACTGAGAAAACTGAGTGGGCAAAGAGAAAGGTTCACTTTAATTGAAGCCACTTTTTAGGCACAAATAAATGTAAAGATCAAAAGTAAATGAATGTTTCTATAGGTAAAATCTGTTTTATTGTGGTGGGAAATGAAGGCTTCCACATTTTTAGAATTTATAGGATTTCACAGAAATAAAAGGCTGGCCATGGACAGATTTTCTTGCTGAGCACAATGAACAGAAATGTATCTGCCGGTGCTTGCACAAATCTTCTGAACACAAGCACCTACCATGAAACTCGCCCTGTGGTAACAGCCGGATGACACTTTGATGCTTCCCCACTGCCCATTGCATAACCCTCTGTAAAAAAAAAATGCTTGTGTAATACCAAGCTGCTCCGAATGCTGGAGGCTCTGATAATTACCAGCGAGGTGATCAGCAATGGCCCAGTAATCTCAAGCAAATCTTCAAAACGAGCACATCATTTGTAATTATAATCCCATTTATGACTGCCCCTAGATATGCACTTGGTCTTTGGCGTAGAGGATCGCCAAAGCTGAGGTGAAAATGCAAAAAGATAAGTTAGCTGAAGGATCAACTTCAGGCAAACAAAAAGTATACCAATTTAATCTTTTTACATGCCAAAGTATGTACAGTTAATTCTGTACAGCACTGAGTTTTGTACAGTTGGTTACCTCACTTTTTATGTTATATACATTTTCTATAATAGGTTTAAATAATTAGGTAATACAACCTGAGCATCTTCCTGACTTGGACAGCAACTGATCAGAAGAAGACTGGTAAAGTCACCCTTCTACTCTCTCAGGGCTCACAGAAGATTGAAATCAAATGTGGGTACCTAAACTATGTACATATACTAGAATCCTGACACTGCAAACAATCATTCACGATTATTTATAGGGACAGTAGAACAAATGACCACTGTACACACAGTGCTGGTCAGTTATATACAGAAGGCAGAGGGGAGGATGAGTAGGACGAATCTGCTGCATCCTCCACCACAGAAAGTGAAAGCGGTCATCCCCTGTTGGTTGTTGAAAGATCTGCCCAGTGGATTGCTAACATTGTTGGGAGACTACTGTACACATAGGTTTTTGCCTATGACAATCAGGTGACAGTTATCTAGAGTGTATATAGAGCTGTACTCAGTTTCACTTAAAAGTATTTATTTTAAATATTGCATTATTACAAATTTTCTGTTTTTTTTATACGTATATAGACAAAGTAAAAGTGCAATAAACACAATGTGCTTCTTTAACTTCTGAAATTGCAGTCAGTGTGAACAAGGCCTTAGGGAAGGTTTAGACCTGCAGCAGAAGCTCTAAGCAACTGGTAACCTTGCCAGCTGCTTGGTCATTCCCACCACCAGCACTTGCACATTTCACAGTGGGCATCAGAAAGAAGAGCTTAACTGCCCTGCCTTCATTTTCTATTGGGGGTCGCTGGTAGATCCTACATGTAGTGTTTCTCCCAAGCCAGCAATAATTATGTTGTAAACTCAGAGCCAGTCTGAACATGGCCTAAGGGTTACAAGGAGGGTTAATGTTAAGTTGTCCTAGGGTAGGGTGCACTGATGCCAATCAATCAAGAATCAACCTAGTGGTGGTGAAAGCTAATGTATCAAAATTTTCCTGCCTGTGTGACAAAACCACAGAAAGATGTACAGCACATAAAAAATCTCTATTAGGATGCAGTATGTACTGTTTGTTTCAGCATTTCAATTGGCCAGGTCATTCATGTGATAGCACTCTGTGAGATCACAGTAACTAAACAATGTTCGGTGCATTTTAAATGCTGAAAGTCTAACACAGCCATTCGTAGCATTGAAAGGGATTATCTGATGACAGCTTTGCAAGGATCTGATCAATTGCCAGTTTTCTGTACAGTTGCTAAGTACCCATGATGACAGTCACATTTTTCCTAACAACTTGAAAATATTTTTTTTATTTTTGTGTGCGGTACATCTGCACCAAAAAAATCAACCTGTCTGTGGGCAACATTACAATTCGTTATAAAACCTGAAACAGATCAGTGTGTAATCCCAATATATACATTTCTACTTGCCTGTGGTTTTATTGAGGATAAATGCAGTTTAATCATCCTGCTGTGTCTCCTAAATTGTGCCTTAGGGAAGGAGGTGGAAGATGTTTATATTTTCCATCAAAGACCTGTGCATATAGAAGCTGTATAGCCGTGATCACTTGCATAAGTTGCTTTCTGGAAAGATGCATGCTGTGGCTTTGTTGAGTGCTGCATTTGACCTTTGTATCTTTGTTCTCTTGGTCAACCTTTTAAAAATATTAGGGAAAAATGATTCTTTCAAAAAAAACATAGGTTTTGAAGGAAATGTAATATTCCTTAATAATGAAATAAGCAAAAGACGTAAGTGCTTAAGCATGGTTGCCCTTTTTTTGACTAGATCAGCAATTTTGGGCCCCAATTGTTGTTCACCCACTGAAAGATGTTCACCTAAGGCTGGGTACACACACGTGCAATAATTGTCATTGGGAAAGGATCTTTCACTATCCTTTCCAACGACACAAGATTGCATGAACAAGAGCTTTTGCTCCATGGAGAGGAGAGAATGACGGAGCGGCACCCAACTGTGCTCTCTCCCCTTCACTTTCACTTCACTTTCATTATGATCCTTCATTGTCCGTGGATCCACTTCGGAACAACAGACAAGGTGTTCTGTACACACGCCAGATTCTCGCCCCAAAATCAGCGCTGAGGCGATTATCAGATGTACGTAGCCTAAGTGTGTATTGAATGAGGAACCCTCCTGTCTGGCTTTTCCCATAAGACTTTGCTACCTTCAGGTGGATGGTAAGGTTGCTCAAGACTGTGAACCAGGCCGTTGGTTAAGACTTTACAAGAAGCATCTCACCTTTAGCCACCCATATTGAATAACTAGGAGCAGTAGTACCACCAACTGTTAAATGTTGCACCATAGTTCACATATCACAACTAAAGCAATGCTTCTAAGTGTTCTATAATATTATCAAGCCATGGCTATACAGCTTGGAGGTCATTAGAAGCACCTTTGACAGTCGGAAGCCCTAATTACAACCTATTGGAAAATCTGTCCATCTTAACTCATTGCTTCCAGATGGATACTGTCCCATCTGTGGACAAACTTATATACTTTAGCCCAGAAAAGCAGACGGCTCACAAAGAAGTTAGGTTTGCTAAAGATGGCTTAATAAAAGCAATCTATGCCTCCAATTCTAATAACTGAAATTATCAGACTGATGCTGATGTGCTTCTAGCAGTATGAAATGCCTCAGGCAGTTGAGGGCTGTATTTAACACACAGGGTAATGATGGAAAGTCTCAATGTGAGCAGGTCCAAATCCCTTACTCTTCCATGAAGAAGTACCATTTTAATGCTTTTACCTTTTCATTTTAATATGCGGTTTTCTAAAATTGCCAAAACATTCAAAGATCATCTGCATGCATGGAGGCTGCCTGGGGGGTTACTATGCTGTGTTTGTGTATAGAACACCCCAAGAAATTACATTCCTTTTAAGAGTGATTAGCTTTGGCAGGGGTTCATCTTTTTCTTATTATAGGCTGCTCTGGTGGTGATAATTAAGGCAATTTGAAGAAGTTCATGGTAAGGCTTACGTACATTTTTTTCTACAACAGAAGCAGGTAAGAATCTGCAATGGGCATAGTAAATTTGAGAAGGGTTTTTAGAAAAGAAACCTGGAGCTTTACTTTAATTCTGAGAATTTTGTTGTGTCAGAATCTCTTTTCCAACTTTACATTTTTAAGCTAAAAGTCAGCACTGGACAGAATTAGGGTAATACACTTAGTGTTGGGATTTATTATTCTATCAGCACTATTCCACCTGTGCATTTTCTAAAAGGGATAGCTAGGTGGGTTCACGTGTTCTGTTTCCTGCAGAAATAAGTTTGTGGCAAGTCTAATTCAGAATTTAAAATCCAACACAAGCTCAGCCAAAACACAAAAAAATTCTGTTTGTTCCACAGATGCTTTTTAGTATAGGTTAAAAAAAGAACTCAAGCTGAAATACTTACCTCCTTTCTGGCATTGTTCTCCTCAGATTTACCCAAACAGAAATACAGCTCCAATCCTCTCCCTTCCACAGCATTTAGAATTCGCCCAATTATAGAAGGAAGTAAGTGAAGAGAACCTGTGACATCACTATACTGCAGACACCATGAAAAATAAATCACCAGTATATTGGTCTTATTTGTGTAAAGCAAAATTTTCACAAAAAAAAGAAATACTGAGCATGTGTGAGATCGAGCATTTTTATTATAGGAAACCCCATAATGACACATGGCTGATCTCGGTATGTTCAGAAGGAGCAGCCCACAGCTTTATTCTTGCAGCTATAAAGACAAAAGGGGAGAACTCCCTTAAAATATTTTCAAAAAGTATAGCCACCCTTTTATTTAATGTTAAAATTGTGGTGATAGGCCCGCTTTAGGAGGACAATCATTTTTTGAAAATGGGGCTCAAGGATTTCAGGCTACTGAACCCTGAGAAGTGTATTCATTTTATGTGTTGTTGCTGTGTACAGGGATGTTTTTAGACAAAATCAATATGGCCAAAATATGAAATGGGGTCCCCAAAAGCACTGCATTCTAACCTCCCGCTCACATGCTATTCTGTCAGTTTGGGCCCAAGAAAAGGTAGTTGTTCTTGGTAATTGTCCATTTTGCCTCACCTAAAACCAGTCCTGCCTTATATTATTATCAATTTAAAGGAGACCTGCCAAGAGAAAAATATTATAGCATATGGAGTGGAGCTGGACAAGCTATATTTGTAATTCAAATCCTGAATTTTTGGGGGATCAAGTAAACAAGGTAAAAAAATCTAGTATGTCTTTCTTGGCTGTTTAAATCTCTCTAACTGCATTGACTGTATGTCTTTCCTGACTGGTACATGTTCTTCGGATCAGTAATTTCAGTATTTAACTGTGGGGAGGAGGTTACGTTGCTCAAAGAGTCATACGACTTTAGTATGAGTAGTATGAGTTCCAAATTAATTTAATACTCAGAAAAAAAAATATACAACCAACTCTTTTAGGGGTATTAGAGGCACCCATTCAAGTCAAACTACCAATTGCAGCTTCCACGGAAAAATATATCTGTGTCCTTCCTGTGACAGTCATGCGTCACTGTCCTCTGCAGGGCAGCAGATTTGCATCTCTGACCAGGAAAAGTGGTTGGAAAGCCTAAAAACAGAGAGCCTAGGTATTGACTGCACTTGTTTTTAGTTTTTACATTTGGAAAAGCTGAGACAGAAATATTGGAAAAGAAAGCATGCATTAAAAACAACTGAGAGTGCACATTATGGGGTTGCAAAGTTTACATGTTATGGATGTGAAATGGTTCACTTTAAAGTAAAAATAGTACACTTACGCTTTTAGTAACTGTGCTCAGTGACCTGGATGTAATTATAAGTCAAGGTGCTTATTTAATCAAAGAACACAGAAGTGGAATGAGTTTAGCAAATGTACTCAGACAATGGGTTATGTGTCACATGTAGTTCTTGCCAAGGACAAACACATGTTAAAATTGCATCCTGATGTCCTGATGGAAAACCTTACATTTGTATGAAGCATACTTTGGTTTCTAGATCAGTTGGTTTCAGAGCAGACAGTTTTGCACTGAACATTTTGTGTATTTATGTTGGTGCCAACATTTTAATTCATATATTACACCACATATGTCTTTGGCATGATAGTATTTTCAGCTCTAGTTTTTGCCATGATAACATGATAAATGTAGTATTGTCATAATTTTCTTTTTGTGTGAGGAGAGGGGGATACATTGTTTAATCTTTGACTGGGTGTTAGTTTGAGGTTAAAGTATATTTGGAGTGTTTTGGTTTAAGAAAGATTAGGAAAAGTTTAAAATCCCTTACAAGTTGTTTTTCCTGTATGTGTTCTGCTTGGAAGATTTCCATTAATTTTCTGTCTTAGAGAGGTAGTCCACCAAAAGCCAGGGAAATCTCCATCTTAGATGCCATTAGAACATTTTGGAAGACTTCCACTGAAAACTTGTTCTTTTTAGAAGATTTAGGATTCCTCCTTATTTTCTGTCTTGTCTATAGGGATTACAGCACAAAAACATGGATGATTTTCCCCAGAGGAAAACCAAAAATACGTACAAAGGTTCTAATCTATCTACTGTACTCTCTGTAATGTTAATACACTACTAGCATCTGGCAGCTTTGTAGTTTGATTGTATAGTATCAATCCCGGGGCCCCAGAGAGCAGCTTTGTTATGCAGAGTTACTAGCTTCTGTGGCTGAAAGCCTAGCCCTCTTGGATCTCATTAGTGTCATTTGAGGGCTCACTGGCCAACAGGGAAGTACAGTAGGAAGAAAAAAGTTTTTGGGGTATATTGGGACATGCTCAAACATAAGCATGACATATATAGGAAACGCAACACATATAGGAAATGTCTTAAAGCCAAATTGGAGATGAATTATACTTCTGTATCACTTATTGCTTCTCAGCAGTTATGTGCTAAAATGTCTGGCACTGAAATTCTGAGAATATAACTTGTGTATAGGGAAAGAGGAATCTAGATTCAGACTGGTTGCTATGGAACCGTATTGGCCCCTAAAACAATTTTCTTGTGGGAATGAAAATGAGGTCCATTATTCATTATCTATGCAATGTATGTATATTCTATAACATTGAATATAATGCAGCATACTGTGACCAAATTTTCAGTAGTATAAAGATAATAATATAGCTCCTATTCTGCCTATATCTTTCTTATGAGTCTTGTGTATGTACTGCTGTACTTTCTCTTTGATTGGGTTCTTGTATACAGTACAAATCCACAGCTTAGTATGGCAAGATTGCTGTGACCTTGGGAGACAATGAACACTATTCAGCTAAATTGTATGGGGTGATGCTACTTGCCATATAAGTTGACCAAAACACAGCTAACTGAATAATTTTATTATAAATATTGAAAAACTGAGTAGAAGCCTCAAATACTTTCATGAATCCACATTCAGAGGTAGGGAGCATTAGCTGCACTGATAGCTAGTCTTTATTTCTGGAAGAGACACCAGTACAGGACATGTAAGTGAAAAAATGTTTTGGAGGGGGTTAAAAATGAAAAGGAGCCAAGGCATTGGGAGTGGGGTTGGGTATTTGTGGACTTTAAAGTATCGGATGTGTATTCTGATGTGTAATAATTGTTTTCATTATTGCAATATGAATTTTTTTCTACCTATAACATTTAATACAGGATGCACCCAGGAGATACTCCCTTCTCCTAACCTCATCCCCGTTCACACTACCCAAAAGTTCTTACCCCCTTTCTCTGGCAGTCTATGGAATGCCAGATCTGTTGGCAATAAATTACCCTCTATTCACAAACTTCTCCTTTCTAAATCTCTGAAATTCCTACCTCTCACTGAAACTTGGCTTTCCTCCTCTGACTGTGCCTCTACTGGCCCCACACACATCACCGGACACACTTTAGACCTGGTATTTTCCAAACTCTGCAACCTCATCCTCCTTGACAACTCGCCATTTCCCCTTTCTGATAACAACCTTATCACCTTATACCTGTCGAATTCCTGACCCCCTTTGCCACATCCCAGACCTGGTCAATTACAGAGAGATATCCGTAATCTTGACCACAACCTATTCTCAAACTGCCTTGCGTCCCTAACCCCCACCCTCTTTAAAATCACATCCCTCGATAAAGCTGCCACTCAGTTCAACCACACTCATTTCCTGGCTCTTGATAAAGTTGCCCCTGCCACCTTCCGCAACCCCCATCCTGCTAATCCCCATTCCTGGCACAACAATCACACCAAACAGCTACAAAAGGCTGTTCGTGCAGCTGAGCGCAAGTGGAGAAAATCTGGCCTCCCTCAGCGCTGACTTCATGGACTACAAAGCCAAGCTACAAAACTGTAATACTGAGCTCACTGTCACCAAGCAAAATTATTTCTCTGCTGTTATTTCTGCTCAAGCTTCCAACCGAAGCAACCTCTTCTCAACAATTGACTCCCTCCTAAACCCCACACCTGCTCCCCCCACAACAACAATTTTCTGCCCAAGACATTGGCACCTACTTTAGAGATAAAATTGACAAAATCAGACATGATGTCTCTGCTTACCGGGCCAGTCCAACCATATCCATCCCTTCCACCTGTAAATCATCACTAACCTCCCTCAGCCCTGTTACTGTGGATGAAGTCTCGTCTCTTCTCTCTTTATTTGATCTACTCCGTGCCCATTCCTCCACCCTGGGCCAGCCCTAACCAAACTATTCAACCTCTCCCTTTCTACTGGTGTCTACCCCTCCGATTTCAAACATGCCACAATTCTCCCTATCCTGAAGAAAATCTCATTAGACCCCTCTCAACCTTTTAGCTACCTTCCTATCTCCCTTCTCCCATATGTTTCCAAACTTCTTGAGCGCCTTGTCTACAAAAGACTTATGATAACCTGAGCTCCAACTTTCTCCTTGACCCTCTCCAGTTTGGTTTTCGAGCTGCCCATTCCACTGAAACAGCCCTTACTAAAGTGGCCAATGACCTCATCAGAGCTAAGTCTCAAGGCAACTTTTCCCTGCTCCTTCTTCTCCTCTTTCCTCTGCTTTTGACACTGTTGATCGCCCCCTTTTAAAACAAATCATGCGCTCCATTGGTTTGCTTCCTATCTGTCTGACCGTTCCTTTCAAGTTTCTTTCAACGGTAATTCCTCCTCTCCTACTCTCCTCCCTTTGATGTTCCCCAAGGGTCAGTCCTTGGACCGGTTCTGTTTTCTCTGTACACCTTCTCTCTCGGTAGTCTCATATACTCCTTTGGCTTACAGTACCATCTGTATGCGGATGACACTCAAATTTATCTGTCCACCCCTGACTTGTCTCCCTCGGTCCTGGATAGGGTTTCATGCTGTCTGTTGGCCATCTCATCATGGATGTCTGACCGATTTCTGAAACTTAACCTGGATAAAACAGAACTCATCATCGCCCCCCCCCCCCACAAATTTCAAATCTCCCCCTGACATATTCCTAACTGTTAACAACATTGTTTTAATTAATTTTAAATAACGACATTATTTTAATATTAATGCCTGGTTATTACTTTAGGTTTACTAAGGAGTCTAAAGCTGTTCTAACTTTTTGAGTTTGCACATCAGGGGGGAAGTGGATTGCTAGCACTTTAGGTTTGAGCTATTGAGCTCTGTAAACAGACTTTTCACCAAAGCAAATCATAACTTTTAGACCTGACCATAATAAACATTTTCCTAAATGCACTAATGTAAATAAAAAAAAACATTGTTTACCATATATATAGCTTTAACTAGCTTTAATCCTGGATAAACTTAATGCAAGGTTTAACGCTCATCATAAAAAATGCGTGTGCATCATTTATTTTGCATGCATTAGCATTATGGAAGGTTTTAAAGGATACTAACAATTTGTCTATCTAATATTTTTGCAGTCATGTCAATTGTATTTATTGGCATTTTGGAATTTGTATAAAAGACTTTGAATATATTTGGTTTTGTTTAGGTTTTGTTGAATGATCAGGCATTTTATCCTTAATTAACTAATCGAATTGAGAAAGACTGCCGGCCACCAGAGTATCCAGAGCACCCATTGGGTCATTTATCTGTGTTTCTGGCAGCTAAAACAATATAAAGTGTTTGCTCACTGCATCAGAATCTTACATACCAGCATCTCATAGGTCTTATTCAGAAGCAGCAAGTTATTGTCAGTAAATTCAGTCCATGGCTTTGCCCCTTTCTTTGAACTTTTTGATAAATAACCTGGGTTTCTAGACCATGACAGACACTTTAAAGGACACAATGCCCATGCAGCTGCTCAGAGGCTAAGTCATTTGCATAGTCTGGTTTACCCAAAACCACCTCTAATTTCCTGCACATTTACAGCTGAGTGTTATGGACTATAAAGAAACATTTTAGTGGCATAATTGTGACTTCAAAGTGGGAAACTCCATTTAATGAGAAACTGGAACTGAGATGTGACCTGCATATAAAACTTTTGGAACTATACCTAATCACAAGAAAATAATCTCTCCTTTGCCTGTGCTTGAATATACCAATGTCATTCTTTTTTTTTTCTTATCCAATACTGACATTGCCCAAGCCCGGTAATATACACAATACCTGCAAAAAAAACCTGGACTGCATTAAATGTTTAAACTTGGAAACTTCTTGAATGGTTAGGTTAATTCCCCCAAAAATTACCTAACCCAAGACCTTAGACTGTATAAAGGAAATATGACTATGGTAGGGATATTATATTGTGAGCACCTTTGAGAGACAGTTAGTGACATGGCTATGGATTTTGTAAAGCGCTGGGTTATATGTTGGCGCTATATAAATACTGATAATAATAATAATATGTCAGGCCACATGATTCTTTCAATTTCTCTGTCACATTTACATTGGGTGTTTGAGGGTTGTCCCTTATATGGTTTACCACTACCAGTTGAGAGTGCACCCCATAAAACCTACATGTAGAATGCCCACCTGCAGGCATACTTATGCAGAATGGCAGCAGATGGAATGTCACAGGAACACTAAAGCACCCATCAATATAACCTAAGCACTTTTGGGTATCTTCTGCCCATCTATGCCTGTTTGGTTCCATCTATGTCATGTGGCCTATGCAGAAGCAATGCGGAATATTGACACCCATTAAACAACAATGCTGGTGGGAGAAGGGCTTTCCAAATTCTACTAAACTAAGGACTGGACTCCAGTAATTCCAGTGACACCCATGATAGGGCACTACTGATAGGGATTTTTACTGATACAGTAAGACACTATTCCTTCTCCCATTGACATCAACAATGGAGAACTATTTCTCCCACTGACCCCAATGATGGAGTATTATTTCTTCTGCTGACACAAAGGGAGACCCCATTACTCCCACTGACAAATTTATACAAAGCAATTTTCATCTCACTGACACCAATGCATAGTTTCTATAAATGATGCAGGGACACTTTTATTCTAGCTACTGATGCCAGGGAATCTTTTTACATCACCTATGCCAGGGTATTTATTAACTACCACTGATCACTAACACTGGAGCCCTTTTTTGCTGCAGGCTATATTTCCCCAACAGTTTAACAGGCAGTAAACTAGACCTTTGTTTAAAATGTTAGAAGACCCTGGCAATGCAATGCACAGAATCAATTTAAGTCTAATATGATGATGAGATAAAAAGGGAGGTGCTAGGCAGCGTCTGGTAAACTTTTATGTGTTTTCAACTCATGGTCCCCATGAGATATTCGCAGTTTGATAAAAGGTTTATATGTACATGTATTTAAATAAAAGACATCATAAGAAAAGATTGTTGAATTTCATTTGTCCCTGAGACCTAGGTAAAAAGTCAAAAATAAATCCCTAGCTTACTGGGGATCTGTGAGTTTGAGAGGCCAAACCCAGTACACTCCTGGTCAGCTTTCATCTTTTTCTGTGCAGGAAGTCGTTTAGTACAGTGTTCCTTACCTGACTTCTAACAGCACCCTCAAGTCATGGCCAGAAATAGCTTCCTACACAGGAAAGGAAGATGGAAGCTGACCAAGGAGGGTGAAGGTCACAAATCCCTGCATGAAACACACATAATATAATTTGATCCTATATTGAGGGTTCACAGAAAGTTTAATTAAAGTTTCCGCAATATACATACAGTAATTTTTTCAGAATATGCTAGTGTGTAAAATACCCCTACCTAATGTTAGTTTAAATTCTATAAAAAAAAAAATTCTAAAGCTTTTAGGTCTATTATTATGAAACTAAATTAACAATATAAATGCAGCATAAGCAAACTCTCCTAGTTTCTGCAGTAAATGTATGGAAAACCGATTGGAAAATAATGTGTAGAATGATAAATTGTCATCTTTTGCATGGCCAAAGCTTCAGTCAAAATTGTTATGCCTGTAGACACATATAGGAACCACAACCTATCTGTCTAGAGTGATCCTCTCACTTTAACAAGGATAAATCCTGCTGACTGATAAAACACAGGCACCTAGACATGTCCCTTCTCTACCCAAATTCCAGACCATTCTTATCAGGCAAACATTTATTGTTATGTTGGAGCTTGCCCATTCACTCAGAAGCTTTACCCAGTGAGAATGGTCCCATATTCAGGAGGAGCAGGTATACACAGGGATCTTTATATGCTTGCATTTTATAACAGTATTCACATCAGCATTTTGTTGTTGTTAAACTGAAGAGAAGATAGACTATCATGGGTGAACCTGGGTGACCCAGCAAACCTGGAATGGATTTGGTCCCGGATTGAAGATATTTGCTAACTAATAAGAAGTTATTTTAAGAAATCCCCCACCCAGGTTCTCCTATGATAGCCTAACTTTTCCAGTGTTGGAGAGCTTTTTAAAAATCAGACCCATTTACTGAGCACAATATTTAGAACTCTGGCCCAACAACCTATTTATAGGAGGAGCTCTGTAAGGTGTTGATTTTTTAAAGTGCTACATTTTTGGGAGGAGGTAACCAATGGCTGCACACATTTACCTGAGTATAGGTATTCCTACTAGGATAGGTATTCCTTTTTTAAAAAGGTAAACTGAGCACTAACCAATTATACTTTGTTTGAGGGGAATGGGGGAGAGTTTGTCTTTGGCTACACAATTAAGATGACTTTCAAATTAGAACAGCTGCAGTGTTTGCTAGAAAACTTTAGAAATCCATAAATTGTTATCACTTCTTTTTTGTGTTGCTCTTTAACACGTATCTAACATACAGGTGCACCTCAATAAATTATAATATAATTGAAAAGATAATTTAATATTATTATACAGTATATAGAGATACAGACAGTGACACAGGAGGAGAAGAGGACCCTACCCAGGAGAGCTTACAGTTTAAAAGGTGGGGAAGCAACACACACTAGGAAGGGGGGATATGGAATGGTAAGTGAATAGTAAGGGATTTTAAGAGACAGAAGACGGGTAGGCCAGTTTAAAAAGATTAGTTTTGAGTGCTCTTTTAAATGAACAGAAAGTAGCAAGCAAGACAAATTGGATGTGGACATTCCAGATAGTCAAGGCAGATAGTCACCGCAGCCCCAGGAAAGTCTTGGGGCCAAGCATTGTAATGGGAATATGAGTGAAGAAGTCATTAGTAGGTCATTGGAGGAGCAAAGAGAGCGGATGGGGGTGTATTTATCTGCCAGGTCAGATAGGAAAGTGGGACAAAAGTTGTGGATGGATTTGAAGGCAGGCAAGTCAGGCGGGATTGCTGGCCAATGAAGCACAGAGATACCATGGTCATTAAACCAGTTATTAGTAATTTGGGCAATGTGGGCAGGTGCCAAGTCCTGCTGAAAATTTGGATCAGCATCTCCATAAAGCTTTCTGAACAGAGGAAAGCATGAAGTGCTCTAACATTTCCTGGTAGATGGCTGCACTGACTTTGGACTTGATAAAATACAGTGGACCAACACCAGCAGATGATATGGCCAAATCATCTGATTGTGGAAACTTCACACTGGACCTCAATAAACTTGGATTCTGTGCATGTCCACTTCTTCTTTAGACTATTGGGCGTTGATTTACTCTGAAAAGCACTGAGCAACAGTCCAGTTCATTTTCTTCTTAGTTCAAGTAAGACACTTCAGATGTAAACTCTGGTTCAGAAAATTTCCCCCAAATTCTTGAATGGGCTGTGCTTCAAAATCTTTTCAAGGCTGCAGTTTTCCTTGTTGCTCGGGCACCTTTTTCTGCCACATTTTTTCCTTCCACTCAGCTTCGCATTAATATGCTTGGATACAGCTCTCTGTGAACATCCAGCTTCTTTAGCAATGACCTTTGGTGGCTTCCCCTCCTTGTGGAGGGTGTCAATTATTGTCTTCTGGACAATTGTCAAGTCTTCCCCATGATTGTGTGGCCTACTAAACCAGACTGAGAGGCAATTTAAAGGCTCAGGACACCTTTCCCGGTGTTTTGGTGAATAGGTGAGTGGTATGAGACACCCTGGGTATACACAATATTCTAATTTTCTAAAATGCTAAATTTTGATTTTTCATTACCTGTAAGTCAAAATCAGTAAAATGAAAAGAAATAAACACTTGAAATATATCACTTTGTGTGAAATTAATCTATATGAATTTCCCTTTTTGAATTGAATTACTGAAATAAATATACTTTTTGATGATATTCTAAGTTAATATGAACCTTTAGAAGATCTAAAAGGAAACACCAGACAACACAACTCAATGTAGTAATATTTATAATAGAATAGCATTATAATAATAGATATGACTATGGTAGGGATATTAGATTGTCAGCCCCTTTGTGATAGATCCCCTTTGGGATAGTTGGAGGTTTGACTGGGGACTTTGTAATGCACTGCGTAATATGTTGGCGCTAAATAAATACTGTGCATTATGTCAGTGCTATAGAATACAAGCATAATAATTATAATAGTAATAAAATATTACTGCCCAACACTGGGCTAAATTATTATGATTGAACTTGGTCCCCCATGAGGTTTTAAAATACTTTTTCACCAGGAGCAAAGAACTCTGTCCAGAAGCATTATAATTTCAGGATGGGAGGGGCATGGGGCATGGGGATATTACTAAAATAAATCAGCATCTCATTTGGTCTAAATAACCAACACTGAAGACATTTCACTACTCAAGAAGTTTTTTCAGTTCTAAAAGGTCTCCAAAACACATTTAAAGTGGACCTCAACTAAAATTTTTACTTTACATAAAAGAGTAAAAAACCATTTTATATAAAGTAAAAATATATATATATATTTTTACTACAACACCCTTTTTTTTTTAAAAAAAAGGGGGTGAAGCCCCTCTTATTCTGTCTTGATCACAGCAGAAATCAAGACTGAATGGGAGCACAGAGCTCCAGGGATACCTACATCCTGGGAAGCTTGTGGCTGCTCCTTCTGCACCCGATCTCGTGTCTGCAAAGTGTGAGATCGGGTGATGTAGCTGGAAGAAGGAAAAAGACAGAGCAAGATGACTGCACAACGCCGGGATGAAGGAAAATTCCAAGACGGCGTGGGACCCAATCGAGGACTTCTCCAGCACGATTGAGAGATCTGCAGGATTTAAGGTGTGATTTTTTTTTTATTTTCAGTTTAGTTCAACTTAAAGCATTTTTTAAACACATGGGTAACTCAGGTCCTTAAGCCAAACAACACAGAATGCTGCAAGAAGATGTTGATTCAAGATGTGATATCGGAAAGATTGTGAAATCATCCTGTTCTGATGACAGAATACATTTTCCATGGTGCCCTATGTAAACAGAACAAGGTAGTTTTATAAACTTTCACACCTACCATGTTGTTAGAAAGACTAAAGCTGCGTACACACTGCCAATTTTTGTCGTTGGAAAGGATCTTTCACGATCCTTTCCAACGACAAGGGAGTGCACGATGCATGAACGGTGCTGTACATACAGCACCGATCATGCTCTATGGAGAGGGGAGGGGGAGAGCGACAGAGCGGCACCCTGCTGCGCGCTCTCCCCTTCACTTTCATTACGATCGGCTGTCGTCCATCGTCCGTGGATCCGGCAGGTCGGTCGTCCGGACGATGGACGACACCGACTGTACACACGGCAGATTTTCGCCCGATAATTGGCCGATGCCGATTATCGGGCGATAAAAATCTGACGTGTGTACGTAGCTTTAGACTTGACACATTCCATGGTGGTTGGATCAAGGTGATTGGATTACCTATATGGTTATAAATGATGTGGTATGTTCCTGACACTCATTAAAAATTTGCTACTTGGATGAGCAGTCAAACACCTTTAACATTATAGAACAAATCCAACTGAATGTGCCTGACTACTACTAGCTATACCATGATCTGCAGAATTTTCACAGACACAGAGCACAAGTTGGATACATGGTAACTTTATCTGACACTGACAGTAAACACT
This sequence comes from Pyxicephalus adspersus, assembly GCF_032062135.1. Lineage (NCBI taxonomy): Eukaryota > Metazoa > Chordata > Amphibia > Anura > Pyxicephalidae > Pyxicephalus > Pyxicephalus adspersus. The sequence continues at coordinate 128,579,130 of NC_092858.1, forward strand.
AAATACATTGACTTGAATGGTGTGAATGGGTTTTAGTATCAACACAGATTAACTGAAACATATTTATATGGCATTTTGGAATAGGTATGAAATGTGAAAGTTAGGAAGGGAAATATTGCAGGCCATGGAGCCAGTGCATAGCTGGTGAAATCTTTCTGAACATATTTCTATTTTGGCATTACTGACATGGGCAGCTCATATGGAAAACAAAACTGCAGCTTTCTCTCATGCATTCCTAACAGCAGTTGGGAACAAAGTAAACAACCAAAATGATGATTGTACTGGTGCGCTGACAATAGCTGTCAATTAGAAAACTGCTGAGCTACACATGAAGGATGGACTTTTCAGAGAAGACAATACCATGACTGTTTCCTCATGACCCTGCAGAGAAGAAATAGCGACAGTCCGTATCAATGCTGCAGAGGGGATAGCAGATGAATGGGAAAACTAGCAATGTGAGTTAATGGATTGGAATGAGATTAAAAAAATCCCTTCTGGTGCTAAAACGGTAAAGCACAAAGACTTTAAAGAGCGACTCTAGGCATTATTAATAATCAGTCTGTGAACTTCAGAATATCTAATGTGACAAACAGCTGACACAACCTATCACAAAGCACTAAAGTCTATTTTGTAATATTTTTTTCATTGTACTGCCTTTACAGTCAGTTTCCTGCAATCAGTCATGCCTATCAGTTTCACCAGATAGGAAGTGATAGAACCTGCAACATGAACACATACACCAGTATAAAGGTAGTGATTGCTCAAGTCTTCCATAAACTATTGTATTGTATAAGTATATCGATTTCTATCCAAGTCCTTGTTGGAGATATCCCCTTGCTTCCTTTTTGGTGAAACCATTGTGACTGGGACAGTAAGAGAGAATTATTTTAACGGAGCCCCAGATAGCGGTAAAAAACAAACAGTCATTGTATTCCTTCCCTAAAGTTAAGGAAATGCATTGGCTGAACATACAATTTGAAGTAATTTTCTTGCATTTTCATCATGCTTACACAGTCTGTTGCCACTAAGACTTTCTTCCAACATTGTTTCATATGGTCTTCATTTTATTTTCAGGCAAATTCATCATTTTGGTTGTACTAATCATTGTAAATAAAACTAGAAGAAATGATTTTCATAGCTTTTCAGAGACTTCAATGTTATTTTTTTTTAGGCAGCATTCACATTATAGAGCTTTTGTGTGTTGTGTTAACATGTGTGAAGTTGTGCCTTGCTGTGTGTTTTGTTAAAGGGGAACTATACTCAAAAAAAAAAAAAACCCCCCTTCAATCCCGCAGGGCAGTCCGATCACTCGGGGGTGTCCGGCAGCAGGTCCTGCGTCGTCTCGGCATCTGTCCTGGAGCTGGTGCTCTGCCATCTTTGTCCTCTCTTCTGGGTTCTTCATCCTACGTCACCCGAACCAGGCGCGAGATCAGGTGATGTAGGGTGAAAAAAAAATTTGCCGATCTCACTGCGCATGTGTGAGATTGGCAAATTCTTCTCTTTGAGCAAAAAGGCTCCTTTTGCCCATGCCCGAGATGCTCTGACGTAGGTATCCCGGGAGGTTTTGCGCTCCAATTCATTCTCGACCGCCTAGGCAGACGAGAATTAGGGGACGGTGTTGCACCTAGAAAAAAAAACCAGATTTTTTACCCTACATAAAGGGTTCTCTACCCTTTTATGTAAAGTGAAAATTCTGAGTTTAGGTACTCTTAAAGGAAGGCCTATGACGTAGAGCATACACTATATTAAGTGAAACTAGGTGATCCAGCAAACCTTCAATGGATCTGGTCCAGGATTAAAAATATTTGCTAGTAAATAGAAAATGACTTTTAAGAAATCTATTCCAGGTTGCTAGCAAATGTTTTGAATTCTGGACCAGATCCATTACAGGTTTGCTGGATCACCCAGCTTCACTGAAGTGTATCCTCTCCAGCCTTGGATTTTTGCCCAATCGATCGTTCGTCGTTCGTTCGTCATTCATTTTGAACGATAAAAATTGGAAGTGTGTACGCAGCTTAACACAAGTAGCACAAGCCGACTGGCCAGTTCACTAGACACCAAAGATACAGTAGATACAATGTTCTCAGTAATTAATACTTAATAACAGAAGTAGTCTAGCTTCTCTCTTTCTCTGCAACAAATGTCTGTGTGAGGACACTAAGGACTGTGGCTGTTACTCAGCTATGCCAGAAAAGAGCACAGAAGAAGGACAGAAAGCAGCAGTATTTTCACTGAAGATAAAGGTATTTTAGGGCATTTCTACATGAAAGTCACAAATTAACTTGCAGGTTGAGGCTTAATATTGACTTAAACGAGACTTAAATTTGACTTTATCTTTTTTTCAATTGTTTACCTGTTAGCATAATTGTTGGTGGTTTTTGCTGTATATGATAGTTGGGGATTCTGCATTTAGGGCAAGCTGTCGTGGCCATCCTAAAGACTGTAGTATATTCACTGATGAATCAGCTGGCACTGTGTTTTCTTCTGCGATTGGCAATCTTGATTTCATTTGTCTTATTCTCTTCAGCATATTTTTATCTATATCTGCAAAAAATGTTTGTTTTATTGACCAGTAACATATTCAGAAAAAAAAAGTTCCTAATTTCTACGTCTTGCATTAATGTCTTTGGAATACAGCACATGATATTCTTTCCAGTATGGAATTAGTAACAGGTTTTCTCCTGGCACTAGTGGAGTGTGAAAGTAACACATGAAAGCTGTGTGCGCGCCTCATGTGTCTCCAAGAATACCCAGCATGTCAGAGTGTCACTTGTTTTTACAAGTTCATTCTGTACTCCCAGACTGCTTTGTCCTGACTCATGAGTGATCCCTGCATATGGCATATGTTTGGACCATAATGCAAACAAATCCATAGTAGCACGTTCCACCCAAACAGATCTGTTTCATTCCCAGCTGTGCATGTTTTGTGTTCTCTTCTCAAGTATTTATTACTGTCCGGAGAATTAGGTTTAACAAATTACCATAAAGACAAACCAGGTGTGAGACCACCTATTGGGTAAAACCATAGCAGGAAGGGAAAAGCATGGTAACTTTAATCAGAGACAGTAGTGCGCTGTATTTTAATATAAAGACAGAACAGAAGACAAATTTCTGTATGGCATTTTATGAACTTGACCACAGAGGGTCAAGAGTACAGTTAATTGTCATTATTATTAACAACTTTCATTTATAAAGCATCACCACATTACACATCACTGTACAAATATTACGGATGCAGATGACAATCCCAATCATGCCAAAGAATATATAAACTTGCTCTGAAATATGGAGGCTGTAATCATTGACCTTCTTCTGAAAATGTTACTGTGTGTTACAGACACATGACAAGCATCCAACAAAGCCACAATTCTGAAAGTCAGACACAGATGGGTTACTTGCATTTTTAAGCAAAGTTTATCAATGGTAGCCCACATATTTTTCATATAACAGGTTTCTTTAAAACAGAACATCCCCATGGCAGATATACTTTTGTTAAGATGTATTCTAGATCTAACATTTAAAGCTGACTGAACTTTGGGCATATGTCAAAATCACTCCCTCTAGCACCAGACATCTGAAAAAAGTTCCATGTATCTCTTTGGAACTGGGAACAACTAACAACCGTGGATGGAGGGTACAGAGGTAAGCTGTGGACAGGGGCTGCAGACATGACCTGTGGATTGGGGTGCAAAGGAAAGCTGTAAAGAAGTGGTGATCCCTGGAGAGTGTAGAAATATAGTGTATACAGTGTATAGTGGTGCAGAGGTTAGCCATGGACAGGGGTAGAGAAGATAGGTGGTAAAAGGTGAATTTTGGATAGCAGGGTTTACATATTAGCTGGGCGGGGTGTGCAATGATGAGCCATGGACAGTGGCCTATTGACTATTTTAGTGAAGTGCACTTTTACCTCTATACTCTGTGTTATGCACTGCTGACCCCCATTCCCTCCCTCCATTACACCTTTACTTTTTAAGCTCATACCACTTTTTTTTGTACACCTTTTAAAATGGCATTGATGTTTCCCACATGTATGTAGTGTAGACATAGTCTACACAGTTAGACATAAATTAAGCCCATTATTTAGGTAGGACTACTTAGCAATCATTGGTAAATCTAAAGCAAATTTTGCAATCAGATTCTAAGGTGTGGCTAGTTTATGATGGTGTTTTAGATTTGGACCTCAGGTGACCATAAGCCACCATAATGTGGTCTCCGCCTCTGCACTAACATCAGCAGAGCCAACTTTACAATTTTATGGAGCTTTCTGTAACACTGTGAAGATTTCCAGCCCTGAAGGTATTTGAATCTTGCCCGCACATTACATCACCCTATGATGTCTACAGACAACAGAGGCTGGTCAGACATGCAGGCATTATCTGACCACATTCAGGTATTTCAAGGAGAAACATAGAGGTTGCTACAGCTATTCTAACCCTTCATTCACCCCCCTGACAGCTGGTGGTAAAAATTAAAAGTAAAAAGAATTCAAGAATTCAAAGGATGACTCCCATTTCATATCTGCGGATATCTCAGGTGATACAGAGTTTCATATTGAAGATCATCTCGGAATGACTAATGATTTATTTGTATAGATGTGTTTAAAGCTGAACTCTAGGCAAACCTATAAACACACGTATAAAAATCTATAGGATTTGAATGTCTGCCTATCCAGTCCCCAGATTTTCACATCTGTGTCAGGAAGCACAGCTCTCTCTGTAGCAAAGTGGAGCAAAGACTATGCTGTTTCCTCATGACGCTGATTATAACCCTGGCCATCTGTAAAACTTTTCTCTACTTTGGTGACTTTAGTAGACACAGATAAGATTTCTGTAAATATAATATTACATCTGTGTCACAATGAGAGTTTTGTTTCTGTACTTTAATATCTGAAACCAGCAGGAAAGTACCAGCCTTGGCCCACTGTGCAGATACGCAAGTAGTTGCATTTATCTCATTTCTAGCTATTGTCTTAAGATCTAATTGATCTCCTTTAAGGTTAGCACAGTTGCCTTTTAGCAGCTCCCACGCAAGAACAATAATTAACCTCATCAGTGAGCTTTTCTTGGTCTTAAGTTTCAAGTTTCAAATTGTACACACTTTTCACTTCTGCTTTGAAAGTGTAGACGTTTTGGGGAAAACACATGTAAACTAGAACACCGAATAAGATTAGAATCTTAGCCCTGGATTCCTATTTGCATTTAAAACATATCCGGTGGATATATCAACTCGCATAAACAGCAACTGTACTGAGAAAAAATTGGGGATTTGACCCAATTGTTGTAAAAAGCCTTTTTTTGACAAACGGGCTATCAAAGTTTATCAAGGTTGAAAGAATCTGGTCCAAGAACTGCAGGATTGATATATAGATACGCTGTGCTGTTGTCCAGTCTCGAACGCAAGGTATGTTACATTTAAAGCCTAGTATATACAGGACGATTTTCACGTCACATGTGAAAAAATGATCGAATCTGATTTAAGTCTAAAAAAAAAGAACTGATCATAAGAGAATTGGTTACCAAGCTGATGTTTTGGCAAATATGGATTAAAAGTACACAATGTTGTGTGTATGACAGACCAATTAAATCCAGCAAAAATTCTGATCACTTTGAATCCAAGAAAGATGGTATTGTACATGCATGTGTAGTGTTTTGGGACTTTTAAAATGATCAATTACTGATTGGAAAACAAATTGGATCAGCTAGCCAAGTGCAAAATTGGCAGCTGATCTTGTCTTGTGTACGACGTCTAAGACCTGTCCTGAATATAGGCCACTCTGTGCTAGAGAAAAGATTTCATCCAAAATTTCCCCTGTGCGACTAACCTAATAAAATAATAATATTACACAGTATTTATATCGTTACGACATATTACGCAGCGCTGTACATAGTCCATAGTCATGTTACTAGTTGTCCCTCAAATGAGGTCACAATCTAATGTCCCTACCTCAGTCATATGTCTTTTATACAATCTAAAGTCAATATTGAGGGGAAGCCAAATAACCTAACTGCATGTTTTTGGGATATGGGAGGAAACCCACACAAACCTGCAAACGCAATACAGGTAAAGCAAAAGTAATTTTTTTAATGCTTAGCCAGAAAGCACTTCAGCTTTGCAAAAATCAAAGTTCACTCAGGTTACCTTAAAGTATATGTAAACAATAAAGTTATTTTATCTCCTTTATATATGGGCCTGTTAAATATACCATTGAAAGCTCCTTGGTATACCAATTTGACACATTTAAGGACTGGTAACCTGCTACATATTAACTTTTTGTTTTTGAGTTTTGATACACTTTAATTACCAAACAACATGACAACACAGTGTTTTCACTTTGAATTTCAAAGCATGTGTTGTCAGCTCATTGTACTACGTTCTTGATGTATTATAAAGAACACAGACCCTTTCCTACCCCTTCAAATTACAGGATGTCTGGTAAAGTTGACTGTGATATTTTGCATTTATAAGACAAAACTTTTTCAGTTGTATATTTAGGAGCTAATTGTTAGGATTTAAATAGGTGTGGCCCTCAGTAGTAATAATGTGGCCCCTTTCAGATTTATTCTCCTCAATGCACTCCACTGTTTTGTTTGATTTCAATACGCCAGCTATTACAACCATCAGAATATAAATTGAAATTCTACTTTTTCTTGGAGTATTAAAACTAGCCTCTCAGAGCCAATATTATATATCCAAATAGGATTTTAGCCAACCTAATTTTCTTACCTACTGTTGTTTTGGTAATACTAAGACTGGCCACTATAGTTAGATTCTGGCTATATAGTTAGATTCTTTGAACTCTAATTATAAAGCAGGGAATCTGTAATTCCCTGAAACATTCCCTGGTAGATACCCTATTTCTGTCATTTAAACACATGGACCTGGAAGATGTTCCACCAGAGAATGTTTGAGGGAATGTCAGATTCCTTGTTTTATCAATAGAGCCCTTAGTGTTGTTCCTGCCATAATCACCTAAAGGTTTCAGTGTTCAAAAGACAATCCCCGCATACAGGTACCCCTGCACATGGCGTGTTTATCACCATAAAATTAAAGTTTTTTAAACTGAGTACAGAGTAGCCTAATTTTTATTGTCAATCAACCTTAGCAGCACTTTATTGGATGCTTCCACTAATAATTACCTAATACTGGCATTAATTTACCTAATAACCTATTGATTGCTGCTTTTAGAACTCCACATAATCATTGGTTCTACTGCTGTGCATTCCATTGATTCTCAGGTAGGATATATGGCTGTAGAATGTTTTGAGGTAATTAGTTTCCATCTTTATGGGATGAGTAAAGTTTTTTCAATTTATAAGGAAGCACAAAACAAGATACAAGCACATGAACAGTTTTGGGAAGTAAATGTATTTCCCCATGAATTTGTAAGAAGCATTGTAGTGTCTTCTTTTAAACAAGGACCCATTTGTAAGCTGATAGTTAGGCCTGATTGCACTGCGGGCATATTTGATTATGATAAGTTGCTTTATGCACGCCAATAAGGAACTTGCTTTGTGAGTCAAGGTATTTATATATCCTTCCTAGATTACTCCTACTGATTTCTATAGTGCAGTTCATTGTTTCAAGATGACACGGTAATAGTTTACCTTGAACTTTTTCCAAGGTAGGATGGCCTGATTGGCTGTGCTAACACTTAGTACACACCTTAATGCTTTAAAAACTGCACTTACTCAGCCTTTTCTAGAGCTGTGTACAACATTCTGTAATTGGAAGACTTTTACTAAATGTGCAGAGTGCTAGATTGTTTTCTAAATGGAATGTATGAACGTGATTGTATTTAGATATATGTGTTAAGGCAACCTGCTTAATGCCAATAACCCTGTGTGTTAATCCTTTAAAAACTTCTTTTTGTATATAATTTGTAACTGTAGGGGTACCTGTAGTGTATATGTATGCATTTGTCTAAATAATTTAAACATACTTTTAAATTATATTATAAGTAGAATAAATACCCTAACTTGGCTTAGTATCAGCCTTAGTACCCCTTGACTGCTTTGTCCATACCTGTTCATTTCTGGAGTCAATGTGAAGTTGAGTTTTTTTTCACTAGAAATAACAGGTTGCAGGAGTAATCTTAATTTCCAAAAGTTTCACTGAATGATGACAGCTGTCAGAACTGTATAAACCGTTTTACACAAAGTGTGACTTGGGTACACAGACATTCCAGGTTGGAGCTTTGTTTAAAATGTATTAAATTTAACTACTGCTAAATATTTTTTTTATTTTATCAACCACAGTCTATACTCAAGTATAAACCCCATTTTTTCCTTTCCTCAAAATTCCATCAAAAACAAAACCTTGGCTAATATTCAGGTCTTAGTTATTACAACCTGCATCTTGTCACTTCTGCTTCATGTCACTAATGTCCCTGTGTGCCACAGCCCTCTCCTCTCTGTCTTACTGATTGGGACATCATTACTGGAGTAAGATAGATGAGAGAGCACCATAACACATATGTGATTCCCTGCTGCACTACTTTGAATACGGGAAAAGAAGTAAGAGGAGAATGTAAGCAGATAAGAGAAATAAGGGACATTGGTGAAGCAGAAGTGGCAAAATGCATCCTGTGTAAGGGAAATGAGAGCAGCTGCAGGAAACAGTGGGTATTAGTGACAGGGAGCAGAAATAGCAAGATGCAGTCTGTAGTAGGGAAGGATGTAACTGGCTGAAGGAGGACACAGGAGGACATTGGGGACAGAGGGCAGAAGTGGAAAGATGATATATATTGATATATACTCTGAATAGTTTACACGCAATTGTATATGTTGGAAACACTTGATTGTGGAAATGATATTACAGTATTTATAAAAAAGCTAGAGATAAAAAAATCTGCAACACTGGCTTCAATTTTTCTTAGTACTAGATATTTCCCTCAATTAATCATAGAATCACTTGTAAAGCTAGATATAGTTAAAGTAATATCTGCCCATGTATACTGAACACAGGACAAAGTTCATTGCAGGTGCCCATGGGACAATAACATATAATCTGTTTTATACAGGCCTGGCTGGAGCCCTTGTAAAAGATTAAAGGAACCCAAAGCTGGTGAATGAAGTAACTAAACAACACATTCTTGCACTTCCACTTGACATTGCATTGTGCTCCCCTGACAACCCCTCCCCCACCTCCTGTTTACCACTTTCTGGCCTGTTCAGAGCTCCTTCCCAAAGCCATAAAAACATTATTGAGGAAATTTAGGTGTGTGTCAGATTCATTCCATCTTAGCGGATACCTCCCAAGAAAAAATAAAAACATTTTAAGCAAACTAAAAGTCACCTGTGTCAGATTTTCCCCACAAATTTACCATTCATTGAACTGATTAACAAATGTTCAAAAGGAAAAACATTTTGGGCTCATACACTTACAATGTTGGCAGAAGTTGCTCGCTCTGAATTCCAGATGGAACACATTCAAGCCAGCTGCTCTATGGGGCCCATTCATAGGCAGTGAGCTTAGTCTGTAGAAGCAGGTCACTGCTTTGCCCTTTTGCTGCAGATATTTAACGCAGATGTGATAGTCTCTATTAGCCGCCAATCCAGCCCATTGAGGGTTAAGGCAAAGACATCTCCATGAAGAGTAATATATTCTTCTGTGTTCTGAGGCTGCTTAAGTGCTTGCTTGGAATAACCCCCAATGTTATGAGATTATCACGTATACCTTAGGCCCATTTATCTGCAGATCAAAGCAGAGACCTGCTTCTAGAGACACCCTTTGTGCCATTCACGCTACCATTTTCTTTGTAGAAACAAAGATTTGATCACACCGATGACTCAGATGCCTTAGGGGCACATTACAGGAGTCATCCTATGGCTGGTGACAGGATCACTAACAAGGCACAAGTTTCAATACAGTCACTCCCTCTCAAGCCAGGCCACACAGAAGTCACTTCCCCCCCTAACAAGAGAAATTTGGCAACATTTAGGGCCAACAAAGGAGTGATAGCTTAGAGATAAGCCAAAGCATATCCTGAGTGCTTCTGGCAATATGTAGACAGCCTTAGGCTACACACACACTTACAATGGTTCTCGTCTGATAATCAGCTCAGGGCCGATCTCCGACGAGAATCTGGCGTGTGTACAGCGTCCATCCATCCTGGCAGATCTACGAACTGATGATTGATCTTAATGGAAGTGAAGGGAGGGAGGGTGCAGCAGGGCGCCGCTCCGTCGTTCTCCCCCTCCCCATTGAGCTGTATGTACTGCACATGCATCGTGCAGTAGTGTGCAATTATTGCACGTGTGTATGCATCTTTCACGATCCTTTCCAACGACTATTATTGCACGAAGCATGAACGAGAGCTGTACATACAGCACTGTTCTGCTCAATGCAGAGGGAAGGGGGAGAGCAACGGAGCTTGCATTACGATCGTTGGTCGTTTATCGTCAGTGGATCCACCAGGACGGTCGTTCGGACGATGAACAATGCGCACTGTACACACTTCAGATTCTCATCCGATATCGGCCCTGAGCTTTAGTGTAAGGTTTCAATCAGACAAATGGGGCCTCAAAGCAAAGCCATATCTGTTGTGCAAACTGTTTAGGTATATCAGGTAACCTGATAAAATGAAAAACATGAACTGCTCATTTAGCATTGTGATTTACAAATGTGCTGCCTTTGGGAGTCCGTCTAGGGCAGGGGTGTCCATACTTTTTGCAAAGAGGGCCAGATTTGGTGAGGTGAAAATGTGTGGGGGCCGACCATTCAGCAGGTACTCAGGATTACTGTGGGCATGATCTGCGCTGGTTTCGCACAGCACACCCCCAACAGGGTGACGTTATGGATTCCCTGTGCACAGTCCAGTGTCAGTGCGGGCTCCGTGCAAAGCACATTCTTGGAATCAAATTGGGAGGGTTCTGTGCCGGTCCCGCACAGCTTATGCCCACTATAATGCCAGTGCTGGCAGGCCGCATAATATTGATTTTATGACAGAGGCTGTGGGCCGGTGAAAATCTGAACACGGGCCACAATTGGCCCCCGGGCTGGACTTTAGACATGCCTGGTCCAGGGCATAAAAGCTAGATTGAGTCACAATCCTTTATCTAGCATACACATACAGACATTTAAGGGTCTGTTTTCACTAGAGTTTTACTTCTGGCTCATTTAAAATAACAGAGAGCTGGTGTTGCTGTGTCCCAGGTTCACATGGACAGTTGCGAAGTTGTGCAGTTTCTCAACCACATGCAACCGCCTTCAATCATGTTGACATTTATCTATAGAGGACAACAGACAAAGGTGCATGTTCAATATAGATAGAGTGACAATTGACTATCAGATGCTGCAAGCAGTGCCTGTGAACATAGAATTTACTCTGGCGGTTGATGAACACCTGGCAATTACCTATCACAATCACATCTATTTATTAACCAAGCATTAGGCTGGCAGCAGATTGGCAGTTGGTAAGCTGCTAAAAAATCGTCATTGTAAACCTTTGCTTATACTGAGTAGTGTAAGACCTTACCAACACAAATCATTTTCCTGTGTCAGTATATTAAATGTTTTTTTCTGGTTAGATTGCATGTTTCTCTTGCAAAGTTGTGTAGCAGCTTGTAGTTTTGCTTTCTTACACTTGAAAAGGACAGGACAACTGCATGAATAATTCATAAAATCAGTATTAGCAAACATTTGCCCATCATGTCCCACTGTCACACACATTCGATACTGAACTAGGCACTAAAGAGCCAATGTACCCAAGGGCTAAATTACACCAACAATGTTTAAATTAATTACAATGCAGCCACACAGAACTGGTATATCTGGTATCTATTTATTCGAATTGGTTAAATTTTACCAACCCCCCCTGAAAAAAAAGACTAATTATACTGTGTTTATTTTTTATGAATGGCCTCTTTTCCTTTGTAACAATCCTATTCACTTTAAGATCGTTACAAAGAACAAGAGGACACTCTTTGCGTCTGGAGTAAAAGAAGTTTAAGCTTCGGATAAGGAAGGGATTCTTCACTGTAAGGTCTGTGAAAATGTGAAATTGGCTCCCTCAGGAAATAGTTTTAGCAAATACTATAGATTGTTTTAAAAGCTGGATGCTTTTCTAGAAACGCAGAATATACCTGGGAATTAAAGTTTTAAAGTTAAGATAACAGACTGTTGACTGTTGATCCAGGGAACATACGATTGCTTAAGGGAATCGGGAAGGAATTTTTTTCCCCTGTAGTGTAAATTGTATCAGGGTTTTTTCTTTTTTTTTGCCTTCCTCTGGATCAGCTATGTTAATGGGTTTTTAATAAGAATATGTTTAATTCCCTAGTGGTTGAACTTGATGGACTTAAGTCTTTTTGTAACCTAATATTTAATTTTTTTTTTGCACAAATCTAGGTTTTAAAAAGTTGCACAAATATCACATGACATTAAAAGATATTCCTTTATTCTACAGGTTGGTTGCTTTGACAAAATATAAAATGTGTGTGTGTGGGGGGGGGGGGGAGTGGTAAAGAGGCTAAAGTGTAAATAAAATTCTGCTTTGAGAATTTGTGATCAAGCAGCTCTTTATTGCAAAAAAAATCCCGGGTCTCCAGTCAAAAATCCCAGCTTCCCCTGCAGCTGTTAGAAATGAATGAACTCCTGTATGTGTGCATGAGAATTACATAATCTTGGAACGACCAATCATGATGGCTGAAGATGGAAAGCAGGAAGAGGAGAAGAAGATGGTGGTTCCCATGACTGAACACAGATAGATGAGTGTATTTAAAAAATTGCAATCACTCAGCTAGTTATTTTATTGCAGAAGGGACATAGTGTGTCTCTTCTGCAGTAATGGACCTGCCTGGTAACATTTTTCTTTCTAGAGGTTAGTTCCACTTTAAGTAATTTCCAGGCATAAAATGTCTGTTTTTAACATGTGTGTGAAAAATAAAAATGCCCCAGCAACAAAGCTGTTAATATCTGCTCCTCGTTATCTTATAAATTGCAATAGTTTTGATTTAGCAATCAGCTGTGAATGATTTTCTGCACAGTTGAGGCTAGAGCTGAATCGCTCGATCATCTAATTTGGAACAGGACACAATAACGTCGGGCTCAGCAGTAGGAACCACTGGCATCCAACACACCCAGAAGTGTTCGCATACAGAAGCCATGGTAGCATTTGAAGACAGTGAAGATTGGATGTTTGAACAGAGTACTCTCTGCCTGAGGTATAGATAGCCAGCTTCCACCGCTGCATACCAATTTTAAGTCATTGAGGTCTCTCACAATGAAGGTAAATAGACTTGCTACAACGATATTCTCTGAGCTCTCCAGCTTCCATTTGACCCTTGTGTCACTTTGAGATTCAGTGCATTAATGGTGAAATGGGAGACAAATGCAAAGAGAAGAAGGAGTGGTCCTATGACCCCACTGACCCTCACACAAAGGGTTACTTACTTCACAATGTTTTTTAAACATGTAGAACAGTATCAGATGAAGAAACTGCTTTGTTCTGTTTTTTCATAATTGTGTTTATGTCTTTCCCGTGCGTTTCTTGTCACATAATGGAAAACTTACAATAACTTTGTACCTGTAAAGAAAGGAAAAAATATATATATATATATATTATATAAATTAAACACAATCCTCTCCTTACTATGCTACAAATCTCAGCTGAAGTTCCTTCAATACCAGACATTTCCAAAAGTGTTGATTTCATGTGTTTGACAAAGCGTTTCTCCAGCTACCCTCCCTGTCATTACAGAACACAGCAGTAATATGGCAAGAGGCGCCAGTGAGCACTATTGGGGACAAAGGATGGGTGGACTGGTGACATATACTTAGTAGAGCAACGTTTGGCTGCACAGAAACTAGGAAAGACACATTTTCAGTGGGCTTTTCCAGACCTAGTGAACCAAAGTGTTTTGCTGTGGGTTAATATTATTAATAAACAGGATTTATATAGCGCCAACATATTACGCAGCGCTGTACATTTATTAGAGTTTGCAAATGACAGACAAATACAAACAGTGACACAGGAAGAGAGGACCCTGCCCTGAAGAGCTTAAGCTGCGTACACACGTCAGATTTTTCTCGCCCGATAATCGGCATCGGCCAGATATCAGGCGAAAATCTGGTGTGTGTAGTCGGCATCGTCCATCGTCCGAACGACCGTCCTGGCAGATCCACGGACAATGAACGACGACCGGACCGATCCTAATGCAAGGGAAGGGGGAGAGCGCGCAGCAGGGTGCCGCTCCGTCGCTCTCCCCCTCCCCTCTCCATAGAGCAGAACGGTGCTGTATGTACAGCACCGTTCATGCATCGTGTAGTCCTTTGTTGTTGGAAAAGATTGTGAAAGATCCTTTCCAACGACAAAAATTGCACGTGTGTACGCAGCTTTACAATCTAGGACGTGGAAGTAACACACAATAGGAGGGGGGATATGTAGTGGTGAGAAGTAGTGACGGTTTCAGAAGACAGGTAGGCAAGTTTGAAAAAATGGGTTTTGAGCGCTCTTTTAAATGAGCAGAAAGAAGGAGCAAGTTGAATAGGACAAGGAAGACCATTCCAGAGAATTGGCGCAGCTCTAGAAAAGTCTTGGTACTGTGCGTGTGATGAGGTTATGAGTGAGGAAGTCAGTAGTAAGTCATTAGAGAAGCAAAGAGAGCGGCTAGGGGAATATTTTTTTTACCAGGTCAGAAAGGTAACTGGGACAAGAGCTGTGGAGGGATTTGAAGGCAAAGCACAGGAGCTTGGATTTAATGGAAGTGGTTAGAAACCATTTTTTGCAGGCAGCTACACACAGGGACAAATCAGTTTTCCCATGCGGCTGCTTTTTGGAAATCACAGTTTGGTGGTTACCTGTGTTGCGGATCGGCACACAGCAGCACTGGGCAACCACGTGTTTTTTTGCTGTGGGTATGAAAGGGCCCCATATCTTCTCTACAACTATGTGGATTACTAGGAGTTTTTCCTTTCTTACATGATAGAGGTGCCGAAGTAAATTAATGAGCCAAAAACAGAGAGGGCTGTGTCCATGTAATGCACAAAGAACCATCAAGTCTGCGTTCAGGTGGGGTATATAAAAAAAAAATGACTATAGAATAAATTCACAAGGCTTTGCAAAAGGATCAAAAAGATGCTTGTGGACTAAAATTGCTCAATTTCCCGATTGTGCCTGATTCAGAGGCGCTTCCATGTGTACCAATATGACGCAAACAATGCATCACAAAAAATGACCTGTTTCACTTGCTGAAAAGTCAAAAGCATTCATAGCATGCAGTAAGGAATTGAACAGGCAGTGGGAACAGTGGTTCCTGGTGGCCAGCACTTTGCCATCTGCAACCCTGGTTCTTAATAAAGCAGCGTTTAAAAATCTTACAATGGATGGTACTAAACCAGCCACCACTTCCCCAATTCATTCCCTACGGGAGGCAGATGTGCTTACAGGGGAGATGCTGGCCAGTGGTGCAGCTAGACAAACGCTTTAATGGGAGTCATGGTAAGGAGAGGTATTTTGCATTATATACTAAACAAAGCCTAAATATAAGACAAAATAAAAATTCAGAACACATGTCTAATCTAGATAGCCCCCGCCCAAAAAAAATTAGGTAGATTATTCCTAAACTATTCCTAAATGCCTAGAATACACTTCATCTCACTTCTAGACATAAATCATTTCAGCAGGAGAAACTCACTTCATTCTACTTCACACTTGCACACTGACTTTAACACCTTGGATGAATCAGCTTACAAATGTGAATGTCATATGTACACTCAGGGCAAGTGTGTGCCTGCATATACAAAAAAAAAGTGTATGATGTCATCAGAGTGCTAAAATATTAGTGAAAGATTCACAGTTGTGATTAGCATGGAAATCTGGTGGAAAACACATGCAAACTTCTGTTACTCATTACTGAAGAGCTCCTGTTTATCATTGCCTTCTTCCAGCACAATGTATAAATCTTCTTTGTTTAAATTAGTGACCTGTGTGCTTCCTATTGTAGGTTGTATACTTACGAAGATGCATTATCACCTTGCAAGGGATATTTCACTTAGTTTGGTGAATGTGGGGAAAATTCACTTTGCAAAGAATACCCAAAGTTTACATGCAAGGTAATCTGGAAAAACAGGATTTTTTGCACCTGACTGGATAGTAGAAGTCAAGTCAATTTCACCTCATTCACTAAGTGAACTATTTCTCTTCTTTTTGCTGTGTGAACAACCTTCAATACTTCATCCCCTTTGTGTGATCAGTCGGCATTCATACATGGCCGTGTTGCACGTGTTTCTCTGCTGCTAATGGCAGAGTCATGTAGGAGAGAATTCCTGTAACCTCTATGGAATTGCTCCCTCGCCGGTCTGGAAAGCTGCAGAATAACGATCGCTGGGACGCCACTTGTCTCGGTAGCGATTCCATAGAGACTAACACAAAGTCTTCCAGCGATCCAGATGCTGTTGATGAATTGCCAGTATGGAGATCGCCTCCAAAATGATCTTAAAGCGTACCTAAACTCAGAAATTTCACTTTACATAAAAGGGTAGTCAACCTTTTTTATGTGAGGTAAAAATTATGTTTGTTTAAGTACAACACTTTTTTTTTTTTAATTCTCGATCCCCGATAAATGGGAGCGCAAATCCTCCCGGGATACCTAAATCAGGCATTCCGGGAGGCTCTTGAGTGCTACTTCTGTGCATGCCCAAGCTAGAGTAAAGAAAAATTTGCTAACCTCATGCATGTGCAGTGAGATTGGTAAGTTTTTTTTCCAACCTATGTCACCAGATCTTGTGTCTGGGTCGGGTGATGTAGGATGAAGTACCAGGAAGAAGAGGCAAAGATGGCGACGCTCGGTGCGCCGGCTCGGATATGGATGCGGGGGACGACACGGGACCCGATGGAAGACACCTCTGCGGGATTTAAAATTAGTAGATTTTTTTTGTTTTAGGCATTTTTGAATTTAGTTCTTCTTTAAGAGACCATGAAACCTTCTATAAGCGATGGGATAGAAGAGGCACAGAGCTGCATCCATGTAATGCCCAGCTAATGAACGCTCTGCCTGTGTGCATCACATTACTGTATAGAGCGCTCCGTGTGAATGAGGCCAGCCACGGGTTCAGCACGGCAAATACGTGTTATGAATCACTCAGCGAATCATTCACAGACTATTTTCACTCGTTGTGATTTCCTACAGCTGGAGGGATCGTGTCCCATGTGTAGGGGTGTGACGGCCTTGTCCGTAGGGACGGGTGTCTGCCAGACTAACGGGGAGACGGCTCGGTCACTGGGGCATTTTAATAAGCGGGGAATTTTGGTAGAGCCGGTCCGATTAGGACTAAACTGAGAACACTTTAACCCTAGGGAGACACAACAGGGCCCTAATCATAGCTTGTACAGAACCATAGCCGTGTCTGGCAGCCTTATCTGCGGAGAGTCGGCGCAGCTGTGGTGGTGAGAGGGAGAGGAGCGGGGAGGGCAGCCTGTGAGGAGAGAGGAGGCTGCAGCCCTCACTGCGCTTCCCTCATACGGAACAATAACAGGAACCTGCCAGGGCTCCCCATCCCGGCCACACAAACTCATAAAGTCACACAGGAGCAGCTGGGTGTCAGGTGAGCCCGCACACCTAGGTAAAGGGGAAATAACAGCTCTCCTGTCCGGCCACCTGCAGCCAGACATCCCAGGAACGGAAGCACCGGCTGTGAGGAGAACAGACCGCCAATACTTTGCCCCCCATTGCTGGACGGCCGAGGAGCTCCCAGAGACCCCCCGAGAAAAGGTCAGATGATGGCTGACGTGTCCCTGTGCTCTGTGTATTGATTGCTGTGTATTGATCCCATTGTGTTCTGACACATCGCTATTTGTTACTCCCGGCTCTCCTCTTCAGCTTTACATAACAGGAAAGCCGCCCCTATCTGCGCTCAGACATTGCCAAAGCGGCCGGCGGCTTCCTAAACTTCGCTGCCGCGATATGCAACTTTATAGCAGGGGGAGGGGAGCATCCGGGGGGGGGGGGGGTGCAGTAGTAACAATGATCACAGGAGGACGGCAGAGACCTTGTAGTCCGGGGACATCGATACTAGTCCGGTATCCTTCTACCAGTGTGTGCGATATCCAGGCTGACAGCGCAGGACGGGGGTGCGAGGCTAGCAGAACGGGACAGGCACCACATAGGAAGGACAGGACAGGCAATACATAGGATAAGGGGACAGGACAGGCAATACATAGGATGGAGGGACAGGGCAGGCAATACATAGGATGGAAGGACAGGACAGGCAATGGGACAGGACAGGCAATACATAGGATGAAGGGACAGGACAGGCAATAAATAGGATGGAAGGACAGGACAGGGAGGACAAATGTGGAGACTGGTTCCTTAGGAACCAGCTCTTGCAGTGCCAGTGACCCAGAGAGAGCCAGGCTGGATCGCTAGGCCCCAGGCAGATCTACACTGGCCTCAGTAGGAAAGTCTAAGCATTGGCAGCATGTTGGAGAGAAGAACTCCCTGTGTGGAAGCAGTGATCTCCCTGCAGAGTTTCGGCACACTCCCTGCCTAGTCAGACATATAGATCTGTAGTCAGCAGAGAGACCACTGCTTACACGCACAGAGCAAGGGTTCTGCTCTGCAACATACTGGAAAGAAAAAAAATGTACTGAGACTGATGAAAAAAAGCCATGAAACGTTACACATTTTAAATTTAAAGCCCCCTATTATATATGTTTTTGGATTAAACTCAGATTAGGAGTGCTATAATAAAGTTGGTCCATCGATCATCTGTGTCCAAGTGCTAGGTGCAGCGAGCCCATGATTTCCGATCGGACATAGTTTGGTGGGATTTCTATATACAGGAGACGATATACCAAGGGCTGAATCTCTGCCCGATCTTGTGTGGAGGTGACTCCGCTAAACACACCGCCGACACGTGCAAGCAGAGCAGCCTCCTGCGGCATGCCGCCTTTTCCCCACGGCTTAATCGCCGGCTAACTGAAAACATGAATCGGATGGCGCTGCTGGTAATTAGCCGGGGAAGGTGCGCGGTGATCTCCCATGGACCGCCGGCACACATGCGTCCCAAGGGCAGGATGTGTGTGTGTTCACCTCGCTCTGATCCCTCCGCTGTGATGCAATCGGGGGATTAGAATGCCGCCGGAGCAGCCTGGTGACGGAGATAAGCGGCCTGTACGCGGAGGGTGGCCGGAGATGACAGCATTGTCAGCGATCGATTGGCACGAATGCTGCGTTAACCCTTCCTGCACTCGCTCTGCCTAATGTGGGGGCTGGAATAAAATGCCAGGAGGGGGATGGTGACAGCCCAATAATTGACAGATCCTTACAGATTATGTAAAGCTGATGAGGATCCTCGGTTTACCGATAGGAAAATGTGTAAATATCGGGCCACTCCATGCGCGATTGGCACGACAATAATAGAAGATGGCTACGACGTGCCAGTAATAGGCGGCACAGCCTTCACCCTCCGGTGCCTGGCACATCCGACGGGGTAATGTCAGCCGCAGCGGATTGAGGAAGTCCCAGGCGATCAGCAGGAAGGGTGCGGGCTCAGCGCCTGTCACAAATAGGTGACTGAGAGTTAATTAGAAAGTATTCTCCGGATCAATGACTCGCACAGCCCATTAGCTATTCCGCTGCCTAATTGCACGCCGCGCTGCCATCTCCACGACGGAGCCGCAATCAGCAGCTGGGGATTAGGGAGATTACACGGCGTTTAACCCCTTCTTAGCCCGGGGATGGCGTCATTACATGGAAGGCTGTCTGATGGGGGGATAATGTGATTTCTGATGGGCCAGACCACGATTAGTACTCACAACCTTTCCTAAACCGTGCTGGGGGTGAATAGGCTAATGGCGATGTGCCCAGGAAAAGCTCCCTCTTGGAGGCATTTACTTTCCTTTTTCAGAAAAGCATTGGAGATTTGTATTTCTTGGGATGCTGAAGACAGATCGGAATATTGCAACCTAAAAAACATTGCTTAATTATAAATAAACCCAGCAGGCAAATTCCTTATAAAGTGTAACACATTCACAGTGATACTTCCATTTCATTCTCAGTATTTATAAATAAAACCAGCAGTCCTGGACTCCATAAGCATTTGGAGTTGGAGCCTGTTCTTGTCATGGGAGCTTGTTTGGTATTCTTGCATTTGCCATGTCTTCTGGACAAAGCATTGTAACCTATTAAAGGCCAATTAATTCTCTGGCAATAAACCAAGCCCAGAGTACAAATAGTGGGGTCAGATGGTCCAAAATTTACGGCTCACATTTGGGCAGAAGTCTGCCCCATAGTAAACACCATGGACTTTAAGAGAGGCCCAGCCCACATAAATGAAGGATGAGGTCAGTTTGCAGTGGGGTTACAGTCCGCGCTGATATTCCACCAGGAGCTGGAACTTCTACAAAGTTTTGATTTAAAACGGGTGACAAAACATTTCCAATATATACGCCAAAGACCTGAGACTTATTCAAAGTTAAAGTATGTCAACGGGAATGTTCTCCCCAGCTGAACATCAGGCCTATGTCATGTATTATAAATCAGTGATCATCATTAGTTCAGATGGACTAGCATGGGTTGATTTTCTCTGTATTTATCCTTCAATGTATAAAGCTCAACCCTAGACATGGCTTCCATCTTCTACAGTTGCCTATCCTGAAACAGCTTTCACTACAAACCTCCTGGCTAGAGGACATCCAGCATTATCTAGACCAGGGGTCACCAACCAGTGGTCCGCATAAACATTACTATTACACATACACATGCAATTACTCTCTCACTCTCTCTCACCTACATTCCACTTACCCATTTGTTCATTCACTTCTACATTTCCCTCCTCCTTCCCCTGACCCCGCTGATCACCTCCTCATATGGACACAACTTTTGCTGTCTGTCCCCCCAGGATGTTAAGCAAGCAGGTCTGAGCCTGCTATGGGAGAGGTTTCTTCCCATTTGAATGACACATGGCTCCCCCAGCATGTGCGGTGCGGACCTGGCGCATGCCCGCTCGCTTCTACTACATGCACCTGAATTTAAAATGATGAATCCATGTGGTCCGTGAGGTCTGAAAGGTTGGCGACCACTGATCTAGACTTTTCTTCCCCAGGATTACCAAACCTGGCCTGTGTCTTCTATTCATTGGATTTCAGTTTTTACAATCATGGATACTCAGTATCACACGTAGACCAAAGCTTTCTGTTTTATGCAAACTAGGTGGGGCCCCTCCAAGGCACGATTTGCCTGTGCTGCATAGAGTATTACAGAGACCAAATAATGTCACTATGTCTAAAAAGGTGCACGCTAAGCATGTTGATTGGGGGGAAAAGAGAAACCACAGAATTTAAACTTGTTAATTCAACTTGAACTTTAAATAGGTTTCTTTACCAGCGAAAATTAGGATATGTATAACCAGCCTATAAACTGTACACTGTTTTAAAGAAAACAAAATGTGATACAATTTTAATTTAAAAATACATCTAAGTAATAAAGCTGATCTTCTTTTCCACTGCTAAAAGCTGCAGCAAGGGTTAAAACTAAGTCTGGTTTTAAGCTTCATTTTTAATAGGGAAAACTAGGACACGTGTGATCAAGCCTAGGTAAACCTGTGAAGTTTACAGCTAGTATAATATAATAGAGAACCCCGGGGTTTACTGTTATGCATATACCAGCCTTCTATATTTCACCATTGGCCAATGAATATGTGATCAGGCCAAAATGCTGATCGTCCACTGAAGGAGGTATTTCGGTTATCATCTCGGCTAATTATTATCAAAGTAAATGTAGAGCTCTATGTTAATGATTGAGTTCATATTCATGGCCTCCCTCCAGCCTTTTTGTCTTAAAACTTTGTGAGACCTGAGCAAAATGTTCCTGTGGTAAATTGTCTGCACACACAACCAGTCACAAATAGACATCAGAAAATCTCAGCATGTTGCCGTTTTTATCCAATGTCGGTTTATAAAAGACTATATGTGTATATATAAATAGTAGTTCTCTGTGCAGTACTCAGTTCTTCAACTCTTAACCATCTCTCAACAATTTTTAACAAAAACGACAGAAATGAAGCAGACAGCCTGTGTGCTCAAGGCTAGATTGGCCTTTGGCTATGCGCACACAACTGTTTTTACTTCCCCTGTCTACAGAGACCTGAAATTATATACGTGGAATGCATTTTTTTCTTGTGTTTTAATGCATTTTGTAATTGGTTGTGATGCTTGCAGTTTTTGCATACACGGTTATTTTTTGTGCTGCACCATATAGAAGGAACAGATCGTTTTGTTTAAAGAGCTCAGCAGGCTTTTAAAACACTGAAATGAAAGACATAAAATGCTGTGCAACCCCAATAGGCACTCAGCCATGTGAACACATATACTAAGACCTCTTTTAGACATGCGGTATAAAACCGCATGGTTATCCACTGCTAGGTGCCCCTATATGTGTCTGGGAGCAGGTTATAAAGTCAACTGCAGTGTTTGATGAATGCTTTGTCATTAGATTGCAGCGCAGTTCACTGTACTGCAAGGGATTGTGAGCCATTTCCAGTCTTCTAGCAACAATTGCAACCTAACCACGTTCTCACTGGGGTTGGAACGCATTTCCATTCAAGTTGGTGGAAGCAGCTGGTCACTCAAAAGCAGCTAGAAGCTACATGTTGCGACCGGGAACTGTGCCACAATGCAAATACATGCACATACAGTTGAATAGGATTGGTGTGTATCATGATTGAGCTTGCAGTAAACCGCTGCAGTTTACCACACATCTGAAAATAGCCTTAAAACAAGCCAATGTTTTGTGTCTGTTTCATTAAAAATGCAAAAAGGATGCAAACAAAAATAGCTGTGTGCTCAAAACTTATGTTGGGCCTTGTAGGCGCCTTGTAGTTTCTAGGTGTTTACTGCACCTCACTTCCTGATTTTGAATCTCCTCTGTTAGCTTCCCCATTGTTCCCTCTCCATAGGGGGTCCCTAACTGGTGGCACAGTGCTAATGCCTGGCAGGCTGTGCAGGCACCATTTTTTTCCCAAAAGCAGCAGGTTACAACTAAGCAGCTGGTTTTCTATGCAAGAATATTGAATCAATCAATTTAACAACCTTTTGGGGCTTGTGTCCTATGGGCATGAGACATGCAGACCCAAGAACCTTATCATTTTGATTGTTTTTAGTGTTTGGCCATTTGTGGTCAGAGCTAGCAACAGTCTATTGTCTGTGAGGTATCTGCAAACATGCCAACCAATGCTTATCAGGGGAAAGAGATCAGTTTAAAAAAAACCCAACCACTATTGATTATTATATACCAGAATGGTGGCAGATATGTCCATAGAGCACCTTTAATGCCTGTTTCCAAAGGACTGAGCATAAACATTCCTGAATTGCCAGCGTTTCAGTAATAGGCACAGTAATTAGGTTTGTCATGCTCATAATGGAACAGTGGGTGTAACCGTGTGGCATAAATCTTTGGAAGGAGGACCATATGTGTATGATTGTATAGCATTTGATAGTGTGGGGATGGCAAGTCAGTTTCATTTTTGTTGTCTGTGTCCTATTGGGAAAATTTCTTTTAACTTCCAGTGCTGGAGACACAAAATTAAGTAATCAGAAATCTATACAAAGTATACAAATGTCTTCTTAGACATTTGTCAGTGGACCAGGTGTCAAGGCTTAACTTTCTGCCCTAATGTAGTAAAACTGTGAAATGGTGGATGTCATCACATCC
This sequence comes from Pyxicephalus adspersus, assembly GCF_032062135.1. Classification (NCBI taxonomy): domain Eukaryota; kingdom Metazoa; phylum Chordata; class Amphibia; order Anura; family Pyxicephalidae; genus Pyxicephalus; species Pyxicephalus adspersus. The sequence goes on from NC_092858.1 coordinate 128,602,781, forward strand.
TCACTCTGTGACAGTGGTCACCAGGACAAATCTACATGTGAATCTATTCAGCAGTGGCACAGACAACAATGAAAACCTGACAGGTCTTATAAACCTTCCATACTTTCCGGAACTACAAAGTATACAAAGAACTACATAGTATACAAATAAGCCAATATAATGAAATGTATAATATAGTATAGTATACATGATAATAGTCATTATAATAGGAAATGTAACATTTTTTTACATTTTATCTCAGGGAACAAAGCTGTAGAACATTTTGTGAAGTATTCAGCTGAAAGATGAAGTATGGACGTGTATTCTTTATTAACCAGGGAACAGCTGGGGCCTCCTGCAATTTAAATTCTTACCCCACCAAGGGCTGCAAAAACAAAAAGGAGCAGGAGGGACATATGCGGCCCAAGAAAATACCAGCTTGACATGCCTACCCTAGGGAAATTGGGGTTAAAGGAGAAAAGCTTGGTTTTGACGTTGAGTTTTTTGTGTGTTTGCTGTGCACACACGAACGCCGCAGGCTTGTTACCCTGAGCAGCAGACACCTAAGAGATTAGGAGGCCTGGCTCCCACTACCCATGGCAGCTCACATTCCTTCTTATGTTTGTTTTCATAACATCAACTTGTGTTTGTACTTTTCCCATCTACTTGTATTTAGCTGGAGTGCCTATATACGTGGGTTAGACATACGGGGAGGGAAGATTTATGTACTATTGAAATAATTAAGCCACTTAAAGGCTTTATTTATAATAAAGCTAATTGTGTTCATACTAGCTAGAGATCTGCCTGAGTCTTGTGTGTGGAAATGTGAACATGGAGACTAGAGACAGAAAATGAGCAGATATTTTCCAGTAACGTGTGCTAGAGATTTTCCCCATCATCACAGCGCTGGAGAGGTTAATTAAATGCGGATGTGCAGCGATACAGAAAAGCTGATCGCGTTCTTCTCATGCCTCTTTGTGTGCTTCGTTCCTTTGAAGCATCGCGCAAGCACGATCATTCATCTTTTAGCGCAGGGCCCTTCATAATTCAGTTTCTACATGCACATGTGCCCTTGGACTAACCCCCCACCTTTTAAACACTTTACAGTATACTGACTAAAAAGTATTATTTAATATTATGGAAATAATCTGACATTACCATTGTAGGCCCATACTGGGCTATATTTCATGACCTAATGTAAACAAAGCATATGGCCAGTAACCCATAGCAACAGTGTAAGTGCAGTCTGATGATCATTTTTTAGCTGATGTTGTCACTTTTTGTTTTTTACAAGGACAGCAGTCAGATGATTCAAGAATGAAATCAGCATCCTTTGTAGCTGTTGGTACTTAAACTTGCATGATTGTGCCAGCTAGTCATGGAGGCTGATGTTTTGTAGATGCTAGTACAAGTTGTGTAACGCACCTTTAAAAGACATTTTAATAAAAGCTGATATTTTATTACTTGCTACTGCACAAACTTGGTCTTTGTGTCACCAACAAAGGCCATAAATGAAGTCATAATTGACAATACCAGCCTACTGTTGGTATTTATGCTTTTATAATGATGTTAATGACTTGCAAACATCATGTTTTTGAGAATGCCCCTGCAATCCTCATTGTGCTTAGTAATGCAGCACAAAGGTTTAACGCAGGTGGTATGGTGCCCCTTCAATGCCCTTTTGCTGTACATGAGATGTCAGTTCTCCTCAGGCATATTGTCACAGTCTGGTCAATACTGGGAGTTGTAGTTTTAGTGGACTCCACCTAGGAATAAGTGGAGAATGAACTCTGCAGAATAGAACCATACAGTTGATTTAACTATAGATTCTTTGTTGTCACAAACATGTGAGAGGTGAGGGAGGAGGAGGGTGATAAGAGATCTTGCTGCCTTTTGTCAATAAAGACTATGAAAGTCAGGCATGTTGGCCAAATTGGGGAAATAAAGAGGCCACAGTGACTTAAATATAGTAACAATTGCAACACTTATCCTAGAGAAGGGGCCTTAATCCCTTAACATTTTCTGAAGTACTAGGGAATAGCTGGGGCCTCATTTTAAAACACAAAAGGATGCAAATAAGGAGCAAGAAGGTCACAAAAAGTGCAATACCAACAGGAGAGAGAGAGAGAGAGAGAGAGATTATGTAAACTCTGACCAGTGAGCAGCAACCAGAGGAAAAATGACCATCCATCATTATGGCCGAGGTCTTCCTGGAGCTGGTCATTTCCTAATCATGAATTACTAGGAAGGGTCCTGCTCGATTTTAAGTGGAATTCATGACAAAATGTACATTTTTTACTGTACTGTCTAGGAGTTAAAATTCTTCTCTATAGCATAGGCTTCTTTACATTGTAGGTTCAGTTCCATGTTAGGTCATTTGTTTAGAAGTAATATGAATTATTCTTCAGTGTGCCAGTCCTGACAGATGTCTGAAAAGGAAAGTGCTCAATGGCCTTATAAATGGGCACATGTGGTTGTCATGATGCAAGATTTTCCACTCTGAACTGTTACATCAGTTTATGATCAGTCCTGGAACTAGAAATTTCAGCTTTAAATTCCTCAGGCTGGCAGGCCATGATGAGCTTATAGTGATCATGTCTTGCCGGAAATACATGGCCTGTCATTGCCAGGTAAAGTCCACGTTTTGTGGGTTTGGTAGGCTGGGTGTTTTATGGTGACTGGCATGTAATGAGAGGCGCTGGCGTCTTTTCCTTCAGAGCTGTACAAACTGCTTTTACTTTCGCCCGTCTCCCCACTGGTACTGCAATGACAAGGACACACATCTCCTCACCAAATCACAGGAGCACACCTTGCAGTTCACACACCTACACTCTCACACTATTACTTCACACCCTTGTCCAGCCTCCGCACCTTGTAACATTTCCGATCTGCGAGCTATCACACCCTGTAATCGTCTCTGACTTGGCCTTGTGAGGCGGCAGCTCTTCTAGAGGCAGATGATTGAAATTCCCGATGATGCCTCGCAGTGCAGACGTCTAATAGAGAGCTTTTTTCATCACTAAACAGCGGGGCGATTCTGCGAGGGCTGCGAGAGCAGAACATTTGGTAACCATTTCTGGGAAGCAGGCATGTTTACAGACAGGAGGAAAGTAGCAATGCACTTCCTAAACTCCATCTCACCGCAAGCCAGAGGCAGATGGGGTCACATTTAATATGCAAGGGCAGGAAGGAGAAGGCCTCCTCCTAACAGCATTCACTGCCTTAACCCTGTCCTTCCTTCCTCATGGGAAGAAATATGGCAGAGGAGGTATGGTGGAGAGAATCCATGCAGGGTTGGTGCTTCACTTATAGGCAATACCAGATGGGTTTTATATCGAATGGGGAATTAGGGAGAGATGTTAGAATTGGGTGCATGCTGTCATTTTGTGGTGTGTAAGCTGGCTCCACTGATTTAATATCTTGTGGTATGTTACAGCTTATTGATTTTTATTAGGCCACCTAAAAACAAACCTGCGATCTTTGTGGGAGCAGTTCCCTCGTATTGGCCGTGCATGCCTGGAACACACATTTCTGGATCATTCTACCATTGCCTCTGGGGGATATCGGGATAGAAGCCGACAGATATCTTATGCCCCAGCACCTATAATATATTTCAAATAACATCTTAAACAATGTGACTATGTCACTTTAAAATCTGCTAGCAGGTATCAAGTGCATTAGCTTTCACTGCCCCTTCTTCCAGCACCTTCTGGTACTGAAGTTTGTGCATTCCCTTCCACCTAACACAAACTCCTATGAGGTAGAGAAAGGTAAGGAGTGGGCAAACTAGGGCACTATTCTAAAATACACAATATACAAGTATGAGAGAATTTGCCTTCCCACTTTTTTATATTTATGAACATATATTTAATAGCCACCCCTGCTAAATATGACATTAAAATGTAAAAAGAAAAGAAGGGGGCTTCAAGGCTAATTTTTGATCATTTGTATTTCCAAGCAAATTTACATTTCTTAATCATACATCAGTACATGGGTATATATAAAGCCATCCCCCATTGTGTGATCATGAGGTAAAGATAGCTAAACTGAACATATATATTCTAAGAAGATTGCCTATCCTATAATGTGGATGAGCACAAAAATTACCTGACGCGTTTCACCAAAAAGGGCTTCCTCAGGGGTATGCAATAAGCGTATATATTGTCATATTGTTGTTGGCTGGGTGCAGCTATCTAGTAAATCTCTGGTAGGTAGTGTGGATGGTATTACTGATGTATTATTGTTATTGCACCAGTAAATTGTGTTGTAAGCGATACTGATGTTCCAAAGTCAAGAAGTCAATACACTTGTTGCATACCCCTGAGGAAGCCCTTTTTGGCAAAACGCGTCAGGTAACAAGACGTTTTTGTGCTCATCCACATTATAGGATACCTATGTTCAGTTTAGCTAACTCTACCTCATGATCACACAATAGGGGATGGTTTTATATATAACAATGTACTGATGTATGATTAAGAATTGGAATCGACACTATTCCAAAATGTGGCTAAACTTTTCCTGTTCAGATAGTCTCAGCATTTTGGAGTACAGTGGTCTGTACTCCATTTCTTTATATCTATTTTTTTTAGTGACAAAGCAAGCCCCTGCCAACTTCTTTTTCCTTCTTTTCCTGATTCCAATCTTGAGCCATCTTGATTGACCGGTCAGGATGACGTAACTCACATGCAGGTGCACAGGAGTTTATTCAGTCCCAGCACCCCAGGTGAAGCCAGGATGTGCTCGGTAACCAAAACTGAACTGTTTATGCCCAGCACAACAAATTTTGACAACTGAGATCTTGGTCAGGCAGGTAAGACATATTACCTGTCCTTTTCTGCAATAAAGCCTTGTATAATGCCAATACCATTCCACTTTAACATATTTTTGGTTTTAGCTGCTGTAGCTGCTTTGCTACCAAAGGGCTTTTTTTACTAGGCTGTTTATAAATATTTAAAAGCAATGTCCTGATCTGGAGCATTACTTGATAAGTGTTCCTTGAAAGTCCTTGCAGCTGGAGGCTAGAAAATCTCCCTGGAAGTGGAGCCTTATCCTGCACTCTTCTATGTAAAAGACCAAATAAGCACGTGTGCCATTTTCACCATTAGGGAATTATCAAGGCAGTCACATCAACCTAACTATTTGTTTAAGAAGAGACATAAACTTCCCCTACTATCATTCCCAGGGAGATATCTTCCCATTTATGGCCAGCTTTAGAGCAGAGAATGACAGTGCACCAACTGCCAGCCATTGTGTATAAAAGATTGGCAATAAAGTCAGCAATGCTTTTGTACAGTGCCATGTGGTGACATGTTTAACAGAAAACATAATGAAATTCATGTGCTAATATACTGTAACAAAACCTAATTTGAGGTTTTGAAAGGATTTTGTATCAGTTTGTATATTGACTTGTAACATACTTATGGCAGATGTTTTACCTGCTGGAGTGTTTGTATTTCTGTGAAGCCATTTCAGACCCATTGGCTGCATGCAGCTACTGCAGATCATGCTACAGTTCCTAAAGTTTATTTTGGTTGCACAACTGCTGTAGGAACATTGGTTACTGGTTATCTGTGGTGCAGCTTCCCCCTCCCAGGTGAAAAGGCCCCTATCCCAACCCCACCAAACACTACAGCCAGGTTGGTGACCTAACTTTACAGTAAATAGGGAATGCAGCCTGGTCACTTTCCTGCTTTCTGCCCACTCATTCAGAGAGCAGCAGCAGAAAGATGCTAACATTTCCTCACTCTATATCATTTTAAAGAATTCCTTATTAGCACTTACAGGAAAATCTCTGTGCGATGTAACCTAGTTAGCCTTTCCCTCTACTCAGTAAGAAGAAAGGTATATACTGCACAAGATCCACTTAAGTCCATAATATGAGTAGTAACAGATCCTGGCCCGTATACCAATAGGCCTGCCACTGTTCTGCCTTTTAATTGCTAACAAAGACAACATTCTAAGTATGAATTGTACCCGTGTTTACACCAGTGTTTTATTGCTATTCATTGTGTTCAACAAGTGTAATACAGCATGATGGTAGTGTTGTTGTGAAAATAATGAGGTGAACACTGCTCTGTATACATTGCAAGCAAGGATGGGCAGCAGGATTGGCAGGAGAGGCAGATGCCTTGGGTACTTCAGCAGAAGAGGGGCACAAAAAACAGGACCTAAAAACTATGCCACTGTCATTGCTCAAAAGGAAGGCCGCACTTCAGCATTTTTGCTCTAGGTGCTATAGGGACCTTGTCGTACCACTGATCGCAAGTCTTTGGAAGACACTGATATAATAAACTGCAGTGCAGCATCCAGCTTCTTTCAGCGGTCTGCGGTTCAGTTGTTTAAAAAAAAAATAGCTTATGTATGCGCTACTAGCTACAGAGAACAATTGGTAACCCATTCACATTTTTTTAGGCTATGTGAAGAGGTTAACTGCAGCAGTTGTTTTCACTCCATACATTGTCAGATCTCACAATACAAAAGATTTCAGTGCAGCTCTGCAACATAATAGATTCTTAGCAGCAGAAAGCTGATGATGAAATTGTTCTCCCTTTGTAAAAGATACAAATTGTTCAGGTGTAAAAAAAAAAGGTATGTGATATTTTTTTCTGTAATCCGCCCAAAATTGTTAACCAAAGCTCCCCAGTTCATAATCCTAAAATCCTGGGGTAACTACCAGGGGGAATTTTAACCAGAGCATACATGGTCACTAGGTTGCCAGCCCCCTTCTATTGTTTGGATGTTCTTTTTGGCCATTGGCGGAGTTGAACCACCACATTTCCCTGCCAACAGAAAGGCGTCATTGGTGTGAAGGGGTGAACTGCATGTATACCACGCAAGCTCTGGTTCAAATTCCTTTTCTGAGTACTTCGTCCCTGAGACAACCAAGGCACTCTGCAAAGAAGCCAAAACACTAAACAGCCAGCCTAAAACCCTTAAAGAAACCCACAGATTCACTTAAAAGCCTATGCAAATCTGACTTTCAGAAAATCATTGCCAACACAGCAGAAAATATTGTACATAGAGGAAACACATATCTTATGATGCCTACCATAGGGAGATGGCATAATTGTAAAGATTTGGCCAGAATACAGGTTTGGTTTAGGAAGATAGAACAGAAACAGCTACAGTATATGCATGATCACTACATTATGCTGCCTACTTCCAGATTGTTTTTAATTTATTGCCCAGGAGTTGCCTAACAAATATTGATTTTCCTGCAATTCTAACCTTTTCTCCAGCATTGAATCCTGCAGACTCAGTGACAGTCTTCTTCCAGGCTTTAAATTTACTTTTTGTGCTGTGTATCAAGTTGTTTTGGTCTCACAGGAGAATGTTTGCAGAAACTGGCGTTCACATCATGTGCATGCTGCATTCTGGAACATGAACTGCTACTGTTCATTGGTGCTTTGCTGCCAGTTATTCTTAAACTGGAATACTCACCTGCGATACTCACCTGTCCCCGTTCCTCCGCAGTGTGCCACTATCATCACCCTCTCTTACTGAAAATGATCTTCACTCATCGGACATAAGGTCTTCTCGGGAGTTTGTTCATTCCTGACGTGTAAGGAAAGCTGGGATTGCCAGGTATCCCTGGTAACAAACATTGGGATGCACATGCGCAGCTCAGTAAAATTTAACAGCGAGGTGGTCGACATTTGTTTAAAGTGGGTCTTTAGTTCCATTTTAATGTCATCAAAATACCAATGGACATACTGTGCATTACCATGAACTGCAATAATGTTTCTTTGTTGCATACTTTTAGCGCCTTGTGGAGTGTAGGGCAATTCAATTGTGAGCAAGCCCTAAGTTTCCAATAAAAATGAATGCATTTTTAAACTCCGTTCAAACTGGATTTGCAAAATAAGATTGGTACCCATGTGCACCCACAACATGCTGTGTTAATGCAGCCTATTCATTTTAAAATGGCCTGCCAATGCACCACAACATACCTAAAACTGTACAAAGAACCTTTTTTTAATGCACCATAAAGCACAGATGGTGCCCATGTGTTCCCTGCACTGTGTACATTTTCAAGGTTTGTCAGCAAAATGAGTGCCAGCAAAATGGATGGTATATCAATGTAGCACACAGTAATATGTATTACCATAGGTGTGGAATCAGCCACTAACACATCCATTGTCTAACTCTGCAAATCTGGAAGCAAATAATGATTAAGCAAATAAAAGTTTCCTGCCCCCATGTACAAATGTTGTTTCTGTTGTGTAAAAGTCCAACACAGGTTAATAAAATGAGTGTTGATAAAACAACAGATAGTGAATAGGGAGGTGATGGTGGGAAGGAAATTTGTTGGGCGGTTTCTAATTATAGAGTTTAAAAAAACATAGACTCACATTTTATAACAGCTCAGGCCTATACCACAGAAAAAACATAAAGCATGCACATATTTGTATCATTTATACCCTGGTGGGTGTGTAAGTATAAGCACATGTGTTGTGCTTATTTGTACGAATTGTTCATTGTGTAATCAGCTGTCCCTATTGTAGATGAATAGAATATGTTTAATTCCATGATGGTTTTATAGCACGATATGCCTTCAGAATTTTTTATCCACTATTTTAAAAGCCTTGTTGTTATGTATTGCAGAATTTGGTATATTTTTTTCCCTTGATTTCATTTTTCCCTTCTATATCCCAGTAAGTACAGTTTCCTACCCCAGATGAGTGATGGGATTAGTGCTTTACGTGGCACAAATAGGCCTCTCTTCTCTGCAGTGCATAGCAGCCTCTTCCTGACAATCAGAGCTGTGCAGACTGATTCCTGAGCAATTATGTGGTGCCTGCACAGAATGATTTGTGTAGTCGTATTAGAAGTCGGCTTGTTTCCGTGCAATTTTTATCAGGCCAGGGAAAAAAAAGACTAGATAGATATGCGCTCTGTAATTATGTCTTAAGCATGTAATTGCTGAAGCACATATTACAATAAACATATCTAGACGTAGCACACACCAAATCTGAATACTGCTGTCATTTTTTTCTCCTTTGTGTTTTTCTTTAAAAAAAAGTCAGTTTTTTTCATGTTGTTTTCACCAATTTTTTTGGTTAAAAAAAAAAAAATGTTGCCACTGTTTGAGTGAGTTATAGTAATATTTTTATTATTTCATTGTGCTGTAGGGTACCCTTTTCCCCAGTTCTAGCTGTTTTCAGTGAAATAAAGATTGTCCACATTTAAAAAAGGTGAATTGTTTTTTCACCAGAAATGTAGTGAATATGTTTACCAGCCTCCATGTGAAAGTAAATGATTACTTGCTATAGAACGTAAAATTGAAATGGACAGAAATTACCTGTATATCAATTATTTGATATTATTTGGTAAATTGTTATTAAACTATTGTCATTTCTATAGGTATAGCTTAGGCTACGTACATACATTCAATAATTGTCGTTGGAAAGGATCTTTCACAGTTCTTTCCAATGACAAAAGACTGAACGAGTGCAGTTCATACAGCCCTGTTCTGCACTGTGGAGATAGGAGAACGTCAGAGCTGCACCCTGCGGCGTTCTCTCCTATTCATTTGTATTACAATTGTTCATCGTTTGTGGATTCGCTAAGGCTACGTACACACTACGTACACACACGCAATGGTTCTCATCCGATAATCAGCTCAGGGCCGATATCAGACAAGAAACTGGCATGTAAAGAGAGCCCGTTGTCCATCGTCCAGACGACCGTCCTTGCGGATCCACGGACGATGGTCGATGAATGATCTTAATGGAAGTGAAGGGGAGAGAGTGCAGCGCAGTGCCGCTTTGTTGTTCTCCCTCTCCCCTCTCCATTGAGCAGAACGGTGCTGTATGTACAGCACTCGTTCATGCATCGTACAGTAGTTTGTCCTTGGAAAAGATTGTAAAAGATCCTTTCCAACGACAATTATTGCACGGGTGTACTCAGCCTATGACAGATCCATAAACGAGGTGCGCTGTACACATGCCAGATTCTTATCCATACTAGCCCTAAAGCGATTATCGGACCAGAATCATCTGATGTGTGTACTCCAATGGTAAAGAAATGTTTATAATAGGTTGTACTAGAAATAGTCAATAAGAGGTAATCTTATAATGTCTTCCTAATGCTACATGTATTATTTAATACATTACATATAAGTGCCCTGTAGTCATGCAGATAGTATGAAAGAAAATGATGCTAACAGCAAACATTCTTATTGCCTATAGCAACCTGTAGTTTCCAGCTGTCATTTCTACAATACTCAGATGGAAATGAAAGTTCTGACTAGCTTTCATGGGCACACAGAAAATGGCACATATATACACATATCCATCATAGCTATATAGAAAGTGGAGAGGCCCTTTTTAGCCTATTTGTTTTTTTCATATATATTTTTATATATAATATATTTTATTAATAATATTGGTAGTTTCCACAAATGTTTAAATAGTTACAAAATAGTGGGTATAGTATAGTGAATGGTTCCCTTCTTCATGTAAGGGTTTTTCCTTAAGGCTGGGTCTACATGGACGTTTTTTAAAAACGCATGTAAACATTCCTATTGCGTTTATATACGTTTTTATGCACTTTTATTAGCGTTTTAAAGCTTGCCTTTAAAAAGCTGGAAAACGCCTATGCCACGAATTTTTAACTAATTTGCATATTAAGTGCTCAAAAACGCAGGAAAAAGTCCAGTTGAAATCAATGAAAGCATTTACCCGCGTTTTCCAGCATTTTCATTTTTTAAACGTTGCAAGCAATGTTTAGGATACATGTCATAAACGCGCCTCAAGGAAACGTCCTGGTGTAGATTGACCCATTGTAATGCATGGGGATTTCAAACAAGGGCTTTAAAAGCCTCAGGTTAATCGCTGGGGAAACAGTCCATGTGGACTAAGCCTAAAGCTGATCTCTTTTAAGCTCAATATTTTCCTACATCAGGTAACTGAACATAAGAAATAAAACACCTAGGATTTTGGGCCACCATCAGTAGTGCAGGTGACATTATTAAGCCTTTCTGTTGTCCTGTGCAGAAGCGCATTCTTATGGAATTTTCATAAAATAAGGAACTCTCTGCATGAAATTTTTCCTAGTAGAACCTGGGACCCAGTAAATGTCAGAGGTCTCCTTCGGTGACCCAAGTCAAAGATGTGCACCTGACAATGTCTGAGTGTCAAAGGAATGGGGGTATGAAAGCTGTTTCCTTGCCTAGGGCCCTGTTCTTCCTTGATCTCTCTCTGGTCCCTCATTAAAACAAACACTGTATTTTAAATATACTGATGTTCACACATTTCATATTTTGAACCAGCTTGATGTGCTGCTACAGACCAAACACACTTTGGAATATCAACTATTGCAGACTTTAAGCTGAAGAATGTTTAAAAGAGAATCTGAAACATTATTCATAAGCTGTATTGTCACATTAAACTTTGACCTGAAAAACCGTTGTGCTCAATAAAGTAACAGCTGCTTTCGGCTGGTGACAGGTTCGCTTTAAGAACTGAAAGCTGCTTGAAGCTCACTAAAAGTGTTGGCAATGCTTCTTGTACACAGTGATCCTCAGATTAGAGTTTACAAGCTTAAACCTGTGCAAACTAGTCCCAAAGCTAACCATACACACAAATGCTGCAGTTCAAGGCATAATTAATGATATTTAATAAACAAGGATCTGCATATTGTTAGAATTGGGATCTGCTTGTCTGTGGTCACTGTAAGCAAGGCATTGAAGTACTTAGTGTAAAGAAAGACTCCATGCAAAATTAATTAATAGTGCAAAACACATGAATAAATGATGTAATGTGTTCAGAGTGCTGTTCTGAAGTGAAAGTCTTCCTACACAAAGATTTGGACCATACAAACAGGACAGCTTTTCCTAACCCCCATCCATTTTTGTCACCATTTAGAACCTGTATATCCACTGGAATACAATAATAACCCATAGCAAGGTATGCACAGCATCCAAGTGTTTTATCCTGAATAGAGTTTTCCTTTAATAACATAGCCTGTGCACAGAGCTGTCTGGTACATCATTTCAATGTGTTGACATAATGTTAACCAGACAGCTTTGGCTAATGTCATATATAATATGGTGTGACTGTGTTTTCTAGCAGGGGCTGCAACTGTTCCTTGTTATGGAGCAGAGGTTACCATAGACAACAGATCATGGTTTCCCAATCTGGCTAATTTCTGTGGGCAGCAGCACAGCACCCCAGACCATTTCAACAGGAATTAAAGAGCGGTAATCATAACCTATGGGATCTGACCATTTAGTGAATTTTTCCAACCTCTAATTTTTGTTAAAGCTCAGGAGCTCAGATGGTCATGGATGGGCAGATCCCGTCCTATTAACAATTCCTGGGCCTTGCTTGATATTTGCTAGCAGGGCCATGGCAGATGGCTGATTCTGTCACCAGCAGCAGAATTTCTGATATTCAATTTCTAATGGGTTACCCTGTTGATAACTGACACAATTCTAGCAAGGGAGTGACATATTGCTAATGTGATGAGTTCAACTTTAGCAAAGAGTAGTCAGGGACAATCGCCCACCTATCTGTGTTGGAAAATGTCCCTCCCTATGTACTAACAAGCTTTTCCAACAGCCCAAGATGCTCATTAACACTTTTGAATTGTCACTGCATTAACTAAGCATTGCAGCTGGCAGTTAAGAGAATTTGTTTGATATATGTTTCACAGTGGAGCACATAAACATCCCCTATGCACAACCTGTCAGCACCCTTCGGGCATTTCTACATGTGTGCTTCATTTGGGTTGATTTACTGAAGAGTAATGTGTATGTTCACTTAGCTTAGTAAATATGGTGAGGCTGCCATCATTTTGAATAAGCTAAAGGAAAATCATTGGTGGTTGTGGTTGGCTGATTGAAGTGGACACAGCTTTTCCTTGTCACAGTCATGAAGTAACTCATGTATAAGCCACATTTCTAGTGGCGGTACTGGTGTCCCTCTCCGTCGTTCTGTGATCCCAATAAAACCAGGACAGGCAGGTGTATCCGGCTATGCGCCCATGTACAGTTAATCATAGATTTCACAGGGTCATCAGACATACAGAAACATTTCAAGCATTTTCGACAACACTGCTGCGGGCTGCATAAAAATGAACGCTTGGCTCAGCTGAGAGTTTCCATTTATTGCTGTAGGGAGGAGGAGAGCACCAGAAGCAGATGCTGCCAGCACCGCTTGTTACAAAGGGGGAAATTAGCGATCAGAACTGTTTTTCTAACCCCTTACATTAATTGTCCCCCATGAGGGCGGTCATGCACAAACCCCATACACAAAAGAGCGTCATGCTGATAACTGTTGGCTGATCCATCCTTTATCTGTGGGTAGTATTAATCAGAGATAAAATCTGTGCGAAACTAGCACCTATTATTCAGCGTTACTCTGTTAGGTACATGTACTTCTACTAATATATGCACCGATTTCCACACTGGGTGATAAAGCAGTAGCTCTGCCATTGCGGAGGCCTCCAGGCAGCACAGATCCGGCACGACTAGTCATTTCCTGATTTTTTTTCTGAGTATGCAGCAGGCAGCTGCTGGTTAATATTCCTGGAAGATGCCATAAAGTGACTAGTTGGTGCCTGTAGCGCCAGCCTGAGCCATCTTGGAGTACAAAGGGGGCAGGGAAGAGGGCCAGAGCCCCTCTGGATATTGTAGTTTATAGAGGGGTCAGCTCCTGATCGCAGCACTCACAGGCCCCAGTGGCAGATGAAGGATTATGTCCCCCACCAGCCTATAAACTAATGAGCTTTGGAGCCTCGTGATTAGACATGCAAGGGAGTCCGCCAGGAGAAGATCCTGACAGCATGAAATATAATTTGTGATCTAGAAGACAGTTTCCAGGATAATCTCATTACGCTCCACAGACTCCCGGTGTTATTCTGTAGAAGGCGGACAATGATCAATTTACATTGACCTAGGGCCGGCAGAGCTTTTAGATGGTAATTGCCACATTGATTTGCATTGCAAAAGGAAAAATGGGGGGGGGGGGGTAAAATTAAAGGCGGAAGCAAACAAAATGCAATGTATTGCTTTAGGTGAGAAGCGAAGAGGTTTAAATGTAGCTTAAGCGCTGCTCATCCTTGTTGCCATAAACACTATCAGGGAAGCACAAGTAGTCACCCATGGCAACCTATAAAATACTAATTTTACATTTATTAGGAAAAAGGAATGTAATTGCACGGGGGGGGGGGGGGGGGGTGTTACTTTTTTTGTGTTACTTTTCCAAGAAAGCCATACGTGTTATTTCAATGCTTGGTACACAAAGCAATAATGCACTGATTAGTGCATTTCACTATAGCAAAAAAATCTCACCCAGGAAGAACCCCAATCACATACAAAGTTAGAGCTCAACTCCAAGCCAGCAGCTAAATGTACAGATAAAATGCATATAGCAATCCACGTGCATGGCTCTGACACACAGCACAGCCCAGTTTTGCAGAGTAGACCTATTTTTTTCTGCTAAATTTATGAACATGCACATATTTATTACTCCTTCTGATTGTGACTGAACAGTGGAAGGAGAAGCAGCAGACCATGCGTTTATCTCTTGAAACAGTTCTTCTCAGCTAAGGATTAGTGGAACCCTAGGGTTCCTCCAGAGGTTGCTAGGGGTTCCTTGAGCAATTTGTGCCTTTCGGGTCAGTTTAAGTGACCCCAATGATCTTTTTGACTATCTGTAAGGGTGACATTCTTCCCACTGACCAGCAATGTAACAGGAATTCTTCCTACTGACCATTCCGTATTTTTGAGGATGCTCGAAATACAAGCCCTACCCTAAAATAAGCTACAATATATATACATACATGGACCAGAGGTGCCTTATTTAACCCCTCTAGTGGTAATCCCAAGTGTGACTCGAGGTCGCTTTAAACTAAGAAAAACCCCACTTACCTTGCTCTGTTGTCGTCCTCCATCGTCCTTCTGGTGCCTGCAGGTCCTGGGGACACGTCTTCTCCCTCCGATCTCGAGGCACGAAGAACCAAGAACTACGGGGTTTCCCGTGACGCCAGTGCAGGTGCCGGTTCGTGCGGGCGGAGCGGCGGGAAATTCAAATAATTTTGTATTGGATTCAATACAAATAAGCTGTATTGAGTCCAATACAAAGAAATCTTCATATAATATATATGATACATATTTTGGGGAGTTATGCCTAAGAATTATAGCCTACAATGTAAAATAAATTTCAATACAAAAAAATTGTAACGCATGGAAATTTAGACAGAATTAGACCGCTAGGGGGGTTAAGGAGAGCGCTATTGCTAGACATGAAAAATTGGGGCCAATGGTTCTAAAGGAAATGGAGTGACAAGAAATTCAAGCTGGAATTTAGGGTTAGGAGAGTTATGATGTTCCAGAATGTGATGACATGACTGTATTTGAATAAATGTTGATTTTTTTCTGTTCAAGAATAAATGTTGATTGTTGTTCATGAAAAAAAAAGACATCCCCTGAAAAAATAACCCCCAGTGGATTTTTTAGAGCAAAAATTAATATAAGACACTGTCTGTCCTATTTTGGGGAAAACAGGGTACAGTAGTGCTGGAGTGATTTAGGCTGGGTACACACGTTAGACTTTTGTCGTTGGCAAGGTCTTTTACAAAAGACTGAAAGATGAATAAACGAGCGCTGTATGGAGAGGGGAGGAGGAAGAAGGAGCGAGTGGCACCCGCTGCGCTCTCTCTCCTTCACTTGCTCTACGGTCGTTCCCCGCTCATGGATCCGTCCGGACAGATCCATAAACGATGTTGGACGGCGGCTGTACACACAGCAGATTCTCATCCTATCCTAGCCCTGAAGCGATAACCGGTTGAGAATCATCTGTATACGTAGCCTTAATGTAGAAATCTGCAGTTCTAATACAAAAATAAAATGAACATTTTAAAAAAATAGACAATTGATTATAATACACAGTGCTTTAGCAAACTAAATGTCATTCTGTTACTTCAAATGAGCCTAGGAATGTTAGAGGCGGGATGGCGATGTCTGGATTCAGCTGCATAATTCTCAAGCCTTCATTTTGTGTTCAGCCAGCCCACAAACTAACATTGAAGCCTAAAATGTACAAAGAGAACAGAAATCAGTGTGCATGACGAGTGTGCGCCAGCTGTGTGCGATCATATTATACGGGGCAACGATCGGCCGTGTATCTATGGAGCAATAGAGTGCACAGATTGGAGGGGGAGAGTAATGTGCTGAGTCTTGCTCCACTAGGCTTCCCAGGCTGCGCAGAAAGATGAATCTTTTGTTATACGAGCTCTTATTTCAGTCGTGTGAAAATAAATCACAGCTTTACACGGAGGGAAGAGGCTTCTGCTCCCCTGACAGACGGCTGGCTGGAATATTATCATTCCTGATCTGGTGTTGTGGTCACTCCTGGGAGCTCAGAGTGCACTCACTTCAAGGTCACTATGATCTCTGACCCATGGAGGAGGAGGCTCAGCTCCTGGGGAACTACAAGTTCCAGCATTCTCAGCTATATGTACAATAGGGGTCAGTTTAGAGATATCAACAAAATGTGTTTCCTTTTGGATGTCCTTTGTTGTATTTTATGCCAAGTGGCACCAGGGTTGCCCCCGCTTTATGGGGTCTATATATAAATCAGTGAATCTGACATTTAATGAAACATTCCCTGGTGAAGAATCTTCCAGGTCCATGTGTTTCAATGGCTGTCCTATGAAAGATGGATCTGAGACATTGTGTAGGCAGTGTGTAGATACATATAAAGAGGAAAGCTTTATGGCTTCTGTAGCCAGCTGTTTTTTTCCCCCTGCATTGATAGATGTTTGAAGCACACATCAAACACAGATCATCAGATTCCCATTTCCCAGTGTATTGTTGGTGACCGTTCTAAGGCTGCAGTTGACCTGCATTGTGTTACTTTGCACGTACTATTGTGATGCATTTACATTGCAGGCAAAGCTGGTCAAACACAACCTACAACCTATAGCTTTAGGTCAGGTTTGAATGCATGCTTCCAGCCAGAGCTGCATTGAAGTGCGAAGAAAACAGCAAATTGTCACCCCCCATCCTTATAAAGGGCCCTCATCGAAAAAATTGTTGGCAAAAAAGGCAGAATTGTGAATTGCCAACATCTATTTACAGATTGAAGTTTGATGTATTAGGGAAATTGCCTCAAGCATCAATATAACTAAGTGAAATGTGGAGATTTATATTTTCCCTGAACAAATTGGCAAAATTTCAATTCTCGCCTCTTCTAAGTCTCAATTAGATCTGCGTGTTTATTCTGCTCTGATGAGTAAATGTAGACACCATATAACAATCAGGTAATGGTAACGCACTACCCTGCACTGTGGTGCCCTGAATTGGATATATTGGTGCAGCCCAGTCAGATGAATGGACGGCATTAACACAACATGTGTCATCATGTGATTGTTATTGCCGAACTGGCTAACTATTGTATTGAAGGTGAAACCACTTTTTGAGTAAGATCAATATTTCAATTAGATAAATGGTAAAATGAATAGTAATTCAGATCAATTACCCAGCAAATGTTAACACAACATGTAGTAATGTGCACTAATGGGAATTTGTTGTGCACTGCCCCTTTGAAAGTGCAGCATGCATGATTTTCCATGCATAGACAGCCGACTCAAATGAATGGACTGTTCTACTGCAACCCATGCCAGGGGCATCTGACACCATCTGGACCAGCTTTCTTGACTTTTTTTTACAGAAAAAACCTTCAATTAACTTTCAGGGAACCCCTGCTATAATTACTATATCCACAGTTCAGAGTATATTAGTGTGGTGGTCAGTAGGAAGAATTCCTCTTACAGAGCTGGCCAGTAGGAAGAATAACACCCTTACAGATAGACAAAAGGCACACTGGGATTAGTTAAACTGACCTGAGAAGGCACAAATTGCTCACAGCTCAAAGAAACCTCAGCAACCTCGAGAGCAGGGGACATCAAACTCTAGCCCAGGGGCCAAACTTGATCCCCAACGTCCTTTTTTTTGGCCCCCCAAATGAATCCTAAATATGAACTGCAGCTGGCCCGTCGCTGCATTAAAATAGCGCTGCTACTACAATTCCTGGCATCACACGAGTCTATAGACCAGCGGGCTCTCTGCCTATGTGTGGCCCCGCATTGGACTGTTTTATAGACGCAAATAATGCCGGGAATTATTAGTAGCAGCGCTATTTCAATGAAGAGGGAGTTTCAGCAGCGGGACACTCAAAAGATTTAGCTCCGCATTGGCCGTGTCTGGCATTTCCAGCACTCCCCCTCAGCTGTACTTTTCCTTGTTACTTCAAGGCATGGACTTGAATGGTTGGATTTTCATATAAGAATATTGTTATTATTGTTAGCCTGTGCAAAAAGATTACCATTATAATTTGACTCAGAAGGCTACAAATAGAGAAAGAGGCATAAGATTTTTTCCTAAATAAAATTAAAAAAAAAACATTTTTTATGCCTCTTTCTCTATTATAAGCTTGTTCCAGATTGAATGTGAAGCAAAACCTCTTTGTTTCCATATGAAAAGGGTATATATCTAATGAGAAGGAAAAAATTTTCAATAAATTTCAAGGTTGGCCCATGACTAAGTTTTTAATTTTGGCCCTCTGTGTATTTGAGTTTGACACCCCTGCCCTAGAGGAACCCTAATCAAGAAACACTGGTCTAGAGGTCTATTGACAAAGCAGTGAATCGGACATTCACTGAAACATTTAGTAGTGGAGAAATGATTACTGTCTTTGAAACACGTGGATCTGGAAGATTCAGGTCATTTTGTGAATTCAATCCCTGAAATTTGTTTTGTGGATTTGGTGGTGACAGGGAAGCCCTATTTTATCTGCCCATTGACCAAAACCATGCAATTCATGATCAGTTTTTGGGCAGACTGCTTAGCCATTAATGTGGATAGCACTGTTTAGGTTAGATCAGTTAGATATAATTGCACAAGTGATTGTAATTCAGATCGGGTATCAAACAAGTAGAGGAATTCTCAGGATTAATGTAAAGTGTTACTTATTAAGATTGCAGCGTGGATCCAAGCATGGCTATAGCGATCGGTATGAGAGTATAATGCAGTCCGCATCGCACATCTGACATTAGAATGCCGCTTGGTAGATCAGAGACCGCTGGAACCCCGAAGTCGTGCGATCTATGTAGGGCAGGGGATCGGAGTGATAAGTCCCAGCTCATTGGGAACCTTCCCATGTCCCCCTGTATTACATATCACTATGGAGGACTCCTGCAGCGGTTATGGGGTTAATCAGCGCTTGAATTGGGAGCATGCAGCGTCCCCCCCAGGCGGGCCTTTGTCTGCTTTTCCCCGAGAGATGCATTCCTATCCAGAGCCAAGCACCCTCTGCCTTCATTAACTGGGGGGTTATACATCGCGATCCCCCTGACATCTGTTATCAGTCGTGACATGTCGTAATTATCCCAGCAAGAATCAGGGCCGATCTATGCTGAGAGTGTGACAGCGCGATGTCGCCGATCCGCTGAGTGTTTTGCGGTTGTGTCTGCCTCCCCCCATCAGGAGATTACTGGTGTGTGGAGAGGCAAGCCTGGGGATTGAGGCAGCCGAGGCACTAAGCTTGTGAGATCAGATTTCCTGCTGAGCACCCGCAGGAGAAGTCAGCGTTTGATTGAAGTTACACTTGGTTGTGAGCTCCCAGGGGACGGCCGCCTGGAAACACGAGAGCTCCCCTCCCCCTCCCTTTGTGCGGATCCCCAGGCCAGCGCAATGCCGGATCGCTGCACACAAATAACTGCGCGCCTGACAAGCGCTGCCCAGCCAGCAGCACAAAGGTTAAAGCAGACAAGACTCATTTCCTCCTCGCTATCTGGGACTGCGATGAGTTCCCCGCGGAGCGCAGCGTTCGGTAATACTGAAATCACACACATTAGCAGCCAGAGCCGGGATTAGCGCTGTCACTGCTGGGAAATGCCAAATGGTGCCAGGAGGATGAGGGCGATCTCACTCTGCACTCATTGCTTTGTTGTGCTGCCCATAGGAGCCAGCACAGGTGTCAGTGTGATGAATGGCGGCTTTCCCAGCCAGGGATCTCCTTATCTGGATGGCCTTGGTGTCTCTATTACTGCACAGCACACGATCGTCGTGTCTGTAGGTGGCTGGATCATAGTCACTGATATAAATAATTGGGGGGGAAGGGGCTCCTCTCTTGGAGGGGGGTCACTGGACCCCTTCACCAGTAAGGAAACCCACAAAAAGTGTTTCCATTGTGAACAAATAAGGGCCAATTCAGACCCACAGTTTTCTGCAGACCTAGCAGCTCCCATTCAAGTAAATGAAAGTAATTGGGAACCATTTTGTACATACAACCGTGGTTAAGATTGCTTCTGGCCATGTTATTGCCTTTTCTCTCCTGGAGGAAGAACCGCAAAGCAGCCCAAACCAAATGCAAACATGTTTACCTGCAGTGCAGTTTGCTGTGCATATGGGAGCAGACAACCATGTGGTTTTCCCTCAAATGTATAAAAGGGTCCTAAATTTTCCTTTGCAGAGCTCTAATTAGCACCCCAGCACATGCATGCAATAACAAAATGTGCCTGCTCCTTATGGCACAAGGATGTGGATACCCCGCATAGGCTGCCTATTGGAGATGGTATCACCTTTCTCATGTGTGCCCACAAAGCGCCCTACCCCATAAATTCACCTTACCTATGTACAAGCAGGGCACAAGCCTGGAAAATGGCTGCAAGGCCTGGGCACAATCTCAGGGTACCAAGGCATGTGATCCCTCATATCTGGATGTGCCAGGTATTGTCACCAGCTGCAGACACTAGGAGGGTACACAGGTGAGTATCTGTGTGTATAAATGGTCCAAGCTATTGTTTTACAAGGTTCTAATTCACAAGTGTGTACTGATTATAAGTGTTTGCTTCTGATCCAGTGATGTGCGCAAAATACTCCTGATTACAACAGCAATCCATGAAAGCACACAATGATAATGCCCATAATAACGCCCACAGAAAGACTCATGCCTTTTGTTGTGTTTCGGATGCAGTGTGTTTTTGGCACATTTCACGTGGGCTACTGTTTCTCAATATAAATGCTGGAATCCACATTGAAGATGTACGAAACAAGACTTTTTTCTTCAATTAAAATAATAGGAGTGAATGTGGTCTCACATCTCTATTTAGCATTACCAGACTGAAGCCAAAAGTGTGCATTAGGAAAGCTGCTGGAAGCTTGTTAAATGCTTTGTAAATGGACGCTGAATCTGATGCTCCCCAGATTAAACAATGTCTGTGTGTTTAGGCTCTAATGCCATTTTCCAGCCCGCTGTCCGGCTCATTAAAAGATCACAGTCAGATAATGGCTGCATTAATACAGGCAGGTTCAATGTTTGACTTGTTTGTATACATTACTCTTATATTGTAGAGAATCCATTACTAAATATGAGCTATGACGTGTGATGCCGCCATTCCAACAACCAGTTTATAAAATGATGGACAGTTTGGTTGTTGCCACTTTTCATGGAAATAGTGCACATTCTGCTTATTTCTCTCCCGCTAAGCTACACAAATCATTTGACACATTGGAACACTTTATGGGCTAGATCTACACAGTGTTACTAAAATTCCCACCAACTAATTGCAGGAAGCAGCAACTGAATAGAGATGGAATAAACATGCAAATGTTTGAACATAAATAATCATTGTGTGATCATAAGATATTGATAACTACCACAGGCTACTTGTGTGTTTTCCTTCATAGAGAGATCTATATAAGAAATAATTGCTACTTTCACTAAACTAAACTACGTACACACTTGCAATGGTTCTCATCCGATAACTGGCTCAGGGCCGATATTGGACAAGAATCTGGTGTGTGTACAGCGTCCGTTGTCCATCGTCCGAACGACCATCCTGGCGGATTCACGGACAATGGACGACGAACAATCATACGAATCACACGAACAATGCAAGTGAAGGGGAAGAGCGCACAGTAGGGTGCCGCTCCATGGTTCTCCCCTCTGCATAGACCAGAAGGACGCTGTATCTACAGCACTCAATCATGCATCATGCAGTGCATAGTCATTGAGAAGGATCTGAAATGTGTGTATGTAGCTTTATTCTATCAATCTTGTATTTTAAAAGAATTAGATTACCCACCAGTAAATGTCAGATTCACTGCTTTATAAATAGAGCCCAAAGTGGCATATACTCTGCTTCTAAATGATTTTACCTTATTGCATTAGTACCTTTGTGTATGCCTAAAACCAATACCACGAACACTAGTGGTAAGTTTTTTATATTCCTAAAAATAATGTGATTTTTGGCACAGGTATGTTCTGTGCGGGCTTCCTGGTAATTAGTCGTGTTTGTCAACCATTAAATCTGTTAATAATTGTATAAAACGAATGTGGAATGTATGACAAAAACATGGCCATTTACTAATGTATTCGCGAGGCTAAACAATGAAACGTTTAAATTAGACGCCAGCCGCGAGTGCTGGTAAAGCTGACAGTAGCTGCGTTCCCCGCTCTCTCCCCGCTCTCTCTAATACAAGCTGCCCATTGTCAGCGACCTTCTATCATCCGAGCTGTGCACGCCGGCGCTCCAGTTGGAGCTGTCAGTCATGCGGAGCCGAGACGCCCCTGTTCCCTGTGCGAAGCGTCTCTGTAGCATTCAGCGCAAACACGTCTGTAGGCAGTTCACAAAGCTAACACACCAGAAGAAGGATCCTTATTTTTCAGAAAAGGGACAGTTATTTTCAGCTGAGTCCAATAAGGTTTCACAATGACTGTGAGATGGCTAAAATAAAGATCTTTGTGACATGAGCCCCGTGTCTCCTCTGCACAAAGCTCCCTCCAGGACTCCGCACTATGACGATAAGAGGGAGCCGTCCGCTAATCATTAGTGAGAATAAGGGAGAACTGGCAGGCATCACAGTGGGGCTGACCATTCCAGCCGTATCTTATATTCAAAGAAAAGTCTCAGAGGCATCAGCTGCTATTTCTGCATTCATTTCACTTTTTTTATACTAGAAAACGTCTTTGTTGTCTTACCAGAGCGGTGCAAATACAGATTGGAAAATTCAGGGTCTATATTGTTGGCCCGGTGCTCATTATTACAACATGGTCACCACCTTCAATAGTATGTAAAAACTTTGTTTTTTTTATAGAGCAGGAAGCTGAAAACTTCTCTCAGGTCCATATCACTCTCTATATTTGTCCCTGCAACGGGAAATCTTCTGATGGGGGCACGTTTTGTGGTGACAGCTGTCTCAGTGGGGATTTCCCCTACTTTGGAGAGATTTCCTCCAATGGCCCATAGATGTAAAAAAAAAAAAACTCACAAATGTTTTAACCACTTCTTACTGTACCAAGACAGAGACACGTTTTGAGTTTACATCCACTTCAAAGCAATCCTTTCCATTCCCAAGGGTGGAAATATAGTGGAATCCCTTTAATCTAAACCATACACTCTTTAACCCCAAATGCACAATCTTAGCACACTTAGAAACATACTGCAACCAATATGCAGGTTTAACCCCCTGTCTGCTGATATATGCACGGAGCAGTCACTTTCATAGAAAGGGCATCGTTGTCTTTGACTTGTAGGATAAACTCTGGCTAATCATTGTTTATGTTGTGCTGGAGGCACGTTGGTGCCATGTAATGGGGAAATCATGGAGTCCTATAGAACAGGTTGTAGTGGAGTTCTTGCTCCTTGAATACTAAAGCTGCGTACACACTTCCAATTTTTGTCGTTGGAAAGGATCTTTCACGATCCTTTCCAACGACAAGGGGCTGCACGATGCATGAACGGTGCTGTACATACAGCACCGTTCATGCTCTATG